>NC_140968.1:4805286-4807786 GCF_056783735.1 Eptatretus burgeri | reverse complement strand
TTTCGTAAACTACCTGCTTTTTGTGAAGGCTGTGGAACCAGGTAAGGAAAGGAACGAGATGACAAAACAAACAAACAAACAAATGAGCTCGGGTTGGGCTCGGTGAAGGTTAATGGGGACAAAGAAGATCGCAAGTGGGGATGGGGCATGATACGAGTTGGTAGTGCGCTGGCTGCTTGAAGCCCTGGAAGGGGTGAGTGCAATAGAACATTCTCTGGAAGGTAGTTTCACAAATGCTTGAAAGAGGACCAAAAGCACGGAGGTCGATGGAAATCCTGGATTTTGAGAGTTTAACCAGGAGGGGATTATTAAAAGTCAGAGGGCTGAGAGAGAGAGCAGCAAGAGCAACACCGGAAAATAGACAGTTTGAAAAAATTAAATGAAAAAAAGACGCAACTGACCTCTCTGCAATGTGAGAGCAACAAACCCTGTGCTTCAGTCTCATTGTGAGATGCCAATAATGTTGACTAACGAGGTGGGATGATCGCTGTAGAACACACACAACCACTTCCAACGGAGGGAATCCGAGAAGGAGAATGAGGAAAGGGTGGAATATTGGATGATGCAAGGGTTGACTCAGTCGTCCAATGATCTGGCAGGAGAAGATGGGCCAATCACAACCATGATCACCACTCTGCGTGCGCCCGCCATGACAAAGTTAAAATTTTTAAATGCTCCGCGAAAGTTTTGGGATGTAGGAATTCTGAATGTGCAGGTAACCAAATACGAGCAGCGAGTGTACACAACCAACGGGGATGGCGGTTGTGTATCATGATTGAGCTTTGGAAGTACTACCGACCGACGGGCAGTGGTGGTGGTGGGGTGGGGGCATACAGGCACTTGTTGCCACAAGTTTGAAACATTTTGAGGGGCGCTGTGGTAAGAGTTTGGGGTCACCGACGACAAGCTATTGGTTATTTGAAGCCCTGTGACAACTTCATATTCCAGAAAATCCAGGAGAGATGTGATACTGGGGTGCAAGCCCGTAGGGGAGAGCATTACTCCATTGTGCTATGGCCAAAGTAAACAGTCGGTTGTGAGTGGTTTTGAGATATATTTTTAAAGGATATTCAAAAGCCTTTTCTGCTGTAAAATGACTGTGGAAGTATTATTGGGTATTCGCAATCCGTTTGGTGAAACATTGATTTTGTCTGCATAAGGAACAGGTGCTCTGGGAGACAGGAAGAGGGACTCCACGAAAGCTGCAAAGGTCATCGAAGGAACAAAATCGGAGCAGGTGACTGCACAGACCTCCGGAATCGTGGATCCAAACAAGTTTCGGATTCACCTGCAGAAGTACCTTGAGGTCTATGGAGTCCGGGTAAAGGATCAAACGCCGCTTCACCGTGATTACTCAAGGGTTGCTTTTTATTCATATTTTACCAACAGTATTCTTGCTGTAGTTTGACTGTGCCACATATGGGTTCTTCATGTGCAGCATTTGAGACAGCGACTGTATAATTTCTCAAGTTATTGTTTGGCCTGGTTGAGATAGAGATAACCTTCTGACGTGGTTCTTTCCAGCTGCAAGAGTTTATTCGGGATTTTGACCCTCTTCGCTCCGGCTTGGTGTCCACGTCGGTGCTTCGCCGTGCAATCAGCATGGCCGGCTTGCGTCCAGAGCCGAGCCAGGCAGTCTTCGATGCATTCGCCAGTTGTTACAAAGATCTGCGCCAGCCAGGCTACATACGTTACAATGAGATGTTGGCTCACCTGCAGCTTCCTATAGGTAGGCATCAGTCATGCTTGATCCAATCTCCTTTAAAGATAAAGCCACTGGGATCTGCAACCGGGACCTCAAGGTCGCAAGTAAAGATTTTGGTGACGGTATGTTTGCGTCAATCTTTTCCCATATGCCTGCTGTTGGCTTAATGGTTAGGTGGTGAGCTTTGGATCTTCGGGTCCTGAGTTCAAATCCCGTTCAACTGTTGAATTAATACCAGGTGGGGTTGACTGCCTGTCATCCCTCCGAGGTCGGCAACATGAGTGCCAGCATGCTGGTATCCTGTGTCGGAATGGTGACCCATCCAGGATTATACCCAATAGCCAAGGAGACTGCTTAGGCAGCACAAACGCTCTGCACAGAGTATGGTCCCGATGGATTCGATGGATCAGTGAGTGGTTGAACCAGAGGACAAATGAGAAAATATGGACAATCAGCTTAGATTTGGAAAAGACGATCACAAACAAAGGATGGACAAAGATAACATCAAGGGAAGGAAGGATTGATTGCTCGCCCAGAGGAGTTTGGCCAGGAAAAAGTGAAAGATCCTCGAGGTCACTCATGACCCCAAAGTGTCGGGTTGGCATTCAGATCTTAGAAATGTCAACAGGATCTACCTCGTACCCAATTTTGATATTGCTATCAGATGCTAAGTCAGCGGAAACATGTGGTCGTGTGATTAAAGACGGGTTTGTACTCGTGCGAGACATTCTTACCACTACAAGATGCATTAAGCTTTGAAATATCATTGCTGGATGTGTTATGCCCTGTTCTGCT
>NC_140968.1:4765865-4798365 GCF_056783735.1 Eptatretus burgeri | reverse complement strand
TACTTGTACATCACAACGTCGGAATAAAGAAAATGATTTGCCAAAGTGTGTAAACTAAGGCTCATGGAGGAATTTGTGCACAAATCACATACAAGGAGACCTAAGTGTACCGCTACATGAATTACAAGGATTGAAATCGTATGTGCTCAGGTGGGAACACTAAACAGGCCGATTCAGACCACATGGGATTACAAGGGTTATGAAACGTGTACCTTTCAGAGTTGAGACATATTTTTGTTATTTCTTCACTCCATCCCGACAGAGCACCGCTGAAACGCACATCATCACACGCACACAATTCTCTCGTATCCTCCACTTCCTCGGCCTGCACGTGACCAGTGATGAGCTGCACCTTGTGTGTGACAAGTTCGTCGTTGGAAGCAATTTCGTAAACTACCTGCTTTTTGTGAAGGCTGTGGAACCAGGTAAGGAAAGGAACGAGATGACAAAACAAACAAACAAACAAATGAGCTCGGGTTGGGCTCGGTGAAGGTTAATGGGGACAAAGAAGATCGCAAGTGGGGATGGGGCATGATACGAGTTGGTAGTGCGCTGGCTGCTTGAAGCCCTGGAAGGGGTGAGTGCAATAGAACATTCTCTGGAAGGTAGTTTCACAAATGCTTGAAAGAGGACCAAAAGCACGGAGGTCGATGGAAATCCTGGATTTTGAGAGTTTAACCAGGAGGGGATTATTAAAAGTCAGAGGGCTGAGAGAGAGAGCAGCAAGAGCAACACCGGAAAATAGACAGTTTGAAAAAATTAAATGAAAAAAAGACGCAACTGACCTCTCTGCAATGTGAGAGCAACAAACCCTGTGCTTCAGTCTCATTGTGAGATGCCAATAATGTTGACTAACGAGGTGGGATGATCGCTGTAGAACACACACAACCACTTCCAACGGAGGGAATCCGAGAAGGAGAATGAGGAAAGGGTGGAATATTGGATGATGCAAGGGTTGACTCAGTCGTCCAATGATCTGGCAGGAGAAGATGGGCCAATCACAACCATGATCACCACTCTGCGTGCGCCCGCCATGACAAAGTTAAAATTTTTAAATGCTCCGCGAAAGTTTTGGGATGTAGGAATTCTGAATGTGCAGGTAACCAAATACGAGCAGCGAGTGTACACAACCAACGGGGATGGCGGTTGTGTATCATGATTGAGCTTTGGAAGTACTACCGACCGACGGGCAGTGGTGGTGGTGGGGTGGGGGCATACAGGCACTTGTTGCCACAAGTTTGAAACATTTTGAGGGGCGCTGTGGTAAGAGTTTGGGGTCACCGACGACAAGCTATTGGTTATTTGAAGCCCTGTGACAACTTCATATTCCAGAAAATCCAGGAGAGATGTGATACTGGGGTGCAAGCCCGTAGGGGAGAGCATTACTCCATTGTGCTATGGCCAAAGTAAACAGTCGGTTGTGAGTGGTTTTGAGATATATTTTTAAAGGATATTCAAAAGCCTTTTCTGCTGTAAAATGACTGTGGAAGTATTATTGGGTATTCGCAATCCGTTTGGTGAAACATTGATTTTGTCTGCATAAGGAACAGGTGCTCTGGGAGACAGGAAGAGGGACTCCACGAAAGCTGCAAAGGTCATCGAAGGAACAAAATCGGAGCAGGTGACTGCACAGACCTCCGGAATCGTGGATCCAAACAAGTTTCGGATTCACCTGCAGAAGTACCTTGAGGTCTATGGAGTCCGGGTAAAGGATCAAACGCCGCTTCACCGTGATTACTCAAGGGTTGCTTTTTATTCATATTTTACCAACAGTATTCTTGCTGTAGTTTGACTGTGCCACATATGGGTTCTTCATGTGCAGCATTTGAGACAGCGACTGTATAATTTCTCAAGTTATTGTTTGGCCTGGTTGAGATAGAGATAACCTTCTGACGTGGTTCTTTCCAGCTGCAAGAGTTTATTCGGGATTTTGACCCTCTTCGCTCCGGCTTGGTGTCCACGTCGGTGCTTCGCCGTGCAATCAGCATGGCCGGCTTGCGTCCAGAGCCGAGCCAGGCAGTCTTCGATGCATTCGCCAGTTGTTACAAAGATCTGCGCCAGCCAGGCTACATACGTTACAATGAGATGTTGGCTCACCTGCAGCTTCCTATAGGTAGGCATCAGTCATGCTTGATCCAATCTCCTTTAAAGATAAAGCCACTGGGATCTGCAACCGGGACCTCAAGGTCGCAAGTAAAGATTTTGGTGACGGTATGTTTGCGTCAATCTTTTCCCATATGCCTGCTGTTGGCTTAATGGTTAGGGTGGTGAGCTTTGGATCTTCGGGTCCTGAGTTCAAATCCCGTTCAACTGTTGAATTAATACCAGGTGGGGTTGACTGCCTGTCATCCCTCCGAGGTCGGCAACATGAGTGCCAGCATGCTGGTATCCTGTGTCGGAATGGTGACCCATCCAGGATTATACCCAATAGCCAAGGAGACTGCTTAGGCAGCACAAACGCTCTGCACAGAGTATGGTCCCGATGGATTCGATGGATCAGTGAGTGGTTGAACCAGAGGACAAATGAGAAAATATGGACAATCAGCTTAGATTTGGAAAAGACGATCACAAACAAAGGATGGACAAAGATAACATCAAGGGAAGGAAGGATTGATTGCTCGCCCAGAGGAGTTTGGCCAGGAAAAAGTGAAAGATCCTCGAGGTCACTCATGACCCCAAAGTGTCGGGTTGGCATTCAGATCTTAGAAATGTCAACAGGATCTACCTCGTACCCAATTTTGATATTGCTATCAGATGCTAAGTCAGCGGAAACATGTGGTCGTGTGATTAAAGACGGGTTTGTACTCGTGCGAGACATTCTTACCACTACAAGATGCATTAAGCTTTGAAATATCATTGCTGGATGTGTTATGCCCTGTTCTGCTCACAGACAATCTCGGATTGCGGAATGGCTTCCACATGCCTGTGCCTCAGCACCGACACGCTGAGGATTTGCAAGAAGACCAGCAAGGTGTGCTCGAGAAAGTCCTCCGACACTTTAAAAACACCATCCTGCAGCGCAGGCTCAATGTCGAACCATTATTTCGAGAATTTGATCGGTGAGAAATATTTCCTTGCAACCAAATTTGCTTTCTTATTGTTTAAAAAAACGGGAATCCAAGTATAAATAGGCTTTTTACTTTCATAACTTAGTATCTCTCCAAATGACATTATCCAAATCCATGGTGCTTCGAATCACACCGACTCCAACAATTAGTATCTATCCTTCTGGAAAGAGGCAAATCTAACGAACACGTGCCCAATGTCAAATAATAAGGCAATAATATATACATATAGATACAATATACATACTGGTAGATAGATCCAGTCACTTCGCTGATGAGAATATTAAGGGGGTGAAGAGAAAGAGGGAGGGAGAGAGAGAAGGGAGGGGAAGGTGAGAGAGAGGAGGGAGGGGAGGGAGGAGAAAGAAAAAGAGAGAGAGAGAGAGGTTGCGAGAGAGAGAGAGGTTGCGAGAGAGAGAGAGAGAGAGAGAGAGAGAGAGAGAGAGAGAGAGAGAGAGACAGAGAGAGAGAGAGAGAGAGAGAGAGAGAGAGAGAGAGAGAGAGGTTGCGAGAGAGAGAGAGAGAGAGAGAGAGAGAGAGAGAGAGAGAGAGAGAGAGAGAGAGAGAGAGAGAGAGAGAGAGAGAGAGAGAGAGAGAGAGAGAGAGAGAGAGAGAGAGAGAGAGAGAGAGAGAGAGAGAGAGAGAGAGAGAGAGAGAGAGAGAGAGAGAGAGAGAGAGAGAGAGAGAGAGAGAGAGAGAGAGAGAGAGAGAGAGGAGGGTGAGGGAGTTAGGAGGGGGAGGAGGGAAAACGACACCTCACCAAATGTCAGTATACACTCCAGGTGGGGGGTAGTAGGGAGGGGGAAGGGGTTTTGGAGGAGGTAAGTGTGAGGGAAGGGGTTCTCGATTTGCATTGTGGGAAAGTGGGGATGGGGTGGGGGAGGTAGTGCAGGATTGAACGAAATGGGGTATGTTAAAACAGCATGCGAAGACTGCCGGGAAATGCCCATGGGGGTGGAGAGGGAAGGGGTTTGAGAGGAGGTGGAGGGAAGACAGCACAAGGGGAGGGGAAGGGAAGGCAGAGCAATAGGAAGGGAAAGTGGTGTGAGGGGAAGGGAAGGGTGCAAAAATGCACCCAAACAGCAACATTTACTTTTTAACCACCGTGTTCCATATAAAACCAGGCGGGAGCATTTAAAACCCAGACCATCTACCTTAGTGTAGTAGATAGTAGAAATATCGTGCAAATTATGATACAAGCATCAAATTTGGCATTTCTGTTCTGCAGGGCTTTCTGATCAAATCTGCCTGATTGGCCATTTGAAAATCCAAATTTTGAAAAATTTGAAGAAAAAAAAAAACTTAAAAAAAATTTGAAGTCACAGCTCGTTGAAATTCTTGAAGTGCAAGTGAACATTCCAGACAGAGAACCAAGGGGAGATGCAGTCATCATTGATGGCTCATCACTTATCAATGCCCTACCTCCACGTACTTCAAAGCTATTTGATGACTTTGCTCCGAGTGAAACCAAGATAGCAACTCAATTAACATTTTAAAAATCCATTAAATAATTAAAATTGATAGATCAACCTAAACCTTTCCCGTCACTGGGGACGGGTACTTTTTCTAGTATCGGAAGGATAATAATGTGAAATCTCTACCAGGAACAAATCGAGGTAGGATGATTCTTCATTCAGATATCATTCACTTTGCAAGTCCTGTATCTTGTAGCAATGAATCTGTACAGGCATTTCTCTTTCCACGTACTCTCGATATAATTTCAAGGCGCATATGGCTTACGGCACGTTTGCTTTGCTTCACTGCGACAACAGCATAACTGTTTCAATATTTCAACCTTGTAAAGTACAGTACTGTAATATTTGCCATCTCAGAGGTTGTGTCATCAATTAAAGTCCAGCAGAGTCACCAATGACCTCAACAAAGGATGAAAGCAGCTTGCCTTTCCTGATTTGGCCTACAGGGGGCATCAATCCATTCTTCATGGTTGACTTTGTTATCTTGGTACGTTTCACAGAAGAGCGAATTCAGTTCGGGCATTTTGTGCAGAACTAAAAAAAAAAAAAAAAACAGACGTGGAGATCAGGAGTTCAATATGTAACTGATGCTCACAGCACGAAGTTAGTTCTTTGCTCGATCGTACTTTGTTTTAGCTAAAAGGTCAAACTGTGACATCCTCTTTGTGAGGATTTCTTTTTGGTTCTGAATTTGGCTCTCACTTCCCATGAAATCAAAGAAATGGGACTTCCCTTCGCAGGCACTACAAAGGATGCGTTTCAGAGTTTCGACTCCAGCAGATCATTTCCCAGCTCAGTGTGAGGGTCAGCGAGGCAGACGTTGCTGTGCTTCTGGCTGCCTTCCCTGGTGGAACCACCATGACACCCCAAAGCGTCGATAATGTCTTCAACTACCGCACTTTTTTGGAGCGACTTGAGTCAATGGACAAGAGGTACTCCCATCGCAGCAACCCTTGCAGAGATCGTCACATGTTTGAGGAATAGAAAAAGAAAAACTGGATTTGAAGGCACTATATGCGATCAGGACAAAAATAGGACATTAATACGCGGCTTATATTACCGGCATATCAGTGTTTTGTAAATCCCAACCTCTTGTGGATTGTTGGCACAATCGTTTTTTTTTTTTTGTTTTTTTTTCCTAACGTCGCATTGTTCTGACATTGTGGCTGGCAGGATAGCTTTGAGATTGGTGCACTCGCCATCCAGCTTGGGTTCAAATCTCAGGCAGCTATAAACTATCACCCTGGTGTTATGCATGCCGGGGATGCATTACTTGTGTGCTGTCCATCAGGAGGACGTAAAGCCGGAGGACCCATCTGCGAACACTGCTCAATCGATCCCACGGCGTCGTGCATGAAGAATAGGCGAGTTATCGAAGGCACCCTGAACACGTCACAAATTCCTGCCAAAATCACTTCCGGTCGAACACCAGGCCTGGCCAACCGGTTCGTGAAGACTTGGGCCAAAATACTTTCCCCAGCCAACCCCATAAGAAGATGGGAGTAATTGGCCCCATTAAAGTCGAAGTAATATTTCCTTGACGTCATCACATAGTACCCTTGTCCTAAGTCATCATGTAAGGTGCATTTGGTTTTGTGCACTTGTGTAATAAAAACATCAAGCCTTTCCTCGGAATAGATATGAATGAGCGGAAGATTGTTCACCGTCTACCACATTCTTTCTCAATGTTTATGTCACATGGAAGTAGCATGATCAGGAGTCGTCGGCCTTATCATCGTTCATCTTGCGTATAGTACGCTGCAATTTTGCTTCAAAATAAATAAATTGTACAACAGGTAATTGTAAAATGGCAATAGAAGAACACTGTATTTAAAATCTCTCCACCACCAAAAAATGTCTTTGCAAACCAACAAACAATTTTTTTTTTCTATTGTTGCAACAGATCTTTGTCATCGTCGTGAGTCACGTCAAATGCCAATTCATGTCGCACAGATATCCTTAAACATGTATCCTCTTTTCCCATTCCACGTCCCAGACCTTCACCTTATCAGGAACGGACAGACAGGTGTTCCACAGGCATGCGACGCGAGACCTCGCCAAACTGCAATCGAAGACCTCGCTGTTCTTGCGTACAAGACCCTCCGCTATGTGACGTACAACTCTGATGATATTTCATATAATTTTGTGAAGAGGGCAAAGATGAAAATGTCTGAACTTTAAAATCTACTCTAAATATGGGTTTGTTTTAACATCACTTGCATTAGTTAGCAAAATATTTTTTTTTATTATTATTTTTAACTTTAACCAATTTCACCGATGCAGTATTTATCAGGGCGTTTAGCATTTCCGGGTGTCAAAATACAGTACTTTAGCAAAACTTGACTGTTACGTTTACAACTTCAGACGAAGTGCACTCGTCGTGGAATTTACAAACATAAATGGAGCAGAAATACATTTGTTCAGAGATCGATTGCAATGGAATTACAAACGATTAAAATTACTCTAATAATGAAGTTGTTCGTGTCCTGACTTCACAATACTCGATCGTGGACGCAAGTTGCACACCTCGGTGCGCGCACACACGCACACCCGGCTGGTATCAGGTACTCAGACATCATCCTTATAAATAGAGTCCCATAAAGTTAAATATAAACGCAGCTTGCGGAGTGTACGTCAACACTGCGCATTAACAGCCGCAAGGTAAGGCAAGAAAACTTGAACATGGAGCATACGAGAAATGCAGATTTAAATTCAAGATCATAGAGTCAGGTGGGACACGATTTCCTTGCTGGGGAAAGACCCCTTCCTCCCCCCAACCCCCCCTCACCTGTGTACCCTTCTCGGTACAGATTACATGTTCAGTATCCTGAACATCCGCACCAGATGACTCGCTGGTTGATGGTCTAGCAGGCACTTTAAAATGGAAAGTGTTCAGTGAACTGAACACAAGGACTGAGTCGGATATATGTAAACAAGGGTGGGATATCTTACCCTTTATTTTATCAAAATGAATTTTTAAAATTATTATTTTTCACAAATTCTGTGTGTGTGTGCCTTTGTCTTGTTACATGTGGTTTATTTACAAGACATCGGTTGGTGTCATAAGCTATATTTAAGGGCCATAAAGGCAAGAGGCAGATCTTAACCAAACAACATAAAAAAAGGTCACTGTATGCTCCTGGTAGCTAAAACGGAAAGATGTAAAACTATTTATTAAAGATATTGCAGGACAAGAACAAAACTCAAATTTATATTGAAATTCACTTTGATGCAAGAGGACTGTATCACTTTAGACCACCAAAGTTTGAACCACAAGGAATCAAAAACATACCATCTCATGGTGATGGAATGTTCAACAACAAGGAGCCGAGACTCCGTACTCCTTGCTGAGTGGAGAGATTTTATCGACGGGAACGCAATATCTCCGGAGGTGCTGGAATCTATACTCGGTGGGGTATTACAGGTAGACTGTAGTATGGAGTGTGGAATCCCTCAATGGGGTACTTTCTCAGCTGCTTACTCTCAGGCATGGAGTTCCACCTGATCTCAGTAAGAGCTTTCATGGTCTTTAATGACCCATGAATAAGACCCCACAAATAACAAGGCTCACATTAGAGAACAAAACTTTTCCATAAAGGGGAAAAAACCCCTTCAGACATTTCTAAACTACAAAGGTATGGTGCCATCATAACCAACCCAATGGGTCTACCAAGAAGCGGGAAACATATCTGTTTAAGTCAGAGATCGCAGAGCCTATAATGACATGTCCAAACAATTTTAAATGTTCTTGAAACGAAAAAAAGGGGGAAATGTTTGAGTTGCCTCTATGATACGTGAAAATTTCATCGAACAATTAAATGATAGTTCTGAGCTTTGTTATCTGGACATTGAATCAAATTCAATTTTGGTAGCAGAAGTGTTCGATACCGAGAGCGCGAGGGGACATGGCAGCGAGAGAGCATGGTGCCGCATCATCGTACCTCTTGGATGAGCAAGACCAGGACCCGCCACTCTCCTTGTTTGCGTTAGAAAGGCTGTTCTGGAGTGGAGGAGCCAAGTTCCACCACTGCGACGAAGTGTACCCTGGAGTGTTCGTCGGAGACGAGTGAGATGCTATGGATACACTACGGTTGTGAAAATTACAATGTCGCACACTCACAGCAATGGTTACATCACAGTATAATCAGCCAGCAGACGTCACAAACATTACATTTACTTGCAATTGAGCCGCTGCTTTCAGTGATGTGGAATGAATGATCTATTACTATTTGTGACAGGATAACAAACTGTTAATGACGTGACAACATACGATAACCGGATCTAGTTAAAGTTAAAGTTAGTTTTGTTTAATGGTCGATAGATTAGATAATTCGAACCGTGGTGTCTGTCCACGTGATCGTACATTCGGCTGTACCCTTTCCGGAGGGCAGTTCCCGTGCTGCGTTTGAAAAGCTCCGCACGCAGGCAAAGTTCCAACATTCAAGCAGAAGAAGAGCAAGACACCAAACAAGATACATTTTAAAAGTGTAACTACAACATGGAATCGTTTTGTTTAACAGCGCGTTAACATACGACCTGAGGATCATCAGAAAGTTAAACGAACCATATCAGTGTTGTTAATAACACAAGCCTATACTGAAAGCCTTTGAACAAAGGTTGCAGTGCAAGGTGATCATTTAATGAAAGAAAAACCTACATTTAGCACTGGGACCTAAAAATAACATTTAATAATAAACTTCAAAGAGGTCCAAAAGAAACTGAAATTTAATACTCCATGGACTCGACGTAATCCGTTCGAGTTAGAGCGTCCACTCCGAGTCGAGGAGGTCGGCGTTTCAAACCCGAGCCAAGTCATTAGTTATATCAGACTTTAAAAATGGTGCGTGTTGCTTCCTTGTTTGAGGATATAGCACAGACATAGAGGGAGAGGGAGAGAGAGAGAACGGGGGGAGAAGTTTCCTTCTGTATCCATCTTGTCCACCCCGATTCCGACCCACACCCATTGTTCGTCCAAGTCTCTCTAGTTTTTTCTTCAACTCCGCTGTTGGTGATCGCCCCCCCCCCCCACTCTGCACTGTTCCTTTTGTCCTCTTGCCGTCCTGATCCATTCAGCGTTCTGGCTCTTCCATGAGGTTGGACTGTATACACAAAAACTGTCAAAGGTTGGCAACCATTGTCCAGGCTTGATGGTCGCATGGTCTCTTTCTGTGTTGAAGTTCCTTGGAAGGGAAGTCGTCTCTTACTTATTACAAACCGCGGTGTCTGTCTGTCTCCAGTCCATGGCGACCGCTTCCCACGCTGCTTTTGAAAAGCACAACATTCACTTCTGAAATGACAGGAGAACAGGCAAGAGTAGTGTTGATGCCAAATTTTATTTCACAAGAAGGATATTTTGCATTCTTCAGACAAATTCGACCTCCGCCACCTGATGCTGCGCCACCATTTCGTGGCGGGTGGTTATAAGTAGATCAGAGCTTTGGCTTTGAGTGAAACCACGAGTGCAACAAAAAAAATGAAACGATTTAAATTGATAGATTAACTTAAACTTTTCCCGCCACTGGGGACGGGTATTTTTGCTCGTAGGATCTCCCAGCTTGGCACGACTCGCACACTGGATGGAGAGTGTAGACCAATGCTGTAACTCTTGTGGAAAGGCAAAATAATACAAATTTTCGACCTTCTTTCATATGCAGCACAAGGGTGTGGGGTAGCATCAATGGCCAAGGGTGTGGCTGGGCCACTGAGTAGGGCACAAAATTGGAATTTGCTCAAAATGCTGGTGATAGCTCACCTTCTCTTCACAAAGGACACCGTGCAAATCTTTAATGTCCATTAACTGTCAGTAGATGGAACACCCAGTTTAACGTCCATCCGAGGGACAGCACACACATCGGCCATTGGTAGGATGAGGTTAGCTTAGATATGGGAGCATGCACTGGAGCAGCGTGTCGCTGCGTCCACTTTCCGTGAGTACTCCAGGGGGCCTCCATCTGACCATCCCCCTCGCAGATGCAAAGCCCATCCTCATCTCCTTGAGATGCCAATCAATCTGCTGCAACCATGAGGAACTCGGTTCTCCCATTGGCCTTCTCCACTCATGAGGCTCCCTCGCTGAGAAAATCTGGTGAGCAGGATCAGTGTCAGAAAATTTGAGCTCCATGTCCATACATCTGCAGCTGACGCTCACGGACCATGCAGGTAACAAATCTCATTTAAGTCCCTTCAGCAACTGCTCGTTGGACACAAAGTCTGACCAGCGATAGCCAAGGATTCTCCAAAGCAATCTGGTACCGAAGGAGTTAAGTCTTCATGTCAGATCCTTTGTGAAAGTCCAAGTCTCACATCCGTAGAGCAAGACCAGATGCACCAAGGAACTGAAGACTCAGGCTATCATCCTCCTGCATAGGTACCAACAGTGCCACACCCCACGATCCACAGAATCCATGACCCCCTCAGCCTGACCCAGACGTCTATTGACCTGCGGAGACATGAATATCACTGCAAAGGAATGTGAATCTCTCTGTGACCTCACCATCCTCACCACAAACAGGTACAGATAAGATGGCAGCATCCAAGATGTCATGTAAAGCCTGGATCTTAGTTTTGACCCAGGAAACCTGTAATCCCAGCAGCTCCGACTCCTCAATCAGCACCTCAAGGGCCTCTACAAGGACACCCAGTGTTTCCGCAGGGATTGACTGCATCATTTGCAAAATCAGTCAGAGATCTTGACATTCCCAAGCAATGCACCGCAGCTTCATTTCTCCAACATCTTCCCCAAAATTCAGTCCATGCATGCAAGTGTTGAAGAGTGTTGGGGGCCAGTACAAACCCCAACGACCTGCAGCAACAACTGGAAATAAGTCATGGATGGAACCTCCACACCTCTCAGCGCTCTCTGTACCAGAGTAGAGTTCAGAAATCAGATCGATCAACTTTGGTGGCATCCAGCAAAGACTGAGCATCCTCCAGAGGGCATCCTGATCCACTGAATTGAATGCTTTGCAGAGATCACCATAGGCTACAAGCAGCCCCTGCTGAAACTCTTGTCCACTTTCGGTGAGGACCCAGAGAGCAGGGATACGTTCAATCATCTACCTCTTTTGGATGGGTTTGAGGGTTGTGGAGTAGTGGCTGAAACCTCAAATCCAATCCAGGTTCCTCATGATGACTCAATCTTTGCTTTTTACTTATCCAGGTACCTCCATGGTGACTCCAATGCAGTATTTGGTCTTCTGTTTGATTTCCTCCCCTCCCCACTCTCCGATTTTCCTGTCTGTTCATTCCCTCGTTTCCTGCGTTTAAATGCCCATTGCCCCACCGTCAGTTTGCTGCCTTTTTACCCTCTGTCACTTCACTTTCGTGAGCTGAAATCTTGTGAACAAAACAAAAATCTGAATGAGTGGAACCAAAGAATTTCCAACTTTGACAATTCCAATTTTTAAAAATCGTTGCTGTTTGGTAAAACACAATTAAATATATATATATTTTCAAGTGTGGATGATATTCTTTTATGGCTGAACTGTAGCACCAAGGAGGCCCCAAATTTTGGTATAGGTACTTCATAGTCTGGGCAAAGTTTTAAACTACTACACGCTGGCCTTGACGTCCATTTTGAGGCCGCAAAAGGTTTCTATAAAAAGTGTATATTGGGATGTGGGGTCAGGCAGGGCTGCCACCGGTCCACACACCATCATGAGGCTAATAACTCCACAGCTTTTCAATGTCCAACACGTCCCTAAACCACCGCCACAGTTGGGCAGTGCCGGGTATCCCTGCTCGCAAACAATACACTGAATTTACTGGTAGGAGAGGACATACATTTCAGCCATGATGCCATGATGTTCAAAGCTGCTAGATTACACCAAATCGTCATTGTTCTTAACATATACGATCATGCGGCTCGTGCTGTGTGGATTGCAGACGCAGCGCACGAGACCGCCAAGGTTTACTGGAAGCAGGAATCACCCATGTGCTGAATGCAGCACATCCCCCAGACGTGGACAACCCCGTATCCTCACCTCAGGACAGGTATGTGCGGACGGGACCGGAATACTACCAGGGGATGGACATACAATATCACGGCGTTCCTGCAGACGATGTCCTCACGTTTGACCTGTCTCCGTACTTCGAACCAACTGCTGACTTCATCGATTGTGCTCTGAAGGCAGGAGGTACGTTCGGTGCTGACACGGCCAAAGAAGGATTAAAAACATTAAATTTTTCCATCTAATACGATATGATAATCACATCAGTGGCACCTATAAGTGAATGTTACAAGCTGTCCTCGAGGTCAGGGTTTATCTTTGACCTTTACCCATCACAACCAGCCTCGATGACATTTTGTATCGTGATTTTTACCAAGTTGTTACCCGTTTTGTAAAACAAGGTGTACACTCGTTATACCGATTTTGAAGATGTGCATGATCGGCCATAAATCCATGAATTGTAATGCTACATCACTAAATCTGGTATCAAAATGACTGGATTCATGAGGCCTGTGTTAATAATCAATACTGTAGCTGAAGTCAACAGGAAAATACAAAATAAGCCAAAAAATCGCAAAATCATGTTTTGGTTTCATTACTGAACGTGTGCATTAATTTTTAAAACGTTGCTTTCTGTGTATATATATATATATATATATATATATATATATATATATATATATATATATATATATATATATATATATATATATATATATATATATATATATACATATACATACACGAGGTCCATCTAAAAAGTAACGGGACTGACTCTACAGAAATTTTACTCCAAAAAATATCTTGAAATCACAACTTGTCCCCTTCAAAATAGTTTCCCTCCAGTCTCACACACTTGTCCATCCTCTTCTTCCACACTTCGATGCATCCCCGGAAGGCTTCGTCTGGAATCCTCCGGAGCTCCGTCGTCACGGCCCTTTTGATGGCCTCTACATCAGGAAATCGGGTCCCCTTGATCACCCCCTTGAGCTTTGGGAATAGGAAAAAAATCACAAGGAGCCAAGTCTGGCGAATACGGGGGTTGCTCCAGAGTTGGCACGTTCCTCTCCGCCAGAAACTGTCGGATGTTCAGGGCTCTGTGAGCAGGGGCATCGTCATGGTGGAGCACCCAGGCGTTGTTCTCCCACAGGTCCCTCCTCTTGTCCCGGACTGATCTCATGAGATGCCGGAGGATCTCCTTGTACACGTATTGATTCACTGTTTGACCCTGTGGTACAAAGTCGAAGTGGACAACGCCCTTGATGTCAAAAAAACGCAGAGTATCACTGAGACTTTCGACTTGGATATCCTTGCTTTCTTTGGTCTTGGTGATGCCGGACTTTTCCACTGACGACTCTGCCGTTTGGTCTCGGGATCGTATTCGAATATCCACGATTCATCGCCAGTAACAACTCGCCCGAGCAGGTCTGGATCGTCCTCGAGGCGCTCGATGACGTCTCGACAGACAGTGACTCTTTGCTGTTTCTGGTCCTCGGACAACAGCTTGGGGAACATCTTTGTGCCCACCTTGCGCATTTTGAGATTTTCAGTGATGATGCTCCAGACAGTGTCCTTGTTGATGGAAAGTTCCTCAGCAATCATCCGCACCGTGAGTCGACGATCTGCGCGTACCATCTGCTTCGCACGCTCGATGTTGTCCACCGTTCTGCTCGTTAAAGGTCTTTCAGACCGTGGATCGTCTTCAACCTCCTCCCATCCCTGTTTGAACCTCTTGTGCCATTCAAATGCACGTGTACGTGACATCGTTTCTTCCCCGTAGACTTGCTGCAGCATTGCGAAGGATTCGGAAGGTGTTTTGCCAAGATTTGCAAGAAACTTCAGATTGGCTCTCTGTTCACGACTCATAGCGCGACGACTCAGATGAGACAACGTGTAAAGCACGACCTGTAAAAAAAAAACTCACACAATGAGCGCAGTCAACCATCACCAATCATATATATTGCTGGAATGTTGTGAAAGACTGTGACGCAACCCGTTCATTCAAGTTGTGCAAGTGGAGCACACAGCAGGCTCAGTCCCGTTACTTTTTAGACGGACCTCGTATATATGTATATATCCGGCAAATGCCGACAATGTTGATATCAAACCGTTCCAAGTTCATTTCCGAACAAAATAACACCAACGAGTTGGGTAAATAATGTAACCGCTTATTAATAAACACAAAATAATGTTACCGCCATATTTTGTATGGCCGACAGAAAGTGAACAATTGCTGTCATTTGGTATTCGGTGTGTCACATTTTCGTTAAACCTGGTTAATAATGAACTGGTATTGAAATCCTTGAATGGGACCCGATACGACTCATGGTTAGATTCATTAACTGCACAGAACAAGACGTGCCTTGCCCATCCTTGCCTAATCATAGTCCGAGTCGGTGCCCTGATGATGGCGTATTACTTGTACATCGGCTATGGCGTTCCGACACGTCACTAACATTTTATTCCACACACAGGGGACACGTGCACTGGACAATTAGTCCGATTCCTCTTCATTCATCGTGGTGAATGGGTTTCGGCAGATGTCAAGCATACTCGACCATACTCGACCACCTGCTACCTTGCCAACCTTGTTCACATGTTCAAACGCCAAGTCAGTACTGATCTGATTGAATGTTTTCGATGTAGATTCCACATGTATGAACTGCAGCAATATTCTAGGCTCTGGGGGGGGGGGGGAGTTCGTGTCCATCACTCTTCGAAGGCATTGCCTTGGATTTTCTTGTTCTAGATACGACGATCTTCAAGAAAAGTCTGGGTACCACTTCCAGACCAAGTACGTTTTCTCTCCAGCCCCGGCCAAACATTTACGGTTACGCCCGGAGTTTTCGAAATTGACGATATCGGAGTTCCTGGGAAAATATCATTATCCGGCACACACGGAAATGGTTTATTTTGCTCTGGTTTGATTTTAACTAATTGTTATTAACTAATTAACTAATTACTATTGCGATTTGTTACCCTAAATCCATTACAATAACAAGAAATTGTGATATTTTAGCCAATTTTTTCAATGGAATCACATTCGGGTTGAAACGTACCTCAGTTTCCAAACAGTGCTATTACCTAACTATCGTTTCAAATGGACCCAATGAGAATCAAAACAACCTTGCAAATGTTTTATACACCAACGATTTCGATGTAAACGGGAGGAATTTATCGACAACAGTTTATTTTCAGAGGAGTCGTAGTTTTGGTCCAATAAGTGGAGCGAGCAACGTTTTGCTGGAGGCAGGTGTCTTCGGTCCCACTGTCGTTCAGAACTCTGCTCTCAATCGAGGTCACTCCAGCCGCTCCCTTCAAGGCATCCAATTACTGGCTGGATCATTCCAACGTCTTCTCTATAAAGAATTCTTCGCAGAGAAGGGCATCTTACCGTATGCATCAGAGCTTGTTATCCTCGCAAAGCTAAAGTCAAGTGTCACCAAGAAGAATATCAGCGATTCTCAGAAATATATGACAGAGTTTGCGGCCACTGCTACCAACCGATCCAATGACCTTGATCTATTTATCCAAAGCCGATCATCCAGCAATGAAAACTTCCGATACTGGGCTCAATTCCTCGACATGATGGGTGTGGTGCGAGATCTCTTGAGAGCTGATCGTGAGGGGTTATGGGAGCTCCATCTTGACGCTGTGCAGCGGTCTCTCTACCCGTTTGCTGCCTTCGATTCGTTCATGTACCTACGCTGATCCTCGGTCTACTTGGAAGATATGCGACTGCTTCCTCAAACTGCGCCATCAGTCTTCGAGAACTTCTCGAAAGGGAAGTTCTCGACCAAGGACAAACCTGGCCGCTTCACAGCAGTTGGTGGAGATCAGAAGCTGGAGCAGAGCATCAACTTATCATCGAAGTGCGGTGACGGGGTTATCGGACATGCAAAGCAAAAGGAGTATGTGGCGCAATGGGACCTCATTCATCATGAGATGATGGCAGTCAAAAATCTCCACCGTAAGTACGCCGGTGTGAGCGAGAACACTCACGAGTCCTCAAATCACCACGAGTCCTCACAGACCATCACAACTCGCAACGAATCTCACATCCAGGCCATGATACAATGTATTGAAGAGAAAGGCTCTCCCCTGTCATCGACCAACACAGCCCTTCTTCACAATTTTGTCACCAGAGGGATTATGACAGATGATATTCGCGAGGACATGATGAACTGCATCTCAAAGAGAAAGGCGAAATATATCATGTTTCGGCAAGAGCGATTTATCGACAAAACTACCAAACTGAGTGCAGTAATCCATCGTTCTAATCTAAAATCCATGAAAACGATCCGTAGTAAGCCACAGAAGACTATCAAAAAGACAATCAAGGAGCTCAACATAGCTGACAAAAACATCGAGATCGCCCGTGACCGTGGACTCACTACAGAAACTTTACTACTTTACGGTGTTGTACCCTCCCCACTCCTTTTTGACAAGGAGGTACTGATGACCAAGCCTGATAAAAGCCAACTTCTCAAAGAATTGGAGACTTCCCTAAAACCTTACGACTACGGATACAAGCATCAGAGAAACTCAAACTTCATTATAGACGTTATGGCTAATGTTCGCAAAGTTCGATTAACCAGACTGGCAACTTTCCAAGAATTAATTACGGCCTTTTCAACATTTACAGATATATACACCATGAGTTTGGGCGATGTGACTGTTTTCGATATGTACTCTGAAGACGGCTCAGTTAAGGACAGTGAGAGAATAAGGCGTACCGACACTTCGCCAATCGAGCTCAGCTGCGTCGAGCCAGGGACACCTCTGCCAAAAGAGATGGCAACCTTTTGGCCTTCAAATGGTAACAAGATTCAACTAGAAAAGCTGATCTATTCTAATCTTCGTGAAAATGAGTCTCGAGTTGTTCGACATTACCCCCACTGTGGTCGGCCAAGTGACGAGAGAAGACGAGGACTGGCATTGCATCAAGGTTCATGAGGGCACAGAGATTGTTTTAAATCATCTCCAGTCAACATTTGAGGAAGCTGATCTTCGCATCCCTCTCCATATTCTTGATGCTCTGGACTCCGGATACAGCGTGTGTGTTGTGGTCTCCAATGACACCGGCGCCGTTGTTGCTCTGTTGTATCACATGCAAGTGTTTCTGCAACACAACCTGAAGGAGTTATGGGTTCGAGCTGGTCTGGGGGATACAACTCCATATGTGCCACTTGATACACTTTTCCAGAACCTGGGTCAACAGTTATGTGCAGTCCTGCCAGCTCTTTACAGCCTTACAGGATGCGACATCACCAGCAAAGTTGGTACCAAGAAGGCTGCACTAAAGGCGGATCCCGATAGATTCCTCAAGCATTTCGCCACATCTCCATTCCTATCGGCTGCTGTAGCTCACAATGCTGAACGATATCTGGTGAAAGTGCTGAGAAGAGGAAGCGACGCTGACGATTTCGTCACCCTCAGAGCAGAGATCTTTCACTGCAGCAAAAACAGCTCTCTATACAACCTACCACCGACTAGCCAGGGCCTACATCCTCACATTCAGCGTGGGTTTTATGCCGCTTATACCATCATGCACGCCCTGGAGAACCATCTGGATCATGAAACAGAGTCTCTGAAGCCTGAAGATTATGGATATGTGTATGATCAGTGTCATCTCATGCCTGCAAGTTCTTGGAAAAAATCTCGATTTCAGCTGGTCTGTCTCCTGTACTTGCCAAAAGTGGGCCAAATCAACATGTTCATGCCAGATGTCTGGGGTTAAGTGTGGGAAGTTCTGTCGCTATAAGAAAACCTCATCCAATGCCTGCAAAAATCCCATTGTTTGTTAAGATCGGCTAATTTGCAGCATAAAATTACTGCTTGAGATTGTCGAGAATTATAATTCCCATTTATATGAAGAAATTCGTCTACCATTTATGGCTATACAATTTTAGTAACTACCGGGTACTATTCGTTATCACTCAGTAAAATTCATTTGCTGAAATTGCTGAAAATTGAAATTCCCCCATTTTGTTTGAAATGGAATTATTCGGTAAATTATGGTTATTACCTGTTTATCACTACTCCTTTTTATCAAATTGTAATTTGTAGTACTGATTAGGCGATGATAGAAATGTCTTCCTTTCTTGCTCTCTTGTGAGAACTATGCTCGCATATGATACCAAGTTTTGTCATTACATTGACTTACATCTAATCATCAGAGTTCAATATATGTATATGTCGTACTTTTCTTGTCTTAAACAGTTTCTGTAGAATATTGTACGATTTCACAACGGCCCATTTCACGGGATATTTAAGTTTCGTCCTTTGTTGCTCTCTCGTGACAACTATGATCGCATATGATAGTAATTCTTGTTATTACATTGTCTTACATTTCAGCATCAGTGTTCAATATATGATATATGTCGTACTTTGCTTGGTTTAAACAACTGTTTTAGAATATTGTATGATTCTACAACTGCGGATTTCTCGGTATATTTAAATAATGATGGTAACTCCTGCAATTTCGAGTACGTTTCATATTGGAAGTGACATTCATGAACGTTTTGAATAAATTGTGTCATTTATAAACATCTTAATGTTTTTCTCAATGTATAATTCCAGCAAGCTGTTGCATATACGCCTACAATCAGATCAGAGCTAAACCAGTCATTGTAATTTATTGAAAGAGATGAATATCGTCAACCAGCTTAATCCACAAACATTAGGGGGTAATGTCGTGTGTTTAAAGCAACGACTCATACGAAACTAACAGTTATAGATGAATTCCTCATGTTTGTATTCCTAAATTCCTTTAGAAAGTGATTGCAAACAACCTTGCAAGGTTGTTGTAATATTTATTGGTGGCATTTGAAGCGATACCTGGTAATAGTACCCCGATATAATATGGTATAGTTGAAACCAGAAGTGATGTCATAAACAATTATCGAAAGTATGTCAATTTCTGGATATTTTGTGCATTTAGTGTAACAAATCGCAATAGAAATTAGTTCAATGCACTCCAAAAATCAAACCAGAGCAAAATAAACCATTTCCGTGTGCGGGATTATGACATTTTCCCAGGAACTCCGATATCGTCAATTTGGATAACTACGGACGAAACCGTAAATGTTTGGCCGGGGCTGTAGAGAAAACGTACTTGGTCTGGAAGTGTTACCCAGACTTTTCTTGAAGGTCTTAGTATATAGAACAAGAAAATCCAAGGAAACGCCGTAGAAGAGTGATGGACACGAACTCCCCCCCAGCGCCAGGACTACAATATTATAACTATTTTCATATAATGTCTCTAGTAGAGGCTTTTGGTGACGAGGCTTCATCATCCTGCTCCATTCACTGCAGTCGATGTGCATTTTACACTTCATCTTCCAGCTGTTGCATTACTTCAGATGGGGTATCCTGCTCCTCACTGTCATCCAAGGGCTTTGCTAGTTGTTTTGATAGCCTTTAGATATGTGCATCATAAAATCCTTGGTCTTCAGCCTACGCCAGTAATTGAGGACATATGATTAAGCAAAGAGCCTCCAGTGTAAGCTTGTGCACTCAGATTGAACGATTTGGCTGACATGTTGTTACCAGATATGTTTCACCCCCCCACCCAAAAAAAAAAAAAAACTGCACTTTCTGCCCACACTTCTTGAAGACTGAAGTCTGGTAGTGCTGTCCGATAGCTTTCATGAAGTTTTTCACAATACGAAGAACGACCTTCCGCCAAACGTCTGGATTGTATACTCTACGAGCGGGGTATGCTTACACATTGGAAGCAATAATGAACCGTGCTACCCTATTGTCTCGCGTCATTCACCTGCATTTTTTTTCATTTATTTACATTTTCATTTACGGATGCTTTCCAACGGTTCTGTGATTTTTTTTTCCTGGTGTATCGGCTTCGATGTCCATCGGGCACGCACAATTTCAGCTTTCTACGTTACCCGGAAGGTCCCGATCTTTAATATCTGTCAGTGAGTGAATCAGTGGTTACAAAGAGCTTTATAGATTAGATGCTGTTATTTTGTTTGGAAATTAACTTGGGAGGTTTTGATATAAACAGTCAGCTTTTAGCATGTACAGCAGATAACAAAGATTGAGAAACTATTGTACACTTTTGGTCATGAAACCAAAAGATGATTTTGCAACATTTTGGCCTATTTTGTATTTTCCCATTAACCACAGCTCCAGTATAGATTATTCACACAGGCCTCATTAATCCAGTCATTTTGATACCACATTTGGCTATGTGGCACTACAATTCATGGATTTATGGCCGATCATGCACATCTTCAAAATTGCTGTTCCAACGAGCGTACACCTTGTTTTTCAAAACAGGTAACAATTAGGTTAGAAATAATAAAAAAAAAAAATCACAATATAAAATGTCATCGAGGCTGGTTGTGATGGGTAAAGGTCAAAGATAAACCCTGACCTGGATGAGAGATTGCAACATTTACTGGAGGTACCACTGATGTGATTTTAGAGCTTGTTTGATATTATTTTCCGAGACTATGATATCATACAGTATATTAATAAAATTTGGCAATTGTCTTTGTCTGAACCTTATAGGATCGAAAACGGCTCGGCCGATCTCGAACAAATTTTGCACACTTACTCGAGTTGCATCGTGTCACGGTCCAAAAATAAAAATAATCCCCGAGCGAGGGTGAGGAGACAACTTGCAATTTTTGCCTGTGCACATGGTTCACTGATCCGTCGGAGGAAGCGGGTATTACTCGCCAGGGCACAACATTTTTGCTCCCCAACCCCTTCCACCCTCCCCCGAAGCTGCTCCGGGAGGGAGCAGGAGTTTCTAGTTTCCTAAAAAAAAACCCAAAAATACAACAAACCCAAACCTTTCAGCACAAGGTGTACAACCACAGTTGGAAAAACAAAGATGATGTGAAAATCAAAAATAGAGGTCTCCACAAGGCAATGCCATGAAGCACAACCAAAAAGGAAGCAGTATGCAATGGTCACATGGATTTTTCACAAATTTACACATCAACACAGGTTCTTAGACGGCAAATATCAACAGTGTCTACAAAAAAAATATATTAACCAAGGAAGCACATGAATAAAATAAATTGCTTAACAGCATGTGACGACCAATGTCAATCTGTGGTCTCCATGTTTGAAGCACCTGAAGCCAAAAAGAGGCTCGTGGAAGAGCTAAACGAGAGAGGATGGCAGATGAACAGATTGATGGAGCAATGGAGGGGGAGTATTAGGGACGAAACGGGGTAGTATACGAGAGAGGTGGAGATGGAGATGATGGAGATGGAGATGATGGAGATGGAGATGATGGAGATGGAGATGATGGAGAGAGAGCTCAGGAGTGATTATGGAAAACACCATAACAGTGATGATGAACAGCAATCTTGAAGGATTGGACTGGAGACTTTGAGAAATAAAACGACAGGGAATTCGTTCCACATATGGGAGAATGAATGGAGAGAAGCATCAAGCCTTTGATTAAGGGGAATGAGCTGTAGGCTTCTGGAACAACATTTGATTGGGGGGACTGGGGAGTAGCAATTCATCAAAGTATCACATTCTACAACTAGAACGGCACTGGGTAGTGTGCGTACCTCCGCCAGGCTAAACAGTTTACGTGTTGTATCCCAATGATAGACCAGATCTGCATCCGGAATTAAACCAAAATCGAATCGGCTTGTTCTCGTCACAACCCAACTCATCCATCCAACTAGTTTTACCATATTAATCCGTCCATAACTTTTTGAGATATCGTGCTATATATCGTTTTTGGCCCGATCTCTCAATGGTGAAGAATTACTTCAAAAAATTCTCATATCCGGATCTGGATTCTCACGAAAATCGAATAAATTCGTCATCGTCACACACCCAACCTGTCCACCAATGTCGTCCGAATCCATCCATAATTTTTTGATATATTTTGCTCACAGACAAAGCGGGGTGAAAACACAACTTCAGTCCACCTTCGGTGGAGGAGGTATAATTGTTCAGAGCCTGCAGCCTCACTGGGGCTTTATTAGTTACACCTCATCTCAGGACTTCGCTCTATCTAAATAAATTTTAAAAAGCTTGAGGAACACTTTGACCAATACAACACCAAATTGTCCAATAAGGGCAGGCGTTGAGATTACACGATTCTTGGCATATTGCGAGCGAGTGTATTGACGAAGGGAGGTGGGGGGCGAGGGAGGTCCCCCCCCCCACCCTCTTTTAAAAAATCATTATTTTGGGAGGAGGGGTAAAAGGGGTGAAATGTCAATAAAATCATGCAGTCAGCAGTTCCCTCTTGCAAACATTGCCACTTTAATTTTTTTTGTTGTTGTTAATTTGAGCACAGCATCAGTCACTGTGTATTGTCAGCATGTCATGCAAAGTCAGGCCAAGTTAGATCTGTGACTTGATACAGGTACCGTGTAAACCTGCACGAACCCGTTTCATGGTCGGGTTGTCAGCGACTAAACTGTCTCCCCCACCAGGTTTTCTGGTGAGGAAGGTGTATGATAAACACCCAGTGGGATGAAAAAAGGAGCTCCTCCAACCTTTGACAGGTTTTTGGCTCACAAGGACAGCAAAACCTGTCAAAGGGTCGAGGAGCTCCTTGTGAACCAACGGCCATCCATACCGTGTGCCCAACTAGTACAGTCAAAATGTCGGATGACCTCCCACAAATTGCAACAAAAGCAAACTCAACACATTTTGATTCCTGGATATGTCCTCAGTGACAGAAAAAAAGTCCGAAGGGATCCTCCGGGGAGAAAGTCCTGAAATCATGGAAGTCTAATATGGCCGCTACCCGGCTTCGGGGAAAATGAGAAAATTGTAAAGATTGATATTTTAACATGTAAATATATGTTTTTCTGCATTCTAATTGTTTCTAGTTATGGTCAGGATATTGATATACAAGAATAATTATTAAAAAGTGAAATGTATTGAGGGTAAAATAAAAAATTATAGCTTTTTTTGTCCAAAAATGTCAATTTTTTGTCCCGAAAAGAAAAATATTTACCTGACACTGATTTTGGCTCTTGGACAAAAAAAAAAAAAGAAATGTTGAAGATACAAGATGAAATCAAGTCTATGGCAATACAATATAATTATGTAAATCATTGAAACGTGACAAAATTCACAATTCCACTCGGGGCAATCACATCTGCCTGACGAAGGTTTCGAAATGAAAATGAAAATTCGCATTAAACTCAGAAACTACATCCATTATCAACTTACTATACATGTTGAGAAAAATCAAGCGTATTAAAGTTAGAACTCGACAATGTCGTCATCATCCTCATCATTGTCACATAGAGTGTTTGTGCAGCCAGAGCCCCTGCAGTTTCCACAAGCTGGAGTGCACTCAATGTTGTGCTTCTTGCATGTGCATCTCATGGTGCTACATTCAGCCTGGCAGTTGCACCTAATGACACGTAACATCTTTTCAGGAGCTGGAGCTATTGATGTCTGAAGTGGCACAAAACCCTCGTCACACTTCTGCCAACCCCAGTCTGTCGGAAGTAGTTCATCTGCACATCCCTTCCATTCTTGGACTTGCAGATACACGCGCAGGCTGTGATACTTTGCTGCTTCTGATGTTGGTGGTAACGTCTGTGGTTGCACATGAGAGGAACTCCAAGTCCCCTTGTCCCAGTACCGCTGATACCGGAGGGTGTCCAGGGTGTCGGTTGACTTTCCGTTGTAGATTATCACCAATGTTTTTTCTCCTGCATCTGCCACATCACATACGGAAGCTGGATATGTATCAAAAATCTTGGCCTGCTCACGGAATGTGTTGTTTGCTTTGAACTTTTTGAGGGAAGCTCGCTTTCCAATCCCATGAAGACGAGATGTCGTGTCGCACCCAAGAACTGCATGTAGAAACAGTATGTGCTTGCATTTGTCTGTACCAATCATTTTCTTTGTAGCCTTGATGTTCCAGATGCGAGGCTTCTTCGTGTTCTTCTTTGGCTCGGGACAAAATAAGAGGTCATGGGATTCCAAGCTTGCATGGTAGCATAGGAGGACAAGGAGGTCTGTCATCACCAACGAACACAGTGTTGGTGACAGTAGCAGACTGCACGGCCTTCAGTACAATCAGGAGATCAGCATCCCCTGAGGCATGGTGTGTCTCACAGTTCTTCTTCTGAAGCTCTTCACTCAACATAAAAATGAATCGCTGTTTATTCTGCCTATTGGCAAGAAACTGTTCCTTCTTCATTGTGAGACGCATGTCAGCTGTAAATGTCACAGTAGTGCCAGCATTCCCTTTAGACCGTTTCTGGTGTGTCATGTCCTTCATGTTGGTACTCTCAAAACCATCAAACACGACTATGGCATCTCCTTACTTCTTCGTTACATAATCAGTGTACTGGTGGCATATGTCTCTAGATCCACGAGACCATGGAATGCGTCGAACAAGTGCCCCGCCATCCAAAACATACTGTTGCCCATCATTGGGGATATCGGCTGGGACATCGGATCCAAGAAGATCCCAGATGGCATCAGCAAAGACTGGCTTGTGTGCTTCTCGGAGCTGAAGAGAGGAATCAAAGAGGGCTGGTGGATAGCAGCACAGTTCATATTTGAAGGCCGACTCCAGTTCTTCTGCTGTCTGTGCAACAGTGATCAGTCTCTGGAGGAGGAGTTGTGGGTCAACCTGGACTTGCTCTCCATCAATCTTGACAGATGACTTCATGCCGAGGGTGACAACTTGGTCTTTCCTCTTAAAAGTGTACTCGGAAGGTGTTTTCCCATCCATAGATTTCAATATGTTGGCTCCTACAGCATGTGCTGTATCGACGTTGACGGTGGGGTGTGCATGAACTCCAGTGGCAATGTTCCTCAGACGTGGATCACTACTCAACGGATTCCGTTCCTGTAAATACTGAAGAGCTGATAGTGTGCCCTTCCAGTCACGAGATTGTCTTGCCTTGGTCATGTCCTTCTTCTGCTCTCCAGTGTTGTAGTTCACACCTGTGAGCTCCTGCATTGCGTGGTTTATTTCTGCACAGGCAGGCATTGATAGTAGCCATACCAACCGTTGTTGCTCTGTCATTCCTCGCCCTCGTGTGAGCCCCCCGCTGGTCTTCAAACTTCTTATCAGAACTTGTTCGATGATCAGATCAGATGAAAGACCTGCCCACAGGCGATCACTTCGTCGAACCACATGGAACCCCTCATAAAAACGTTGTTGGACATTGGGATGTCGAGTTTTGAGGTTGGACATCTGCTGCAGATACACCCTCGCAGATTTGGCGTACAGGTTGTGGCCCGAGGCTGCCAGGTTAGGCAGCATTTCCTGGATGACCTGTAGATGTAGTGCCCAGTTCCCAGTGCGCTCTGCCCGGATGTATTTGCGTAGAATGTCTAGCATGTCCATATACTGAACCCAGAGCCCTGAAGTTCTAGAAGATATCTTTGCAGACTCGGCATGCTTCTGAAGGTGGTCTTTGATTCGTTTCAAGAAGTCAGACTTGCATACTTCTTCCGACAGACTGGGGTTGGCAGAAGTGTGACGAGGGTTTTGTGCCACTTCAGACAACAATAGCTCCAGCTCCTGAAAAGATGTTACGTGTCATTAGGTGCAACTGCCAGGCTGAATGTAGCACCACGAGATGCACATGCAAGAAGCACAACATTGAGTGCACTCCAGCTTGTGGAAACTGCAGGGGCTCTGGCTGCACAAACACTCCATGTGACAATGATGAGGATAATGACGACATTGTCGAGTTCTAACTTTAATACGCTTGATTTTTCTCAACATGTACAGTAAGTTGATAATGGATGTGGTTTCTGAGTTTAATGCGAATTTTCATTTTCATTTCGAAACCTTCGTCAGGCAGATGTGATTGCCCCGAGTGGAATTGTGAATTTTGTCATGTTTCAATGATTTACACAATTATATTGTATTGTCATAGACTCGTTTTCATCTTGTGTCTTCGACGTTTCTTTGTTTTTTGTCCAGGAGCCAAAATCAGTATCAGGTAATTTTTTTTTTTTCGGGACAAAAAAAAAATTGACATTTTTGGACAAAAAAGCAATAATTTTTTTATTTTACACTCAATACATTTCACTTTTTTATAATTATTCTGGTATATCAATATACTGACCATAACTAGAAACAATTAGAATGCAGAAAACATATATTTACATATTAAAATATCAATCTTTACAATTTTCCCATTTTCCCCGAAGCCGGGTGGCGGCCATATTGGAGTCCCATGATTTCAGGACTTTCCCCCTGAGGATCCCTGAGGAATTTTTTCTGTCACTGGAATCAAAATCTGTTGAGTTTGCTTTTGTTGCAATTTGTGGGAGGTTGACCAAATATTTCTGCTAAAATGCCTGGACTGAACTGTGTCTGCGGTCGTTCTCCTGCAGTTGGGTTACTTCTTATGAGGAGGTTGGTGGCAGGATTTGCACTCCGGCCACCGTAAAACCCTTAATTCTGCAAAACCCACAAACGCAAAGAAAACTGAAAACCCATTCCATGGGGGTACCCTCCTGTGCCGCAACCCTTCGCATGGCAGCTCACAGGATGACGGTATTGGGGCAAAACCTTCGGGGCCCACATTCCTTGATGGGAGGAAAAGCAAGTTGTAAACCTCCCGGGTCAGATTGCAGGAGTGTGTGGCGGAGTGGTGCTGAGGTGTCATCCACCAGATGGCGGTCTTCTTGGGTTAAGCTGAGGCGGTCCCTCAGGGGTGGGGGCCTGGAATGTCCCATTCCTAAGAGAGGAAGATCACCTGTCTCTGTTATCTGAGCTCAAGCGCTTTGACATCAGTACTGCAGCACTCTCTGAGGTTCGGCGACCGGATAGTCGCGAGATAAGGGTGGGTGATTACACCTACTATTGGTCTGATCGCTCTGATGGTTACCATGCCAAAGGAGTTGCTGTTGCTGTGTCCAATAAGCTGACTCCAATGATAACTCAGGTAACACCGGTCAATGAATGTATTATGAGACTTCGGATTCGTCACTCCTTGGGTGTCATTTCCCTGGTCTCTGTTTATGATCTGACTGAAGCGAGTGATCTCACAGTGAAGGACGAATTCTATGCCATGCTCGAGTCTGTGGTTGATCAGTGCCCCAGGCGAGATACTCTTGTCTTGTCGAATTTCAATGCATCGACTGGAATTGATAGGGATGGTTATGAAACATGTGTTGGTCTTAATGGGTCTGGAACTGTGAAACAGAATAGCATCAAGTTCCTTGAATTTACATTAAGTCATGGACTGAGGGTGTCTGGTTCATGGTTTCAGCGCCCACAAGCTCATCGCTGGACTGGGTATTCCAACGTGTGGCAAAGGAGAATGACCATGTGCTTGTTGATGGTCACTGGAGGATGATCCAGAACTGCAGGGTCGACTGGACTGCTTAGTTCCTCAATATTGACCACCGACTTGTTGTAGCAACTCTGAAGTTGCACCTTAAATCCAGGAGAATGGTACCATCCCAGTCGAGGCTGGAAGTTGGCAAGCTCAAGGATGAGAGGGTAGCTGAGGAGTTTGCAAACAGGTTGATTGGAGATTTGGGGGGTCTGGTTGCAATGGGAAATCCTGAAGAGTTGTGGAGTGCCTTCAAGACCACCATCCTTGATGTTGCCAGTGGATGTCTTGGAACTCACCATTTCGTGAAGAAGAATTTTGTCTCAAGGGACACTGGAAACCATTGACCAGAGTCGCAGAGCCAGGCTGAATGGTAGAGCTGAGCTGTTCAGGGAGGTGAGGCATAAAACTGTACGTGCGCTGAGGGTGGACAAGGAGGCCTATGTGCGAGGAAACTGTGAGATGGTAGAGCATCACCTGTGGTCAAGTGATACTCATCCTGTTTATAAGGGAATTCGTGCATTGCATTCCTCCAATCCCATCAATCGGTGTACTGCAGTTGGAGAGTGGAGGGTGGTAGGCTCTTGACTGAGGAGTCCGAAGTGAAGAACTGCTGGGCTGGTAAATTTGAGCGGCTGTATTCACCTGACCCACCAGCTGTTGAGTTGGATGTCAGGGGTATTACTATCCCTATTGCGGACCCTCCAAACTGTGGTCCACCTTCGTTTGCGGAAACAGGCTGCGGTGAACCAGTTAAATGGGGTAAAGCTCCTGGGATCTGTGGCATCCATGCTGAACTTCTCAAGGCTGGTAGAAATGATGTACTCGTGTTGTTGCATGCAGTTCTGTGCCCTGCCTGGAATATAGGTATCATTATAACTGACTGGAAGAGGGGCCTTGTTGTCCCTCTCTGGAAAGGGAAGGGTGATTGCCAGGACTGCAACAACTACGGAGTGGTGACGCTGCTCTCAGTGCCGGGCAAGATCTTTACTCGGATAATTCTTAAAAGGGTTCGCCACCATCTGTTTGAGCACCAGTGCCCAGAGCAGTCAGGCTTTACACCAAAGACATCAACGATTGACCGTATGCTTGCTCTTCAGGTCCTCACCGAACGCAGACGAGAGTTTCAGCAGGGGCTGCTTGCAGGTTATGTTGATCTCTGTAAAGCGTTTGATTCAGTGAATCGGGATGCGCTCTGGAGGATTCTTGGTCTTCGTGGGGTGCCACCAAAACTAATCGATGTGATGTCTGTACTATAATCTGGAACTGAGAGTGCTGTGAGATGTGGTGGTACCATCTCTGACTTATTTTCAGTTGTTACTGAAGTTCGTCAAGGGTGTGTCCTGGATTCTGGGGAGGATGTCGGAGAGATCAAGCTGCGGTGCATCGTTTGGGAATGTCAAGATCTCTGACCTTGAATTCGCAGATGATGCAGTCATCTTTGCAGAGACTCTGGAGATCCTTTTGGGGGACCTCGAGGTGCTGAATGAGGAGTCGGAGCTGCTGGGATTACAGGTTTCCTGGGTCAAAACTAAGATCCAGGATTTCAATGACATCTTGGATGCTGCTTTCCTGTCTGTGCCTGTTTGTGGTGAGGATGTGAGGTCACAGGGAGATTCACTTTCCTTGGCAGTGATATTCATGTCTCTGCTGGCTGTGAGCCAGAGGTCAATAGACGTCTGGGTCGGGCCTGGGGAGTCATGGATTCACTGTATCATGGGGTGTGGCACTGCCAGTACCTGTGCAGGAGGACAAAAGTCTTGCTCTACGGATGTGAGACTTGGACTCTGACAAGGGATCTGAGACGGAGACTTAATTACTTTGGTACCAGGTCTCTTCGGAGAATCCTTGTAGATCGCCGGTCGGACGTTGTGTCCAATGAGCGGTTGTTGAGAGAGACTCAAATGAGATTTGTTACCTGCATCGTCCGTGAGCATCAGCTGTGGCTGGATGGACATGTAGCTCGTTTTCCTCATGCTGATCCTGCTCACCAGATTCTCTCAGTGAGGGAGTCTCATGAGTGAAGGAGGCCGATGGGCTGACCACGTGCCTCGTGGTTGCAGCAGGTTCATCAGCATCTGAATGAGATGGGGATTGGCCAGGCATCTGCCTGGGGGATGGCCAGATGGAGGCCCCTGGAGTACCTGCGGAAAGTGGTCACAGCGACATGCTGCTCTGGCGCATGCTCCCATACCTGACCTGACCTGACGTCATGTAAAGGCCGGGAGGGTTTGGTCATGTACTCGGAATATTTCTTCATATCAAGATTTGCGAGTGATATTTTTGACATCTGTTGATCTATTCCCACAGGACGGGTGCTCGTGCATTGCGTCATGGGCCGCAGCCGTTCAGCCACACTCGTCCTTGCCTTTCTGCTCCTGCGCCGATCTCTTCCGCTGGAACGTGCTGTGCGAGAGACACAGTGTCGGAGGAACTTGCGGCCAAACCGTGCATTCCTAGCACAGCTGCGTACGCTGCATACATCGCTGCAGCACCAACATCTGAGGGTAAAATCACCACAAAATGAACCAGCCCTTCTCGAGAAAAAGGCAGAGAGTTGCATTCCTCATTGAAGCTGCAGCTTTCCTCGCAAGAGTTTATGGTACACAAGTAATCAGAAATGTTTATGGAGCTTGGTCATTCCAATGTTGGTTCATTGAAGTCACAGATGGCCTCATCAATCCATATTAGCAACTTCATTTGTTTGTACTTGTTCATTGGGCTGACAGGATAGCTTAGAGGTTTACACACTTGCTTTTCAGCTGACTCGCCTTGGTTCAAATCTCGTCCCAGCGATAAACTGCCCCCATGATGTTTCACATGCAGGGAGATCAAATTGAAATTATTTGTCCACAAAAAAAATGGAACATTACACCGTCAAAACAAAGCTCACAATCTTGGGATAAAATGCTGTACAATCAATTTCCAAATGCATTTAAAAAGAATAAATGATGACAAATACAATGGCAACTACAAAGAGCAATCAGAGATTGCAGACCCTCACCAGGACTTGTTTTGTGTGGCAAATAAATGGATGGATGTACGAAATGAAAGGTCATTGATTGCAAGTGAAAGGTCTAAATGGTTTAGTTGTTAATGTCAAAAGTCTGAAGTTCTAAAGGTCGGAAAGTCTCAAGGGTCTTAAAAGGTCAAAGGGGTCGAAAAGGGTGTAATTTAAGGTCTGAAGGGTCAGAATTGTCTGACGGGATCTAAAGGGTCTGAAAATGTCCAAAAGGGGTTCAAAGGTCAAAGGGATCTACAGGGTATTAAAAGGTCTGAAAGGTGTGAAAGTCTCAAAGTCTAAAAAGGCACAAAAGATTCGAAAGGTATTGTGGGTTCTAACGGGTCGAAGAGGACCAAAAGGGTTTTTAAAGGATCTAAAGGGTGTAATAGAGTCTATATGGTGTTTATGGTCTTCAGGCTCTTAGGGGTCTAATATAATTAATACATATACAGTACTCATGCTCCACGCGGACAAAGACAGACAGACAGACTCAAATGCAATACCCTCTCCTCTGGTGAGGATAATAATACAACAAAAGCTGACAATCAAATTGCAGAGAGAGAGAGAGCAATTTAACAAACAACTACAGTGTCAACATGCCTGGTGTTGGCTTAATGGTTAGGGTGGTGGGCTTTGGATCCGAGGATCCTGAGTTCAAATCCCGCTGAGCTGTTCAATTAATACCAGGTGGGGTTTACTCGACCTGTCATCCTTCCGAGGTCGACAAAGCGAGTGCCAGCATGCTGGTATCCTGTGTCGGAGTGACGACCCGTCCAGGATTGTGCGCAATAGCCAAGGAGACTGCTTAAGCAGCACCAACGCTCTGCACAGAGTATGGTCCCAATCTCCTCCTCCAACTACAGTATCAATGAGAACTTCTTAACCTCTGACCAAACCTCGTAAAACGGATGTAGTGGGTGGATACCATTTTGCATACATCAATGTCTGCACATTCCATCACTTGGACGTTAAGCCGGAGGATCCTTCGACCAACGTTGATCGTTGGTGGACTTCAATGATGGCTCGGTACGTTTCACGTAGAGAAGACGAGTCATCGCCGGCACCCTGAACAAATGACAAATTCCTGCCCCGACTGACTGCCAAGAAGGTAACGGCAAACCACCCGGCATAAAACTCACCAAGACAGCTTTGGCAGCAATGACACTCGGTAGAGTTAGTACCACGTGGTACATCGATGACGATACATGTTCATCATGTTATGTGTTGTGAAATATGAGAAAACATTGGCTCATTGAACAGTTAAAACAAGAAAAAGACATTTTACTGCAGGTAAGAAACACACTGTACGACTCACCTCAGCGTGAGTGAATTTCTCAAAACCCGATAAAGTTCCGAGCACCTGCACATCTTGTGGATGCAAGAATCTTGTGCAGTCCCAATTGGTCAGTGATGGGAAACTTCAATAAGCAGCAACAGAACCTTTTCAGAATGTGCTGCAAACAAACAATGGAGAAACGTTACATACCCAGAGCTGCAAACACTGGAGAAAGATTTGGCAACAATTCAAGGAAATACCCTCCTCACGTGACTGCTTTGTCAGGCAGAGCACAACCTTGGATAGATTTCCAAATAAATAAAAGGATCTTCCACATCAGGTCAGGTCAGGTATGAGAGCATGCGCCGGAGCAGCGCGTCGCTGCGTCCACTTTCCGCCGCGACTCCAGGGGCCTCCGTCTGGCCATCCCCCAGGCAGATACCTGGCCAA
>NC_140968.1:4610865-4760865 GCF_056783735.1 Eptatretus burgeri | reverse complement strand
AGTCATGTCAGAAATCAAACCCACACTAAACAGTTCAGAGGAAAATGTGCTGCAGCGGTATCATCCTGGCAGGTTCGATTGAACAACACCGATCATTGTTTATGCCTCACCCCTCCCCACCCCCCAACACTTTTTGTGTTCAGAATCTCGGCTCAGAGGAGCTAAAACACAGAATGGACCAGGAAGTAACAGAACAAACTACCATCAGCAGGGTTGATGGACAAAATAAAGGGAGATTTGGAGAAACAGCTTTTACTCCGATGAACAGCCAAGAGAAGTTTGATTTCCAACAAAAGACAAAAGACTAAATTTCAGGTGGAACAATGAAAATGCATCGATATCAGAGATCAATTTAATCAGCAAGAAAAGAAACAAATGAATGAATTAACGAATGAATAATTCTATTAGAAAGGATGAACATAATTAAAGTAGAAGTTTTCAAACAAAAGTAAACAAACAAAGCGCAACACGGAATAAAGCAACGATGTTGAGAAGAGGAGAGATAGAGGTGAAAGTATGAAAAGCGTCACACAGCTTTTGAGGAATATTAAAATACGTTACACAAGAGTCGGTACGAAAGTAATGCCTCGTGTCTTTCAGTTCGTAACCAAAGCATTGTCGGAAAGCGACGCGAGATCGCAATGAAAGGTTGGTATCTCCAACACGTTTTAAGTTGAGCGGCTCTGCGGTCGATCACGTGACAACATCATGCCACGCTTTCAAAATGGCAACCGCGCTCGGTGTGTGCACACAGCAGAGAAGAATTATAGAATTTTTTTTTTTTACCGCGGAAAAAGCTTCTCCAGTGGATTTTCAGGCGTTTCAAGAATGTACTCAGTGCTTCTACCAACAGTGTGAGCACCGTTAGACGTTGGGAAAAGCATTTCAAAAGCAGGGAAACCGATACCGACGGCGAACCTCGAAGTGGGGTAGGCCTGCAACCGCAGCGACACCAGAAATCAAGAGTTGGATCGGTGCGCTCGTTAAAGTGCGCTTCGGTCGACAGAAATTACGTGGAAAATCACTTGATATTTACCACGTGTGCATGCCATTGGAAATATATTTAGTGAGAAATATAATAGGAGGCATTACTTTTGTACCGACCCTCATATGATTAAAGATAAACCATGAAATAATATTAATAATATTAAATATCAAAACAAATAAATCAAAAAATAAACCAAAACAAAGGTGAAAACTAAATAATACTTGTGTATGTTGACGTTACGAAGTTGTCCCAAGCGGTAGATGCGATCACAGGCTTGTTCCTCCAGTGCTGGGTTCCTGTGTTACATGTATGGAACAATCAAAGGTGATGATCCTCAAACGTCCAAAAAAAAAACAAACAAAAAAAACAACCTCAGCCTCACACCAAACCAGAATCAGAAGAAACAAAAATGTAGAGATCAGAAAGCATCTCTCGAAAGCCATACCAATGCATGTCCATCAGGAAGAGGTGATTTCCACCGACCAGGTTAAGGCCCACGCCGCCAGCACACAACGAGAGCAACAGCACCTGCAAGCAAGCCCAGCGCTCGAGTTGAACAAAACTCGGGCCACTCGCATCACAGCACGATGGACAAGCTCAGCAAATAAGATTGTTCAATAGTGGGAATTCCTGAAGGGTCCGAATCGAGACGTTCATGGACATAAAACATCTGAGTAAAATAGATAAGTTTAAAAAGAAAAGGAAGAAAGACATAAGAAAACAAGCCTACCCGCGGTCCACGAGCAATCAGGTTAAAATTGTCAACACACTCCAAGCGGCGATGGAGTGAAACGGCGCCATCGATTCTTAAGTATTTCCAGCGAAGCAGCTCCAGGTGCTTTGCTACGACTTGCAGCATGGAGCTCCACTGAGACACGACGACACTAGTAAAAAGAGGGGACATTTGGGCAGGTTTAAGAGAGGCACGAGAGATACGCGACACAGGTAAATGTATGTTGCACTTATGCGTGTACGACTGTACGTCCAAGTGCTCGATGCCTGAATCGCCCCCAAAAATCCCACCACCTCTCCTCCAATGTTCATCGCAATTACCATTTTTCAGGTGGGCTCGAATCACGATCGAAAACTGCTCTTAACTCCACCAACAAAGCAGATATCTAAATGAAAGACAACATGGGATTGAGGATATGATGAAAGAATATCTTTGACATCAAAGGTGGAAAGATGAGGGTAATCAACAGGAAACTTTCATTGTTAATCACTCTTGGCACAGAAACATTACAATTTCACAAGTGATTGATAAGAGCAGCTGAAGCAGACAGAACAAAATATGCAAGATAAACAACATGAACTCGAATTCTTACAACAAACCTTTGAACTTTTCCACGTTTTTGAGAACAGAGCTCCGTTGAAAACCTTTCCGGCCAAAGTGATGCAACCCTTTTCCTCTGAGGTTGCGGGAGCCGAGAAGGAAGAACTCATCTGCTCGTCCAGACTCGCGTCTATCCCATCGCTCTCCAAGTCACATTTCTGCAATACCTTCACAGCCCATGGACAACATCAACAAAGGAAAGGTCCAAAATAAGTAACGACACATAATTTGACGTCGCAACATCGACATCGTCTTTGCTTACTCTAGCTTTGACCTAAAAACTCCAAGACCATTTGACCTCAATATACATTCTGTATATATGGTCAGGTCAGGTCAGGACAGGAGGACAGTACCTTACGTGGTCCTATGATTGTTGAAACAGCAGTCTGTTGAAACTCTTTTTGACTATACCGATAGGCGGTGATTGAATGGCTTCTTAGTCGAGTCAGTTCCACATGTTAACCAGTCATCGAGTACAGAAGAATGCTCTTCTCCTGCAGGGAAACCTTGGCCGCAGGCTTGGTCAGTTTCCAGGAGTGATCAAAAAGGCGGTCATCCCGACTGAGACAAGGTGGTTTTTCAAACGAGACTTGGAGTTCCCCATGCAGGATCCGGTAGAGAGTGATCAAATGTCCTCTAATTTGTCTGTAATCTAGTTGAGAAGAGGTGTAGGTTTGATAAGCGATCCTCATAGAACCGTGTTTGACTGCTTACCATTCTCGTAGCGCTTTGCTGAACGTGCTCAAGTATCTATCTGTCGCACTGAAGAAACGGCTTCCATACCAGGAGGCCGTATTCGAGGTATGACCTTACAAGTGTGACGTATCGGTGCTGGAAATTATTTTGGCACGATTTCAGCAAAAGCACGGTGCACAACTAGCAGTTCGACACCATTCAGTCTCCAGACCATGGTGGAACTTTGGTGCCTGATGTACATTACATTGCATTTTGCAGGATTCAGCTCTATTTGCAACTTGACGGCCCACCTTTGAAGTGAAAGATCTTCATGTAGCATCAAATGGTCATCAGCCTCAAGAGCATCACTGCAAATTTTCACATCGTCCACAAAAAAATGGCCTTATGTTGAAAATTATCGACAAGACCATCAATATGGACAAGGAATAATACAGGGCTAAGCACAGAACCCTGTGGTTACCCATATGGTACCTACTTCCATTGTGACAGGGTACCGTTTTGGAGACGCATTGTTTGCGTCCCGTTAGGAAATCACGAAGCCAGGAGAGAAGCGGTTGCTCAATACTCAGCCCCTCAAGCTTCAGTAGGAGTCACTCGTGCGGCAGAGTGTAAAATACTTTGCTAAAGTCAATGGAAACGTCAGCTGCTCGGTGTTGGTGCATGGCTAAAAAGTCCAACTGTCTCGGGCAGACAGTAGATTTGATGTACACAAGTGTTTCGCCCGAAATCCATGTTGCAGTATCGGGAGTAGTTTGTTGTCTTCCAGGCAGGTCATGATTTTCTTTTTTCGTAGTCTCTCGAATACTTTACAAGCCGTCGACGTAAGAGGTAAAACTAACAGGCCTATAGTTGCCAGGCTGATGCGTATCCCCTTTTTGAAAATTGGCGGTAGACATGCAGTTTTCCAATCCACAGGCAAAATTTCAGTGGATGCGGATAGCTGAAAGACTGTCCGTAGCAGTATAGCTCGCTTTGTGGCGAGCTCATACATCACCTCAGGGTGAACACCGTCCAGTCCTGGCAACTTATAGGGGTCAAGCAACCAAAATTGCTGCTCCACATCAGTCACCGAGAACAGGACTTGAGTAAGGCTCGCCTCTGGTGGGTTTCGGCACATGAAATCAGGAAGAGGCCCTGGTCTCTCCCATGTAAAATCCATTTGAGTAGTGGTCGGTGAGGCATTGTGCTTTCTCTCGGTGTGCTGTCCAGATTGTGCTGTCAACTTTGAATGCAACTACGCCATCCCGTGTGCGAGTCTTTCCCCTAAAGTAGGCAAGCAAAGTCTCATCGGTACAGTCTTCGCTTGACTTGCAAGCAGTCTCATCCTGACGTCAGGCCTCCTTGAGGCTTTGCTTACACCGTCAACTTAAGGCCTTAACGACAGCGTAGTCCACCTCTGATCTTGTTTTTCAGTCGCGCCTCGAGTTTCTGCTTAGTTTCCAGGAGCTTCAGTGTTCCTCGTCAACCACGGAATTCTATTTTTCGGACACACTTGCCCTTCTGGGACATATCTACTCACTTGGTCTCGAATAACTGACTTGACATGTTGTCACGCTTAATCTGCCAAATCTATGCCCTCTAGTTTCCATTGGATATTGGTGGCTGCTGATCTCATTCTCACAAAGTTGGCCTTCCAGATGTTGCGGTGCTTGCCTGGTGCTATCCGTGGTACATTGTTGGGTAGGAAGTGCCACCAGCAGAGCACTACATTATCGTTGTTACCCAATGGTGGAAGAGATAGCTGCATTTGCACATCCTCATCATCCTTTGTGAATACAAAGTCCAGACATGATGTCATCTGGCCCTCAGAGAAGCGTGTAGGCTCCACTACATTCTGCACGAGTAATTCTTCGGCAGCTACATCCAACAATCAACTGCTGAAAGTTTGGCCAGTTCACATGGGAGCACATTGAGGTCTCCCACGAGTAGCACATTTCTCGTTGCTTAGCAGTGGTGGCTAGCTTCCACAATGAGTTTCACGACCACTCAAATCTTGGATGTTACAATCTGTGTCCCACAGACTGTCTCTGAAGCTGGATCCCTCGCTTGTCTGTTGTGCAATTTCTAACTCTGTAATTAGTTTTAAGCAACGCTGCCTCACCTCAATTGAGAGGTCAGGCTACATGCTGACTGGTATGCTTCTATGTTGCGGCCACCTCCTTATGAGCAATTCCCTCTCGGAATTAGAGCGGGGCACCACCTTAATGGTACGCAGGCAACTTGTGGGCAGCTCAGGACGTTTCCCCCATCCAAATTACAGCTCGTATGGGTACCTCCTTTGCAGCCGACAGGAGAGATGAGAAGCATGATTGCAGGAACATCATATCGTGCTTGTAGCGGGCCTCAGGTGTAACCTGGATGACAAGGTCCACTTCGTCCGGTGCAAGCAACCTAGCACTCTGATCTTTGTGACAATTCTTGGGTACTATGGTTGCCGGACTTGGAGTTGCCTGAGGTCGGTGTTTGTACTGGGCATTGGATGCCCAGGTGACTTCCTCCTTTACACCGTCCACCAGCAGTTTCCCTGCGCCATCGGCTATGGTGGTGTGGTGTGGTGCGTGTCTGGATACAAGAACCTCGCTGCTCTGCACCTTTTTGTCACAGACTTTCGTTTCCTGGTCTTGGCGAGTGCTGCCGCCAGATGACTTCACACCCTTGGTCGAAGTAACATCAGAAGATGATGCGGGTGCTACCAAGCTGTCTTCGTCCATCTCCTTGCCGTTGTCAGCAACTCCTCCTGGGATTACAATCGGTGTCATTTCAGCCTCCTCCGTTTTTAGGAGGGGTTGTTCAGTGTCGCAGCATTCCATTGATGGAGTGCCATCAGCCAAACATGTGGTGTCACTGTGGAGCACCACCCTGTGGTTGCTCTCTTTCTCATGTAGTTGGCAGCATAGCATTCTTTGCAAACTGCTCCACTTCACACCAATGCATACCATACGAGTTCTCCATAAAACTTCTCTGTACCGGTAATCGAGAAGCATTTGATGTGGAACCATTGATCACAGTTGTAGAAGTGCACCACCTGATGTTCATTCTCAACACCTCGAGAGCACTTTTTGCAAATATTGGATGCCATTTTCTCAGGCCTTACGCATCAGGCCTTCATATCTTTAAGGCAGCAGGTATGATCGCAGCTCAACCACGTATCAGGCATGATCATAGCAATGACAGATCAAGAACAACCTGGCAAAATTGCTTAAAATTTTATTTTATTTTTAAATTAAAGTATCATGGTACACGTGATTAGTTTAGTTCAAAGTCCAAGCTTGATAATTTTTACCAGACATGACCTCTGACCTCTGACCTCGACCCAAAATCTAATCAGTTCATCTTTACATCATTATACTGTAAATACTTGTGCCAAGCCATTTTCAATCCCTTCAGCCATTTTCAAGTTATCGCGGTAACGAAAACCTATCACGGATACACAGACTGACAACCCGAAAACAATGCCTCCAGTGACTTCGTCAGCGGAGGCATAAAAATCTTCCCTGATTTTCATTCAACTTTAATACAATTGGCCCCCAGGCCAATTGCCCCAAAATTTGCTCCACCACATTATTGTGACACGCATCACAATAAAGAATTGCCATACTTACGAATAAATAAATAAATAAATAATAATTGAAAAACAAAACAACAAATTGCAATTCTTAACCAAATCGATGTGAAAACATGAAATAACGACACTGGCCGAACGGCAGGTGGAGGGGCAGAGCTTGGCTTATGCATTGGCCCTTCAGCATCACGTTCCAAGGCAAATTCTCTGTTGGGAATCAAACCAATTTATACAAAGGGTGCACAGTCTCCAAGGGACGACAGAATGTAACGACTGGTCATACCATCCAAGGGATGACATTGAGTGGAACGACTGGTCACACCATCCAAGGGATGACATTGAGTGTAACGGCTGGTTACACCATCCAAGGGATGACATTCAGTGTAACGACTGGTCACACCATCCAAGGGATGACATTGAGTGTAACGACTGGTCACACTATCAAAGGGACGACAGAGAGTGTAACGACTGGTCATACCATTCAAGGGATGACATTGAGTGTAACGGCTGGTTACACCATCCAAGGGATGACATTGAGTGTAACGACTGGTCACACTATCAAAGGGACGACAGAGAGTGTAACGACTGGTCATACCATTCAAGGGATGACATTGAGTGTAACGGCTGGTTACACCATCCAAGGGATGACATTGAGTGTAATAACTGGTCACACCATCCAAGGGACGACAGAGTAATGACTCGTCACACCATCCAAGGGATGACATTCAGTGTAACGACTGGTTATACCATCCAAGGGACGACATGGAGTGTAATGACTGGTCACACCATTCAAGGGACGACAGAGTATAACGACTGGTCATACCTTCCAAGGGATGACAGAGAGTGTAACGACTGATCTCACCATCCAAGGGACGACAGAGAGTGTAATGACTGGTCACACCATCCAAGGGATGACAGAGAGTGTAACAACTGGTCACACCATCCAAGGGATGACAGAGTAATGACTCGTCACACCATCCAAGGGATGACATTCAGTGTAACGACTGGTTATACCATCCAAGGGACGACATAGAGTGTAATGACTGGTCACACCATTCAAGGGACGACAGAGTGTAATGACTGGTCACACCATCCAAGGGATGACAGAGAGTGTAACAACTGGTCACACCATCCAAGGGACGACAGAGTAATGACTCGTCACACCATCCAAGGGATGACATTCAGTGTAACGACTGGTTATACCATCCAAGGGACGACATGGAGTGTAATGACTGGTCACACCATTCAAGGGACGACAGAGTATAACGACTGGTCATACCTTCCAAGGGATGACAGAGAGTGTAACGACTGATCTCACCATCCAAGGGACGACAGAGAGTGTAATGACTGGTCACACCATCCAAGGGATGACAGAGAGTGTAACAACTGGTCACACCATCCAAGGGATGACAGAGAGTGTAACAACTGGTCACACCATCCAAGGGACGACAGAGTAATGACTCGTCACACCATCCAAGGGATGACATTCAGTGTAATGACTGGTCACACCATTCAAGGGACGACAGAGTGTAATGACTGGTCACACCATCCAAGGGATGACAGAGAGTGTAACAACTGGTCACACCATCCAAGGGACGACAGAGTAATGACTCGTCACACCATCCAAGGGATGACATTCAGTGTAATGACTGGTCACACCATCCAAGGGATGACAGAGAGTGTAACAACTGGTCACACCATCCAAGGGACGACAGAGTAATGACTCGTCACACCATCCAAGGGATGACATTCAGTGTAACGACTGGTTATACCATCCAAGGGACGACATAGAGTGTAATGACTGGTCACACCATTCAAGGGACGACAGAGTGTAACGACTGGTCACACCATCTTGGTTATTTAAACAAGGAAATGAGGACATTTGACCCACGATTGCCATGTTGCACTCCCGAGTTAATTTTTGCGACAGCGTTAAAAAAAACAAAAAAAAAAACATCTTTGTAACATTTTCCTGAGTCAAAATAACCCAATGTTGATCGCGGACCCATCTCGTACAGATAAATATGAGATATGAAGACACCATGATGTTCATTCACCATTATTCATCAATTCATAATACCCAAGAGGAATTTTAATTTACGTTCAAAAATCGATTTTACAATTCAGATATCAACGATTCACCTTTTTCCGATCACCCCAACCCCTCAAACTCCCCAACCGCTGCACAAGGTGTCACCACAATTACCGTCCATCAAATCGCATTGCAACTCAAACAAGCTGTTCAACTCCCATCGGGTGAGAATAAAGCACACAGCACGCTGTAACCAATGAACCGCCAGGACACAAGGACATGTGAACGAGTGCTCGTACCGTTGAGAGCAGAGCCGGGTGGCAGCAGCACTGACGCAGGCGGAGCAGCAAGGACAGAATGTGAAACGTCGTTGAACTACACACTTCAGATTTTACTTCCACTGAAAACAATAAAGAAATCAACAAACAAATACGCAAGAATGCAGATTGAACCTGTTAAGTGATAAAAATGTAAAACAATAATTTTGATTCCTTCAAAAACAAACAAACAAACAAACAACAAATTAAACAGCTCCACAAATCCACGAGGAAAAATCCTCAAGGGTACGAAGTGAAAAAGAACAAACTTTGATGTTACCTGAACCTTCGTGCTTTTCCTCTTTCCTCTTCAGATAAGACTGCAGTTTGGACCTGAAAGATGACAAACAAAAGAACAGCAACAACAACAACAACAACAACAATAACAATATTATATTCTGTATTGCTGAATGTTTTCGTGTCAGTTTTCGGCGACAAGGCCTTCCAGGGAGGTAATCTCAAAAAGATCTCCAAGGGGTCGTAGGCGGATAAAAGCACTTCCCATTGGGAAGTCATGCTTGCCTCATGGAAAGGTGGGAAGATCATTTGACTGCATGAAGTCATCCGATTGGTTGCTCGTGCTGTGTATGCACGAGTATGACGTACACAAATTTTAATCAAGTGACAAAAGCATTTTTTGGTGACAATTAAAAATTAAAGACAGCAAAAAAAAACAAAAAAAAAAAACACGCACGCACGCACACGCGCACACACACACACATAGCAAAAACACAAGCTGTTAGCAAATCCTGCTTTTAGAAAATGCAACAGCCAATAAATGAAGGAGCCAGACAAGAATTGGGGAATTATCGACCCGTTAGTTTAACTTCAGTTGTGGGGAAGGTGTTGGACAGGTTAATGAAGGAACGGATAAGGGAACATTTGAAAAAATTCAAACTAATCAAAGGTAGTCAGCACAGATTTATGAAAGAGGAACCACATTTAACCACTTCATTGCAGTTCTATGGAACAGTTTATAACTGGGTGGGAGCTGTGAGATGATGAAATTTTAATCAAGTGACAAAAACATTTTTGGTGACAATATTTAAAAAAAAAAAAGACAGCAAAAAAAAAACCAACAAAGGAAAACACACACACACACACACACACACACACACACACACACACACACACACACACACACACACACACACACACACACACACACACACACACACACACACACACACACGTCTTTTCTGCCACCAAACAAGTACAGTCATGCTCTAGCGAACAACCAATCACATTCCCATGAAGTCTCATGTGACTTACCAACAAGGCAGTGTAGAGTTTACCAATATGGCAGCATTTGGCTGCAACTGATCACCTTCCTGGGAGGCCTTGCTCAGATCGCTCATGTGACAGTTGTTACAGTGCCTACAACCACAATGGAGGACTAATCTGAATCATGAAGGCTTTTGTCATTCTGCACCAGCGGCCAGACAGAACCAATCGATGGAATCACTCCGATCCGATATCAACCTTCTCCCGATCGAGTCTCCCCCTTTTTTTCTCCGATGAATCAACTTTCACCCCTGATCCAGTCTCTCCCTTTTTTCCTCCGATGAATCAACCTTCACCTCGATCGAGTCTCCCCCTTTTTTTCTCCGATGAATCAACCTTCACCTCGATCGAGTCTCCCCCTTTTTTTCTCCGATGAATCAACCTTCACCCTGATCCATTCTCCCCCTTTTTTCTCTGATGAATCAACCTTCACCTCAATCCAGTCTCCCCCTTTTTTCTCCGATGAATCAACATTCACCCTGATCCAGTCTCCCCCTGTTTTTTTTTTAATGAATCAACCTTCACCTCGATCCAGTCTCCCCCTTTTTTTCTCCGATGAATCAACCTTCACCCTGATCCATTCTCCCCCTTTTTTCTCTGATGAATCAACCTTCACCTCGATCCAGTCTCCCCCTTTTTTCTCCGATGAATCAACCTTCACCCTGATCCAGTCTCCCCCTTTTTTCTCTGATGAATCAACCTTCACCTCGATCCAGTCTCCCCATTTATTTCTCCCATGAATCAACCTTCGCCCTGATCGTCTCCCCCTTTTTTCTCCGATGAATCAGCCTTCGCCCCGATCCAGTCTCACGCTTTTTTTCTCCGATGAATCAACCTTCACCCCGATCCAGTCTCCCCCTTTTTTTCTCCGATGAATCAACCTTCACCCCTGATCCAGTCTCCCCCTTTTTTTCTCCGATGAATCAACTTTCACCCTGATCCAGTCTCCCCCTTTTTTTCTCCGATGAATCAACCTTCACCCTAATCCAGTCTCCCCATTTATTTCTCCCATGAATCAACCTTCACCCTGATCGTCTCCCCCTTTTTTCTCTGATGAATCAACCTTCACCTCGATCCAGTCTCCCCTTTTTTTCTCCGATGAATCAACCTTCACCTCGATCCAGTCTCCCCATTTATTTCTCCCATGAATCAACCTTCGCCCTGATCGTCTCCCCCTTTTTTCTCCGATGAATCAGCCTTCGCCCCGATCCAGTCTCACGCTTTTTTTCTCCGATGAAAGGTTGTCGACACTCAAAACGTCCGGTTCTCCTTGCCTCTCACGGCAGTTTGCAAACTTCGATCAACATCCTGCTTTTAGCAAACTTGTGCATGCCCGTAGATGCGTGGCCGTACATGCAAACCCTCTCCCCCCCCCGCAAAAAACTCAAACCGCGTGCCAGAAACAACAACCACACAAGCCGTTCCTTCGCTTTCACGTGCCCGTACGTGCCTGGCTGTACGTGCAAAAAAAAAAAAAATATATATATATATATATATATATATATATATATATATATATATACTTTAAAACTGCTTGCCAGAAACAAACACACAGGCCGTTCCTTCGCTCTCGCGTGGCCATACGTGTGTGGCCGTACATACAAAAATTTTTTTTTAAAAACTTTCAAACCGCGTGCCAGAAACAACAACCACACAGGCCGTTCCTTCGCTCTCGCGTGCCCATATGTACGTGGCCGTACATGCAAAAAAAACAACTTCCAAACAACCACACAGGCCATTCCTTCACTCTCATAAACGACGACTGGATTGGGGCATTGTGTTTATCTAAAATGCAGATAAGAAATCGAGAAATTATTAGAATACAGTAAGTCATCACTATCCAAAAGTAGTGCGTGCCCGTACAGAATGTTCACATCATTCCACGAATTATCGCTTGCATTGAAGTAACAACTGCTGTGATACTTGCACACAGAGTTAATTAAAATCAAGTTTACCTCCCTGTCTTTGCTTGCCATGACATTCACTGTCATTTACCATTGGCACTCCTACCCCACGGTAACTAAGGCACCGATCGATCCCCAACGTAACTGGCACGGCACGTGACGTCATCGTCGGCCGGCCGTGCACCGGCCTGCGCAGCCATGCCCACGCAGCAACGTGTCCTGTGATTGGTAACTAAATGGCGCATCAGCCATGCCTACGCAGCACGTGTCCTGTCATTGGTTGGTAAATAAATGGCCATAACTTGGGAATCACTTGTCCGATTAATATCAAATCTTGAAAATGCACATACTCAGGTCCCCAGCAATATACCTGGCAAGTTTTAATTTGATCGGACCAGTGGTTGTCGGGAAACAGCGGTCACAGACACACACACACACACACACACACACACACACACACACACACACACACACACACACACACACACACACACACACACACACACACACACACACACACACACACACACACACAGCTGGAATTATAGATAGATGAAATGAGGTCAATGAGATGACAAATGAAGGGGTTGAATGCAGACTGCAGAGCAATGAGTAAGGAAACCCGTTGTTGTGAATAGTTTTTACCACCAAATTGAGATGTATTTCGTTGGCAAGCATGTTGAGTGGAGCTGAATTCCTTAACACTTCCAAAGGCCACAGCGTTTTGACAATTGGAAACAAAAAAAAGTTGTGCACTTTTTTTGATAAATTATTTTTGGAACAATTTTTCTTCAATAAATAAATAATAATAAAAATCGTCTCCATGTACATTGTACACACCTTTATCTCGTTAGCACCTCTTCATAAACAACATCGCTGAGGACACGGCGCTTCTTTGTTTCCTCGTCCAGGGCAAGAATACAGAGGCTTTTAATGGCCAATTATTCAATTAGCGCCAATGTATTTTGCCTTTTCACAAGGAAAAGCACGAAGAGAAGAGAAGAGAAGAGAAGAGAAGAGAAGAGAAGAGAAGAGAAGAGAAGAGAAGAGAAGAGAAGAGAAGAGAAGAGAAGAGAAGAGAAGAGAAGAGACCCGTAATGGCGAACGCGGCTGAGTTTCTCTTCCCCATCGACCACGGCTACGCATTAACGCTTCCTGTCATTGGTTGATAAAAAATGGCCACAGCAACGGTTCCTGTCATTGGTTGGTAAATAAATGGCCATAACTTGGGAAGCACTTGTCCGATTAATATCAAACCTTGAAAAGGCACATCCTCAGGTCCCCAGCAATACAACTGGCAAGTTTCAATTAGATCGGACCAGCGGTTGTTGAGAAACAGCGGTCACAGACACACACACACACACACACACACACACACACACACACACACACACACACACACACACACACACACACACACACACACACACACACACACACACACACACACACACACACACACACACACACACACACACACACACACACACACACACACCGCTGGAATTATAGATAGATGTCACCGCCAATATATGAAGGAGCCAGACAAGAATTGGGGAATTGAAGACCCGTTAGTTTGACTTCAGTTGTGTGGAAGGTGATGGACATGTTAATGAAGGAACGGATAAGGGAACATTTGAAAAAAATTCAAACTAATCAAAGGTAGTCAGCACAGATTTATGAAAGAGGAGCCACATTTAACCACTTCATTGCAGTTCTATGGAACAGTTTATAACTGGGTAGGAGCTGTAAGATGATGAACTACATCCACTGCAGCATGGAAGTACAGTGGATGGACTTCATCTAGACTTTCAAAAGCATTTAAAAAAGGTAGCACATAGGAGGTTGTTAACTTTATTCGATTAGAAACAGGGGGGAGGGGGGGTGATTAGAATCAGGAAAGTCTGGATACTTTAACAGATTGGGCAAAAGACTAGCAGATGCAGTTTAACATAGAAATGCATGATGCCAGGATGGGCAAGAACAATGAAAATAGAAATTACATGACTTAAGGGGCAATGTTTGAGCATGTGACACAGGAGAGGGATCTGGGTGCGGTGATCGATACAGGGGGTACGCAGACAGCACAATGCCAGGCAGCTCGAGGTAAAGCAAACAAAGTTTTAGGTTGTATTCATAGGAGGATAAATTATAAATCAAGAGAGGTAATTTTACCACTGAAGAGGAATTTAGTGTGGTCTCATCGAGAATATTGTGTTCAGCTTTAGTCACCACATCTGAGGAAGGATAGACCTGCCAAACAGAGGGTAAAGCGAAAAGCAAATCTATGAATTCTAGGTTAGCTCGACTAAGCTATGAGCAACAGCTGAAAGATACAGTAAAGTCGAGCTCCAAAGCGAGTTTCCAGTTACCCCACTCCCAGTTAAACTCCCAAATCCAGGGTTACTGCCGCAGCTACACCCTTGTTCCTCGTTTCTCCCATTTATGGAACCACCTTCCAGGAGGTATTTCAATCCTACATTACCCTCCATTGGTTTCAAGTTGGCAGTAGACCAAAATTGAACATAATCCCCCATCCCAAACTGCAATTGTCTCTACCACCATTAACCCTACCTACTCAAACACTCGTAGCAGGTTTCTGTATTTCCTTCCTTCCTCTGTTTTTTCCCCAATTGTTGCCTCTCTGTCTGCTTTGTTTCCCTCTGTCTCCTGCTTTTCTATGAGCCTAGATATTATCCACCAAAAAAAAGGAAAAGAATATTAAAAAAAAAAAACGATACAATACTGGAAGGCATGTCAATAACAGGAAGAATTCTCCGTTTTGAAATAGTTTGTGTTCCCATCTACACATACAAATAATAATGATAATAATAACGACAACTGCCACTTTATAACTGCTGGCAGTGATGACCGGGTACCAAGACGTCCGGCTATGATACAACACCGGATTGATGAGTTACGGACCGAATAACAGGCCACATTCAATCTATTTATTACGTACGCAGTTAGCCCTTTTCCCTGAATACATAGTCGGTATCGATTGAATTGGTGTTTATATAACCTGAACCGAAGTCATAAATGTTGACACCATGGGTGCAGAGGATAAACCAGGACTTCAAGGCTAACGAGACCACACACATCTATCTACGACTTAGGATTGACAAGTTATGGACCTAAAGAACAGGCCACGTTACATCTATTTATTATGTACACAGTCGACCCTTTTTTCCTGGGGCCATCAGTATCAATTGATTTGCTACTCCACTGCGGCTTGGAAGGGTTTGAGGGAAGAGAAGTGAGCCTCATTAAAATAAAATATAAAATCGAAAAGTTTTCAGATTTAAACAACTAAATAATTCTGGTTGCCGGACGGCCGATCGGCCATGTGGCCGATCGGGTTGAAATTTAAAACACGCCTTCCCAATGTCGACAAGATCATATCTGTGAAGTTTCACATTGATTGAAGCAGCGGTTCCAGAGAAAACATTTTACATTTTCCTTCAATTCAGCATGGCTGCCAAACCATGCGACATGAATTATATTCGTGAACAAACTCGTATCCCCGCGTCTTGAGGAAGGTGTGTGTGAAGTTTCAGAGAAGATGGTTTTTAAAGTTTTCAATCCAACATGGCTGATGAACCATGTGACCTATGATGTCATAAAAAAATTTTTCTTCCGCCAGTTCTTGCATAGATAAAGCTCAAGAAATTTAAATTTTTCAGATGCAGTGTTCTTCCTGCCGAATTTTCACAGGAATACCACCTCACCAATGACGTCATAGTTAATAACACTTATACCCCTTGCGGAGACCTTGACAATGAGCCACGTTTCATTTATTTATTTATTTTCCAGCGAACGGTTCAAGAGAAGAAGACATCCAAAGTTTTTTTTTTCGGTTTTTCATAGATGGCGCCGGTACCACGTGACCTATGACATCACAATTATCACGAAGAAAATCTACACAAAAAGAAAAAGAAATGAAAAAAAGATACTATGGTGAAAATTTCATGTCAATCGGACTAACAGTTTGCAAGAATATGAATTTAAAAGCGGAAAAAAACCCACAAAATTGCCAGTGGAATATAAAATAAATACGTAAATAATAACAATAATATATTATATATATATATATATATATATATATATATATATATATATATACATATATATATACATATATATATACATATATATATATATATACATATATATATATATATATATATATATATATATATATATATATAGTTACGAATTTCGCCCGCCCGGCGGGCGATCGGCCACGTGACTCGAATGGCGACCGCGTCGCCCACCGAAACGGACAATTCAGTCGTGACCCTCTTGGAACTACCGCCAAGGAGCTAGTCACGGGTGGGGGTTTAACCTCACCACAACCCAGTCCGCATTCTACCCGCGCAAAATAGGGTGAATCGCTGAAAGTCGATATACCTAAGTACCCGCGCGGGTAACCTACCGAGGGGTTGTACAATGTCGCAGGTCGACTCCGGACACGAACCACTTAAGCGATTCGTTCCGTACTGCAGGGATAACCGAGCGGAGTTATCGTCGACCTCGACGGTTCAGATTATTTACCGGGTGTTTCAACCCACTACCAATCCCTTATGTGATGCAAGATGGAACTTTCAATGAAAGGAAAGGGACGAAACGAAACGGGTCACAGTTACCAAGCACATTTAATACGGATACATGGAAGCACGTATTTTACAGTCATACAATCATGCAGTAATACAAAAGAAACAAAAGCAAGAACGACGCAGAGTAAATACCAAATAAAAGGCAATGTACAAGCACTTAATCACTTTCTACTTTACGGACTGGCGCCACGCACACATTTACACAAAACCCCAAAGAAAAGAAAGGACTTCCCTTGGTGCGGCCGTCGAGTCCTCCTCCCACGACCTCAACTCCGAGCTCAGTCTCCTTCGCCGTCCTCCACTGCCGACTCGACGACGACACAGCTCGACTTCCACGAGCTCCTCGGGCTCCACACCGATGCAGAGACACTCGACCACGACGACACAACTCGGCGACGACCCAACAACGACTTCAGACTTCAGACGGAGGCGAGTTCCACGTGACAGAGAGAGAGCGAGACCTGATGCCACCCCACGCTCGCGTCTTTATCCCAAGCTTGACTCTCTTCTCAACTCCACCCGCGCGCGTTTCAGCCGAAGCTCAACTCTCTTCTCAACTCCACCCGCGCACGTTTCAGCCGAAGCTCAACTCTCTTCTCAACTCCACCCGCGCGCATTTCAGCCAAAGCTCAACTCTCTTCTCAACTACACCCGCGCGCGTTTCGCTCACATTCCGCCCCCCTTTTTCACAAAGCCCCGCCCCTTCTCAACTCCAGCCCCTCCTTCCCGAACATGCTGGAAACTTCCAGAAGGAGGGGTCTCCCGCCCAATAGGCGATGCTCGCACCGCCGTGGCATTCTTCCCCTTCCCTCGCAGGGTGAAATACATCGCGGCGGCGCCATTCGTTTGGGGGAGGGGGGAACGGGGGCCACTTGCTTTCTCTCGTCGAAGGCCAGGCCTCTGGCAACCGTGTGCCAAGTCAGAATGCGGTGGTTGTTGAGGTGGCGTGGTTTGGTGGTTGTTGTAATGGTGGGGTTGCTGGTGGTGGCGATTTGGTTGGTGGGGTGGTGCTTGGTCCAAAATAACGACAGCAAAAGAAAAACGGCTATCTCAAAGAGTCGCAGCCCGAATGAATCACACATATTCCCTCTAAACAACGGGTGTGGGCGAAGTACACATGAACTTATCGATATATCTCATCTGAGGACCTTTCTGGTGTATTGAAAATTTCCACAACCGTAACACGACCCCCTCCCTTTTTTTACAGACTCGTCCCGAGTCGTCAAATTTTCGTGTGCCATCATGTGCAAGTTCTCCCCTAGTACGTTTTACCTTCGGATCCCTGAGTGCGACATTCAGTGTATTCGTGTCCCCAAAATAAATAACCTACGGGCTGAGTAACTAACGAAACAAACCCACTCATACAGACGACTTAAATAAAATGCCGGCGCGATCACATACATGCCGGGGGCGCACTCATATTTACAGTACATCACACCTTAACCTTACAATTTACACTAGTCCATGGCCCAGGATCTATGGACTCTGCAAGAAAAACAACAGTCACAAGCAGGGGGCCAGGCTGCTTAAGCACAGTCCAAGGCCTCCCCCTTTTGAAATAAACGCAGTGAACTGGCAAACGTTGCACGGGCTGCCGGTGCAGTCCCGTGTTGCAGCTGCCATCAGGGCAGTCCTCGCAAACTGCACGACGATCCTGGCGCACATGGCAAAGGTGGTCAGGCAAACACAGCCTGCAGAACAAGGCCACGGCAGGCAAACACAGCCGGCAGACGAAGTTGGCCGGCCTCTCGCCGTGCAGTGCAGATTGGTGGAGGGAGTGCGGTGGTGCTGGCCACTCAAAAGGCGGGCTCGGACCTACCTACGGTCTCCCTCCCACCTATCGCCTTTGCCTGTCACTGTCCATACCCACTCCCTTAATTTGTACAAACCCAATTTAGCCCCAACTTATTTTTTTGTTGTTTTTATTTCCACTTTTACTTCCCCACTATAAATCGTCCCCTAACCCCCTTTACAGTCTTTGTTCGGCTAACCTATCCTGTCCTCGCCTACTCCCAACCCCTACATTCCCTTCCTGGAGAGGAATAAGGGAGAGCTAGCGTCCTGCGTCGAGGCCCAACTCAAGCCCCAGGATGGCCTCCTCAGAGTTCAGCGATCTTTATCCAAAGTGGGTCCAGCGGCCCACAACGAGAGCGAAGGGATGGATGGTGCGGAGGGGTACACTTCCTAATCTACCCTATCCATTTAACTTTTGAACTACCACGGGGCTTCCAACAAGTGCTTCTTGCTTAAACTATCGGTTCTAACAACCCAGATTCCCGTCGCCTGTGTTGGTGTCCTCACAATTTCGGGCCATGCCCCCCAATTTTCCGCCCGTGCCCTCACACGGTTTCGTGGCTGGGACGCGTGGCTCCCTTGGCAGGAACTACCCTCTGCCGATTCTCCAGCGATGGCACACCCGGGCACTACACTGCCTCCGAGCCTACCAGCTCCCTAAACACCAGGGAGTGCCCTCCATGGCGACTCCCCTGAAACGCTCATGTGGCAGGCTGGCTTCCCGGGTCCCTTTCCGAGGGTCACCCATGCCCACGACACTGCCCACGCAGCCAATGGTGCCCCGGGCCCCCGCATCATGCGGGCGCACCCATGCCCACTACGCTATCCCGGCCCCCCATAGGCCCTTGGCCTACTGCGGCCGACAAGCCCGGTACCCGGGGTACCCACTCAGCGATACTCACCGTTCGTTGCCACGCTCCCAGCCCGTCAACAGGGCTCCTGCACCCCTCCAAGCGGGTATCGAGCCTACTTTCCCACCAACAACAAAACAACCTCCATTTTTCAATTTGTCTAACTCACTAACTCACATTACGCTGACCCCGGGGTCCCTTGGGTGGGAGTCACTCCTCCCCCCAATCACTCATCGCACCATGCATTCCACAATCACTCCATTCACTCAGGCCCGCTGGCCTCACTCACTCATCATGTTTCTATCCACTCTACTCTTCAACACTCCATCGCTGAATCCTACCATCCTGCTCACTACATCCCCTAACTAACTCGTGCTCCCTCGTCGTCCCTTACACTACAGCACGTCCCTTTCAACACCACGTAGCGAAGCTACGTCCGCACTACACATTCACTGTCTGTCACTGTCCTCGAATCCAAATATTATTTCCCATTCTAAATCTGAACTGAATCTCTCCACCTAATCCATACCACGGGCCCCATGAGGACTTACCCCTGCCCCATGAAGCCGGTCTAACTAACACTAACCCTTCCCTCTAACGAGTGGTATCCTGGGCCCAGGCAGGGGGGTCTTCCACCCCTTGCCCGGGAATCCTGTTCACCCGAAGCGAGGCTTGATTTTTTTTTTTTAATTGCACAGCACCAGCGCGGAAACTCGCAGCTCGCGCACCTTGCACCTTGCCCGTGACGTCATGGCAGCTGTTCGTGTACCTCGTCCCTCTTGGACGGTACCATCCGGCAGGGATTCAGCCTCCTGCCGCTGCGTGCTCCCTCATGCCCACCGTCATCTCCCTTGAATACCGCGACCTCACACACGCTGTCCCTCTCACACACCGTGCCTCATCCACACACGGCATGCTGGGAGGCACGCACTTCGGCACACTCGCAAGAACACACCTCGACACCACACACACCGGGACAACCACGCTGGTGATTTGCGTCACCTCTCGGGCTCCCGGGGCCTCCGTACCCCCCAAGCTCCTCGTGCACGGGTCCGCAGAACTCGCCCCCTCAAACCCGCTCGACATGACCGAACCCATCTGGTCGTGACTCGCTTCAAGGGAGAATAGCGTCTCCCTCCATTCCCGAAGGAGGCTATCCAGCTGCTCACACCGGGTCCCTAAACAGTCCGCCAGCTCCCCCTCATGGTCCTCCACTACCTCAATGTGTGTGTGTTCGTCCTTAACGTGTCTATTTTTTCTAATTCATTCTCAATTCGGTCTATCTCCCGTGTCTCGAGCAATACTTCTACCTCCCTCGTTGTCTCTGTTACTTCCCTCGTCTCCATTTTCAGGGTTTGTCCTAATCGTTATTTCATCCGATGAGTGATGTCAATGAAGTCCCGCACCATTAACGTTCCTCCCTTTGGTGATGTCACACCTCACATTATTGCGCTGTTCCATTTCCTGGCTCTTTTTGAGTCGTTCATCCTCTCAGAGCTTTTTGAGTTGTTCGTTCTCTTTCCTGAGTTTTTCGATCTCCGTGGACTCAAATTTTGCTCTCCCCTCGAGCTGGTTAATTTCAAATGCGTACAGTTTTTGTTTTCTCTCCCACTCTTCCTCATGCTCCTCATGGTTCAATCTCATAGTTTCTTTCAATTGGCCGAGCTCCTTTTGCTGTTTCGTTCGTTGTTCTTTCATTATCTCTGCGTACCTCAACCTTGCTTTCTCCTTAAGTAGCCCTTGTCCTTCTTTTTGTTTCATTCCTTGTTCTTTCACGATCTCCACGTACCTCAACCTTGCTTTCTGTTTTAGTTGTTCTTTTCTTTCTTTTTTAATTTCTTTCATTCCTTGTCCCTCATTCTCCAATCTCATAGTTTCCTTCAATTGGTTAACCTCAAATTCATGTTCTTGTTTTCTATTCCACTGTTCCTCTCATTCTTCCCTCTCCACTCTCGTCTCCTTCAATTGACTGATTTCTCCTTCCTGCTTCATTCCTTGCTCCTTCACTTTCTCCTCGTACTCCAACCTATTTTTTTTTTCCTTTTGTTGTTCAGTTTCAAATTCATACTCTTTCAGTTTTTGATTCCACTGTCTCTCTTGTTCCTCATTCTGCAATCTCGTTATTTCCTTCAATTGACTGATTTCCTTCTCCTGTCTCATTCATTCTTCCATCATTACTCTTTCTTGCATCTCATTCTTTACTCTGGCCTTCGCTTCCAGCTGTTCGATCTGTACATTGTGGTTCCTTAACATTTCATTTTTTGCTGTCGTTCTTTCTTCTTTCACCATCCTCAGTTCTTTTTGTAGTTCCCCCTCTGTTTTGGTGTTCCAGTAACCCAGAAGCTTTTTCCATTAATTACTTTCTCAATTTGCTTGCTTCCTCCATGCTTTCCGTACCACTTTCCAATGCTTCCCTCCTCAATTTGTCCATTTTGTCACCGTATTCCTCTAGTTTTTCCTGCCATTCCCCATCTCTTTCTATTGTTCTTTCCAGGCTTTTTTTCCGATTGCCTGTTCTTATCTCTTCCTTCAATCGTTTTATTTTTAAATCGTGTTCACATTTTTTCTCTTCCAACTGTATTTCGCTCACTCTCCCCTTGAGTTCTTTGAACCGCCTTGCCCCCTCCAATATTTTTCCATTAGTTGTTTTACTTCCAAATAGTGCTCCTTTTGTTTCTTTTCGAGCTCGGTTTTCCATTCTCCCTCCAATTGTTTCCGAAGCCCGCCTGCGTCGCCTGCCATGCCCACATGGTTTGAAACGGTTTTCGGGAGCACTCGTCTCGTGTCATGCCGTTCGTTGTGCCAATAATAGCGGCCCGCTCACGCCTCGCGGCCGCACTTCAGCGCGGCACGCCGCCATCTTGCGACTCCGTTTGCCGGCAAAGTTCGTGCTCAGAATATGAGGGTGAGCTCCCCCAGAAAGAACCATCCCGGGCCATGGATTCTACATTACTACACATATACATTTCTACCCCCGGCACCCGCTCGCCTTCAAATGCCATCTTATTTCTCCTCAGGGATTAATTTAGCTTTGCTCGTAATTTGGGGTGGGGGGAGGGGGACGGAAGGGGGGGGTTGCTTCACACACCCCTGGTCCGATCCCCGTAAATTTAGTTGGAGACCGAGGTGGATTCGAATCCCACACTCCTGTACACCAATGTTACGAATTTCGCCTGCCCGGCGTGCGATCGGCCACGCGACTCGAATGGCGACCGCGTCGCCCACCGGAACGGACAATTCAGTCGTGACCCTTTTGGAACCACCGCCAAGGAGCTAGTCACGGGTGGGGGTTTCACCTCACCACAACCCAGTCTGCATTCTACCTGCGCGAAATAGGGTGAATCGCCGAAAGTCAAAATACCTAAGTACCCGCGCGGATAACCTACAGAGGGGTTGTACCACGCCGCAGGTAGACTCCGGACACAAACCGCTTAAGCCGTTCGTTTCGTACTGCAGGGATTACCGAGCGGAGTTATCATCGACCTCAACGGTTCAGATTATTTACCGGGTGTTTAAACCAACTACCAATCCCTTACGTGCTGAAAGATGGAACTTTCAATGAAATGAAAGGGACGAAATGAAACGGGTCACAGTTACCAAGCACATTTAATACGGACACACGGAAGCACGTATTTTACAGTCATACAAAAGAAACAAAAGCAAGAACAACGCAGAGTAAATACCGAATAAAAGGCAATGTACAAGCACTTAATCACTTTCTACTTTACGGACTGGCGCCACACACGCATTTACACAAAACCCCAAAGAAAAGAAAGGACTTCCCTTTGGTGCGGCCATCGAGACATCCTCCCGCAACCTCAACTCCGAGCTCCGTCTCCTTCGCCGTCCTCCACTGCCGACTCGACCTGACTCGACGACGACACAGCTCGACATTCCACGAGCTCCTCGGGCTCCACACCGACGCAGAGACACTCGACCACGACGACAGTTCGGCGACGACCCAACAACGACTTCAGACGGAGGCAAGTTCCACGAGTCAGGCGAGTTCCACGCGACAGAGAGAGAGAGAGAGCGAGACTTCAAGCCACCCAACGCTCGCGTCTTTATCCCAAGCTTGACTCTCTTCTCAACTCCACCCGCGCGTTTCAGCCGAAGCTCAACTCTCTTCTCAACTCCACCCGCGCGCGTTTCAGCCGAAGCTCAACTCTCTTCTCAACTCCACCCGCGCGCGTTTCAGCCGAAGCTCAACTCTCTTCTCAACTCCACCCGCGCGCGTTTCAGCCGAAGCTCAACTCTCTTCTCAACTCCACCCGCGCGCGTTTCAGCCGAAGCTCAACTCTCTTCTCAACTCCACCCGCGCATGTTTCAGCCGAAGCTCAACTCTCTTCTCAACTCCACCCGCGCGCATTTCAGCCGAAGCTCAACTCTCTTCTCAACTCCACCCACGCGCGTTTCGTTCACGTTCCGCCCCCCTTTCTCACAAACCCCCCCCTTCTCAACTCCAGCCCCTCCTTCCCGAACATGCTGGAAACTTCCAGAAGGAGGGGTCTCCCGCCCAATCGGCGATGCTCGCACCACCGTGGCATTCTTCCCCTCCCTCGCAGGGTGAAATCCACCGCGGCGGCGCCATTCGTTCGGGGGAGGGGGGAACGGGGGCCGCCTGCTTTCCCTCGAAGGCCAGGCCTCTGGTAACCGTGTGCCGAGTCAGAACGTGGTGGTTGTTGAGGTGGCGTGGTTTGGTGGTTGTTGTAGTGGTGGCCTGGTTGGTGTTGTTGTAATGGTGGTGTTGTTGGTGGTGGCGATTTGGTTGATGGGGTGGTGCTTGGTCCAAAATAACGACAGCAAAAGAAAAACGGCAATCTCAAAGAGTCGCAGCCCGAATGAATCACACATATTCCCTCTACACAACGGGTGTGGGCTAACTACATATGAACTTATCGATATATCTCATCTGAGGACCTTTCTGGTGTATTGAAAATTTCTACACCCATAACAATATATATATATATATATATATAAATATATATATATATATATATATATATATATAAATAAAATAATAATGACCGTTTTTACAGCCATTTTTCCCTGCTGTGCAGGGGTTAGGCTTTTTCTTGAGGAAATGTTTTATGGCTGGATGCCCTTCCTGACGCCAACCCTGGTCGCCTCTTACGACACACAGGGATATGGTATACCTATTCTAACCGGGGCATACACCGGGACCAGTACACTGGTACTCACTTCGCCGACCTCAGTTGGATGACAGGCTGAGTCAACCCCCTGGTGTTAATTCAGCAGCAAACGGGGCTTGAACTCAGGACCCTGGGATCCCAAGCCGCCACCCTAACCACAAAGCCAACACCAGGCTTTTATATATATATATATATATATATATATATATATATATATATATATATATATATATATATATATATATATATATATATATATATAATCACTTCACCAAAATCTAATCAATTCATCCTTGACACCCACCCAACCTGTCCAACAAGTTTCGTCCAAATCTGTTCATAACTTTTTGAGATATCCTGTTCACAGACAGAAAGACATCAAAATATAACCACCGTCCACCTTCGGTGGCGGAGGTAAGAATCATGGCCTCACCTTAATTGCATGAAAAGTGTGCTGTAAACATCCTGCTCCTCAGCGGAGAGGCAAAGAGCGTGTGTGTGCACAGAGCGACCAGGTAGGTTAACCTGCAAAGCAAATGAAGAATCACCACATTGTCATGGTAGGCTTTCACTTTATTGCACTTTTAAATTTGGTGAATGAGCCTTCATTGAGTCTTGAAGAGGCTATGCAATGATTAGAACATCTGCTCTGAGTCTGGGAGGTCTGTGGTTCAAACCGCACCGGAGTAACACTAAAAACTTGAAAAATAGTACGTGCTGCTTACTTGCTTGATGTTCAGCATACTATATATATATGAACAAATTCATCGTAAAAAAGAAGAAAGGATAGAGCATGGCAAAAAACATCGGTTGCCAATCATAGCACAAGCTTCAATGGGTCTAAGGTCCTCCTCCTATGTTCAAGTTCCATATAAGGGAACTCATAAAATGATTAGCCCCTGCTGGACTTTGTCCAAAACGGCATCTCACAGATTTGATCTGGATTTTCGTGTCAATACGTGCATGCGTCTGCAACCATATCTCGGACGTGTATGAACCGATTTTATTCGTACTTTGCACAAAAACAATACATCATGATATGCATATGCAGTATGCACATCATTTCTTTTTCCAATATCAGATCCAAGATGGTTGGCTGGCAGCCATTTTAGTTTTATTTTATTTTTTTTTAACCCGGTGTTGAACACATGCTTAACCATTTATCAGACATGAATTTACCGATGTTGTTCAAACTTGACACACAGATAATGAATGATGGCTTACATAAGCGTGTCTAATTTTCTCGATCAGATCCGAGATGGCCGACTCGCAGCCATTTTAGTTGTAAAAAAAGCCCACGTTGACTATATGTCCTCAACCATTTCTCGGACATGCATTTCCCGACGTTCAAGCTTGGCACACAGATACACTGAACAACAAATTTCAAAATTTTTTTTTTACTGGAGATGTGTAAAGTGATTAAGACTAATTTGGGTACGCTGATTTCAAAAATCATAACCGTTTTGCTGTATCACGTCAGGATTTTCAGGAACAGAAATATTCCCATTGCCGAGAAGTCAGGATTTCAATGAAATTTACATTCGTCTTTAACATGTCTATTTCGTACAATTGTTGTTAACTTGTGTTATATTTCTTTCTTTCAGATAAAGATGAGTAGGCGTTCCTGTACCAATCATCCTGACAACTTCTGTTATGTCTGTGGTCGGTATACCAAAAAAGATCAACAGCGAAGTATATCTACAGCAGTGAAAATGAAGGCCGCCTACTTTCACTACTTCGGGTGTAAGGTGGGGGACCAAGAACAGAGCTGGGCACCACACATCTGCTGCACAAGCTGTCACACAACCTTGACTCAGTGGTTGGTGGGCAAGCGCGCGAGCATGCCATTTGCGGTGCCCATGATATGGCGTGAGCCGCAGAATCATCATGATGATTGTTATTTCTGCTGCACAAGCATCGCCGGCTTCAACAAGAAGAATAAAGGTCACATCAAGTACGCTGACTGCGTCTCTGCTCGTAAACCTGTGCCTCATGATGACGAGAACCCCGTTCCAACACCTCCAGCTGATCAGAACATAGCTGTAAGCAGTGGTGAAGAGGATGGTGATGATGAACCTTTTGAACCCGACACTCAAGAATCACACCTTCTGAACCAGGGAGACTTAAATGATCTTGTAAGAGATCTCTCGCTGTCAAAGGCGAAGGCAGAGCTGCTTGGATCAAGGCTGCAGCAGTGGAATCTACTTGAACCTAACACCAAGATATCCTTGTTCAGAGCACGTCACAGAGACATGGCTGAGTTCTTTGAGATGGAAGACACGATGACATTCTGCAGTGACATCAACGGTCTGTTGAAAGAACTTGGGTGTGATCACGATCCTGCAGACTGGCGCCTCTTCATCGACTCGGGGAAGAACAGCTTGAAGGCTGTTTTGCTCCACAATGGCAACGAGAAACCATCAGTCCCAGTGGCTCACGCGTTCGGCATGACAGAGACCTATGAGACTATGCGGCAGCTGCTTGATTCCATCAAGTACAATGACTTCAACTGGCACATCTGCGGAGACTTGAAAGTGGTGGCGTTGTTGTTAAGGCTGCAGTCAGGCTACACGAAATACATGTGCTTCCTTTGTCTCTGGGATAGCAGAGACGACAAGAATCACTGGACGAAGAAAGATTGGGAAGAGCAAAAAGAGCATGTACCTGGTCGACACAACGTGAAGCATGTCGCCCTTGTCGACCCAGCCAAGGTTTTCCTTCCACCACTCCACATAAAGCTCGGCTTGATGAAAAGTTTTGTACGGGCAATGGATCTGAATGGGCGTGGGTTTTTATACCTCAAGGAAAAGTTTGGCAACACCTTGTCGGAGGCAAAGATCAAGGCTGGTGTCTTTGTTGGACCGCAAATCCGACAGATTATGAAGGACGAAACTTTTCCGACAACTCTAAACCCCAAAGAGCTGGCAGCGTGGAGGAGCTTCAAAGCTGTGACGGACAACTTCTTGGGGAACGAGCGCGCGGACAACTATGAAGAAATAGTGCAGCAGCTGCTGGAGTCCTTCAGGAAACTTGGCTCCAGGATGTCCCTGAAAATCCATTTCCTACACCAGCACCTGAACTTCTTCCCTGACAACTTGGGAGCAGTCTCGGACGAGCACGGCGAGCGATTCCACCAAGAGATTTCACTCATGGAGACGCGTTACCAAGGGCGGCACAACCCGAACATGATGGGCGATTTCTGCTGGTTCCTGCATCGTGAAACTGACACAGAGCAGCACAAACGCAAAGCCAAATGCCTAAAGCATTTTTAATTACATTCTAGTGGAGTTTTTCTGTAATTTCTATAATTTTGAAGCATTCATGATGAAATAAATGAATAAATGAATTTTTGTAAATTTCATTGAAATCCTGACTTCTAGGCAATGGGAATATTTCTGTTACTGAAAATCCTGACGTGATACAGCAAAACGGTTATGATTTTTGAAATCAGCGTACCCAAATTAGTCTAAATCACTTTACACATCTCCAGTAAAAAATTTTTGTTGTTCAGTGTAATGAATGATGGCTTACATAAGCGTGTCTATTTTTCACGATCAGATCCGAGATGGCCGACTGGTGGCCATTTTGTTACTTAAACGCGTCCCCAACCATTTATCCGACATGCATGGTCCAATTTTGTTCAAACTTGGCGCACGCACAATACACAACGCCATACACTTGCGCCCAGTTATATTTTGTGATCTGATTAAAGATGGCCGGCTGGTAGAACGGCGACAATTTCAGTTGTTCATAAATATGGGCTAGCCCTTTAACTCCATACAGCACAATTACTAAAGCAACGGGAGCTATGACATTTTATGTCTTTATTACTTGTCATTATAGACATAGAAAGACAAATTTAAAACCGGTTCACCTTTGCTCCGGTTATTATATGATATTTGGGGATGCAACTTTGAATGTAGAGTGACAAATGGTCTAAGCATCAGTGGAGAAAGTGTACATCCAGGCAGAGACAAACCAAATGATCTTTTGTCCTGTGTAGCAAGAGGCTGCGAACCAATATTTTGAGACGCTCTCGAGCCTTGGCTGTCCCGCTGTCCACTTTGCTCTTCCAAACTTGAAGGTCATCAAATGGGTCACAGCGGAGGAACCTGGAGTTGGAGGAACCGGGACATCAGCCCCCCAAAACAGATTTCAATGATATACGTCACCCCACAGACCAAGAATGAAAAGCAGAACGGTCATAAAGATCACTTCACCTGAAGATAGAGTACAGATCCATCAAGTTGTTTTGGATCGGTGTGCCAGTGACCGCCCAACGAGCATCAGCATGGAGCCTGCAGATTGCCATGGTTGCCTGTGCCTTTGGGTTCTTGATACAATGAGCCTCGTCCAAAATCAAACGTGTCCAACGGACACAAACCAAGGAACTAGTAATCTTTTCTGCGTTCTTGAAAAGGCCAAGGGGGGTGGGGGGGGGAACGTGTTTTTGTTCCTTGGTAACCTTATTATAATGCATCAAAAATGATGACAGAATGATCATCAACAGAGAAAAGGCTGTCACTCAATTCAGATTTTACACAACAAATGTTAATAATTTCATACACAAAGACTGCAAAAACAGAGATGGATAAACATCATGGTCATGATTTGATCGCGAATTGATAGTTTCGGAAAACAAACTCTTTGGCAATCAAATTAAAGCTCTGACACACGAGCCATTTGGAAACGTGGATTGAATCGACGGGTTTACCTCACTATCTTCCCCATGAGCTTCTAACGCCACAATCTTGTACGTTGTGAGAACAATGTCAAACTTCGCCAGCCTGGGGGAGGAGGGGCAAGTTAAAAATGACCAAACTAGTCGAATCATCATTCAGCGTGCAGTAAAGTATGAAAGCCTGGCTGGACCGCACCGCTTGGTGTCCTTTGTGCGCTGTGGGCCGTGATAGAGGACAACGGTCATTAGATGGGGCTTCGTGCGTCTCTCGATCTCTTTATACCAATGATGGAGCAGTGAAGCTGGACAAACCACCAAGGTCCCTCCCACCAACTCAGAAGATCCTGCAAGATTAAAAATAGAATGAAATGTCTGACACTACATCATTCGATTTATAGATAAGAGTTTGGGAAACAAAGTAGTAGCGTTTTTAAGAGGTTATTCATATTATGGGATGTCTGCTGGAGCTTTTGGTTACCATGGAAACACGGTCATGGAGTTTCTTCAAACATTAGAAATGATATGCTGTGCCGAGTGACCAAAAATCAATGAAAGGTGGAGGAGAAATCTTTAAATTCGTTTTACTTTCAACCAGGCAAAATATGATCCAACATATGTGGAAGGGAATATGGTATGCATCATGGAGTAAGGGAGTACAGTACTCTATACGGAAGGATGACAAAGGGAAAACAAAATTGGCCGCCCCTTCAAAATGATGCACTGAAAAGTTGCTGTTGAGTGGGCTCCGTCAGTATCGATTTTTTTCTGATGGGCTCATAACACCAGTATAAAAATACATATTTAAATTATTAATTTTTTATGCAGGTTATACAAAAATGACGCAGTGGTCCAACAGTCCATGACGTATTCATACGTGACGTACACATCATTGACACACGGTAATTTTTCAAAGTAGTCTCACATCGAACACCCCCCCCCCCCATGATGAGAACGATTATTTTACTTCCAACTTCAACTTGTATTAAAAATAATTTTGTTTTAAAGTGAGATCAGTGTTTGGTAATCGACACAGGCTTTCGAAAGCAAACGAGATTCATATAAAATAATAACCAATTGGCAAATGCTTTTAAAAACAGCCATGAGGGAAAAGAAAAACGCGATTGCTTGCACGGTGCTTGGGTGGTGAGGTCAAAAGTTAAAACCTTCCAGGTGCGGCTTCACATCATACGTTCCACTGTTCCTTGTGAAGCCGAGTGCATCAAAGCGATTAAAAGAACGTACAGTATTTAAAGATCATAAACACCTTTCTTCAATTTGTTGATGAACCGATTTTTTTTTCGGTATACAAGTATTTTCAAAATTCCAATACTGGTATATCAATGTGAAAAAAAAAATATATATATATATATATCGGTATAACTAGTATCATCGAAATGAAAAAAAAACAAAACAAAACATACCGGTATAACTAGTATCATCGATATGAAAAAAAAAAAACAAACAAAAAAAACAACATACCGGTATAATGAGTATCATCGATATAAAAATTATACAGGTATAACTAGTATCAGCGATATGAAACATTATGCAGGTATAACTAGTATCATCGATATGAAAAATTATACAGGTATAACTAGTATAATCGAAATGAAAAATTATACAGGTATAACTCGTATAATCGATTTGAAAAATTATACAGGTATAACTCGTATAATCGATATGAAAAATTATACAGGTACAACTAGTATAATTGATATGAAAAATTATACCCGTACAACTCGTATCAGACATGAAAAATTACACAGGTATAACTCATATCATCGACATGAAAAATTATACAAGTATAACGAGTATCATCGATATGAAAAAATTATACAGGTAAAACTCGTATCATCGATATGAAAAATTATACAGGTATAACTCGTCTCATCGATATGAAAAATTATACAGGTATAACTCGTATCATCGATATGAAAAATTATACAGGTATAACTAGTATAATCGATATGAAAAATTACACCCGTACAACTAGTATCATCGATATGAAAAATTACACCGGTATAACTAGTATAATCGATATGAAAAATTATCCCCGTATAACTAGTATCATCGATATGAAAAATTATACTGGTATAAAGAGCATAATCGATATGAAAAATTATACAGGTTTAACTAGTATAATCTATATGAAACATTATACAAGTATAACTCGTATCATCGATATGAAAAATAATACCGGTATAACTAGTATAATCGATCTGAAAAATTATACCCGAATAACTAGTATCATCGATATGAAAAATTATACTGGTATAAAGAGCAAAATCGATATGAAAAATTATACAGGTATAACTCGTATCATCGATCTGAAAAAATAATACCGGTATAACTCGTATAATCGATATGAAAAATTATACAGGTATAACAAGTATAATCGATATGAAAAATTATACCGGTATAACGAGTATAATTGATATGAAAAATTATACCCGTATAACTAGTATCATCGATATGAAAAATTATACAGGTATAACTCGTATCATCGATATGAAAAATAATACCGGTATAACTCGTATAATCGATATGAAAAATTATACAGGTCTAACTAGTATCATCGATATGAAAAATTATACCGGTATAACTGGCATAATTGATATGAAAAATTATACCCGTATAACTAGTATCATCAATATGAAAAATTATACAGGTACAACTCGTATCATTGATATGAAAAATTATACCCGTATAACTCGTATCATCGATCTGAAAAATTATACCCATATAACTCGTATCATCGATCTGAAAAATTATACAGGTATAACTCGTATCATCGATATGTAAAATTATACCTGTATAACTAGTATCATCAATATGAAAAATTATACCGGTATAACTCGTATCATCGATATGAAAAAATTACACCAGAAGAACAAGCATACTCGATATGAAAAATACCAGTATAACTAGTATAATCGATTTGAAAAATTACACCGGTATAACTGGTATCATCGATATGAAAAAATCATACCTGTATAACTGGTATCATCGATATGAAAAATTATACCGGTATAACTAGTATCATCAATATGAAAAAATTACACCGGTATAACAAGCATAATCGATGTGAAAAATACCAGTATTACTCGTATCATCGATTTGAAAAAATATGCAGGTATAACTCGTATCATCGATATGAAAAATTATACCGGTATAACTCGTATAATCGATATGAAAAATTATACCCGTATAACTAGTATCAATATGAAAAATTATACTGGTATAACTAGTATTATCGATATGAAAAATTGTACAGGAATAACTGGTATAATCGATATGAAAAATTATACAGGTATAACTCGTATCATCGATATGAAAAATTACACCGGTATAACTTGTATAATCAATATGAAAAATTATACCCGTACAACTAGTATCATCGATATGAAAAATTACACCGGTATAACTAGTATAATCGATATGAAAAATTATACCCGTATAACTCGTATCATCGATATGAAAAATTATACTGGTATAAAGAGCATAATCGATATGAAAAATTATACCCGTATAACTCGTATCATCGATATGAAAAATTATACAGGTATAACTCATATCATCGATCTGAAAAATAATACCGGTATAACTAGTATAATCGATATGAAAAATTACACCGGTATAACTATTATAATTGATATGAAAAATTATACCCGTACAACTCATATCATCGATATGAAAAATTATGCAGGTATAACTCGTATCATCGATATGAAAAATTATGCAGGTATAACTCGTATAATCGATATGAAAAATTATACAGGTATAACTAGTATAATCGATATGAAAAATTATACCCGTATAACTAGTATCATCGATATGAAAAATTATACCCGTATAACTAGTATCATCGATATGAAAAATTATACCGGTATAAAGAGCATAATCGATATGAAAAATTATACCCGCATAACTCGTATCAGCGATATGAAACATTATGCAGGTATAACTAGTATCATCGATATGAAAAATTATACAGGTATAACTAGTATAATCGAAATGAAAAATTATACAGGTATAACTCGTATAATCGATTTGAAAAATTATACAGGTATAACTCGTATAATCGATATGAAAAATTATACAGGTACAACTAGTATAATCGATATGAAAAATTATACCCGTATAACTAGTATCATCGATATGAAAAATTATACCGGTATAAAGAGCATAATCGATATGAAAAATTATACCCGCACAACTCGCATCAACGACATTAAAAATTATACAGGTATAACTAGTCTCATCGATATGAAACATTATGCAGGTATAACTAGTATCATCGATCTGAAAAATACCAGTATAACTCGTATCATTGATTTGAAAAATTATACAGGAATAACTCGTATCATCGATATGAAAAATTACACCGGTATAACTCGTATAATCCATATGAAAAATTATACCCGTATAACTTGTATCGATATGAAAAATTATTCCGGTATAACTAGTATAATTGATATGAAAAATTATACCCGTATAACTAGTATCATCGATATGAAAAATTATACTGGTATAAAGAGCATAATCGATATGAAAAATTATACAGGTATAACTCGTATCATCGATATGAAAAATTATACAGGTATAAATCGTATAATCGATATGAAAAATTATACAGGTATAACTCGTATAATCGATATGAAAAATTATACCGGTATAACTAGTATAATTGATATGAAAAATTATACCCGTATAATTAGTATCATCGATATGAAAAATTATACCCGTATAACTCGTATCATTGATATGAAAAATTATACCGGTATAACTCGTATCATCGATACGAAAAATTATACAGGTATAACTAGTATCATCGATATGAAAAATTATACAGGTATAACTAGTATCATCGATATGAAAAATTATACTGGTATAAATCGTATAATCGATATGAAAAATAATACCGGTATAACTCATATAATCGATATGAAAAATTATACAGGTATAACTCGTATAATCGATATGAAAAATTATACCGGTATAACTAGTATAATTGATATGAAAAATTATACCCGTATAATTAGTATCATCGATATGAAAAATTATACTGGTATAAAGAGCATAATCGATATGAAAAATTATACCCGTATAACTCGTATCATTGATATGAAAAATTAAACCGGTATAACTCGTATCATCGATACGAAAAATTATACAGGTATAACTAGTATCATCGATATGAAAAATTATACAGGTACAACTAGTATAATCGATATGTAAAATTATACCTGTATAACTAGTATCATCGATATGTAAAATTATACCTGTATAACTAGTATCATCGATATGAAAAATTATACTGGTATAAAGAGCATAATCGACATGAAAAATTATACAGGTATAACTCGTATCATCGATCTGAAAAATTATACACGTATAACTCGTATCATCGATATGTAAAATTATACAGGTATAACTCGTATCATCGATATGTAAAATTATACCTGTATAACTAGTATCATCGATATGTAAAATTATACCTGTATAACTAGTATCATCAATATGAAAAATTATGCAGGTATAACTCGTATCATCGATATGAAAAATTATACCGGTATAACTCGTATCATCGATACGAAAAATTATACAGGTATAACTCGTATCATCGATACGAAAAATTACACCGGTATAACTGGTATCATCGATATGAAAAATCATACCCGTATAACTGGTATCATCGGTTTGAAAAATTATACAGGTATAACTTGAATAATCGATATGAAAAAAAAAATACCGGTACAACTGGTATCATCGATCTGAAAAATTATACCCGTATAACTAGTATCATCGATATGAAAAATTATACCGGTATAACTAGTATAATCAATATGAAAAAAATTACACCGGTATAACAAGCATAATCGATATGAAAAATACCACTATAACTAGTGTCATCGATTTGAAAAATTATACAGGTATAACTCGTATCATCGATATGAAAAATTATACCGGTATAACTCGTATAATCGATATGAAAAATTATACCCGTATAACTAGTATCAATATGAAAAATTATACCAGTATAACTCGTATTATCGATATGAAAAATTGCACAGGAATAACTGGTATAATCGATATGAAAAATTATACAGGTATAACTCGTATCATCGATATGAAAAATTACACCGGTATAACTAGTATAATCGATATGAAAAATTATACCGGTATAACTTGTATAATCGATATGAAAAATTATACTGGTATAACTTGTATAATCGATATGAAAAATTACACCCGTATAACGAGTATCATCGATCTGAAAAATTATACTGGTATAAAGAGCATAATCGATATGAAAAATTATACCCGTATAACTCGTATCATCGATCTGAAAAATTACACAGGTACAACTCGTATCATCGATATGAAAAATTATACAGGTGCAACTAGTATAATCGATATGAAACATTATACAGGGAGAACTACTATCATCGATTATGAAAAATTATATCGGTACAACTCGTATAATCGATTTGAAAAATTATACAGGTATAACTCGTATCATCGATATGAAAAATTATACCCATATTACTCGTATCATCGAAATGAAAAATTATACAGGTATAACTCGTATAATCGAAATGAAAAATTATACAGGTATAACTCGTATAATCTATATTAAAAATTATACAAGTATAACTCGTATAATCGATACGAAAAATTATACAGGAATAACTCGTATAATTGATATGAAAAATTACACCGGTATAACTAGTATAATCGATATGAAAAATTATACCGGTATAACTAGTATAATCGATATGAAAAATTATACCCGTATAACTATACCGGTATAATTTTTCATATCGATGATACGAGTTATACCTGTATAATTTTTCAAATCGATTATACTAGTTATACTGGTTTTTTCATATCGATCATGCTTGTTATACTGGTGTAATGTTTTCATATCGATGATACTAGTTTTGCCAGTATAATTTTTCATATTGATGATACTGAAGAGCATAATAATCGATATGAAAAATTATACCCATATAATTTGAATCATCGACATGAAAAATTATACAGGTATAACTCGTATAATCGATATGAAAAATTATACAGGTATAACTCGTATCATCGATATGAAAAATTATACAGGTATAACTCGTATCATCGATATGAAAAATTATACCGGTATAACTCGTATCATCGATACGAAAAATTATACAGGCATAACTCGTATCATCGATACGAAAAATTATACAGGTATAACTCGTATCATCGACACGAAAAATTATACAGGTATAACTCGTATCATCGATATGAAAAATTATTCCGGTATAACTCGTATAATCGATATGAAAAATTATACAGGCTTAACTCGCATCATCGATACGAAAAATTATACAGGTATAACTCGTATCATCGATATTAAAAATTACTCCGGTATAACTAGTATCATCGATATGAAAAATTATACAGGTATAACTCGTATCATCGATATGAAAAATTATACAGGAACAACTCGTATAAAATAATCGATATGAAAAATTACACCGGTACAACTAGTATACAACTAGTAAAAACAGCCATTTTTCCCTGCTGAGCAGGGGTTAGCTTTTGCGGGACCCACGCAATCATGGTTCCCTTCTTGAGGGGATGTTTTTTATGACCGGATGCCCTTCCTGGCGCCAACCCTGGTCACCTCTTACGACACACAGGGATATGGTACACCTATTCTAACCGGGGCATACACTGGGACCAGTACACTAGTACTTATTTTGCCGACCTCAGAAGGATGACAGGCTGAGTCAACTCCCTGGTGTTAATTCAGTGGAAAAACGGGGCTCAAACTCAGGACCCCTAGGATCCCAAGCCAGCCACCCTAACCGCTAAAGGCCTGGTCACACCTTGACGTTTTAGCCAGCGATGGCAACGTGTTAAAATTTATGTAAAACGCTGGCTTACGTTGAACTTTTGATGTTTTTTTTTAAAGATTCGGACGTATTCATAGCGACTTGGTCTTATGTATAACGCATTGGTAACTACACAGAACGTTTCGTTGTGTTATAGATAACTTATACCAACGAATGCTGAACCTGTTGTCGGCCTACACAACCGATGCCCAACGATAGTCTAACTCAGGCATAGCGCGTTGCACGCATCGCCGACGATGTCGTGGCGTAGCCTATTAAAAGGCTGACGCACAACGATTCGAATCATAACTGCCGTAGAAATGGAAGGGTCAAAATCGCGGTCACATACCTTGGCGATCTTGCCAGCGTATGCCGACGTAACAAAAAGTGTGTCTAAAACGTTGGGGCACGTCGAATACGGTATGGGTAAGTTTGGTATGCGCGAGTAGAACGCTAAATACGCTATCATAAGTCGTAGTAAGTAGAGTACGTCAAGAAATTTTGAACATCTTCAAAATTTTACGACGTACTCGGCGTATGACACACGTTCGCATGCGATGAGGATAAGTTTTACACACGATATGTGGACGCTTACACACGTCCACAAAGGCTACTTATAAGCTACTCATAAGTCGAAACACGTCGCGGTAATGTCTTTTATACGCGAAACTTATTTCTAACTTATGTTTGACGTGCTTTGAACCAATTCTTTATGTAGTCCCAACACACATCGACGTATGTAGACGTATTCCAATGACGTCTTCCGGTCGACAAAAAAAAAAAAAAATGAATGTGTTTCTAGCTTACAACTGCCATATAAAGACGTGTTCCCAGCGGTTTTGGGAATTGGTATATAAAAATGGTGTTCATAAAAGGGGAACCCAACAGTGTTTTCGAGTTCCTTTTTGAGTCGATGTCCATGTCAGCAGTAACAGTATCAGTATCAGTATTAGTCGTAGTTTGTTCATGTTGGCAGTAGTAGGTGGGTGTGAGGGGGAGGGTGTGGGTTATGATGGATCGTCCTTGCGTCCGCGTGTCCACGGGTAGGTTCATAGGCTGCCACTCAACGATTTAAATGGCTGCATCTCCACTATTGAAAGTCGACGCTTACGCTCAACAATTGGATTTTTTTTACACTCAACGACTTTTAAACGGCACCACTTCGCTAGTTTCATTGTTTACAATGAACGATTTAAATTGCTGTCACTCGCCTTTGTTTTTTTTTTTTATTTATTTTTTTTTTTGACGCTGGGGTTTGGAAATTTGAAACGTTTCTTCTGAACGTGTTAAACGCTCAAACTCGACTATTTTAAATAGAGGCTGCCGATTGACAATTGGAATCATAGCCAAGCTCGACATCGAAGTGTGAACATCCTCGTCATGCCGAAGAAAAGTTTGAAGAATGCTGCAAATAAGTGTCCTGGTCGTGGCCGTGGACTCTAACGCAAGGACGATCCATTATACCGACGTCTTTCAGCCTATGAGAAACTTAAAAGTAACGTCTGTCGACGTGTGGCAACGATCGCGTAACGTGCCAACAACACGTTAATCATAGGTAGGAAATAAGTTTCGGGTACTCTAAACATTACCTCGGCGTGTCTCAACTTATGATTAACTTACAAGTAGCATGTGTTGACGTCTGTCAACGATCGCAGACCGTGCCTACAACTTGTGGCCAGCGTAGCGGAACGTGTGAGTCATACGCCGGCATACGTCGTGAAATTTCAAGCATGAAAAAATTTGAGGACAACCGAAAAGTACAACGTTTAAAGCCAACGTACAACGACGTATGGCAACGTACTATGACGTATGCCAGCGTGCTCTCAATGTTATCAAAACTTACCCATAACGTATTCAACGTGTGCCAGCGTTTTAGAAAAAAAATTCAAAAATCGGCATACGTTGGCTAAAACGTCAAGGTGTGACCGGGCCTTAAGCGAACATCAGGCTTGGTATAACTATTATAATCGAAATGAAAAATTATCGCAGAACAACTAGTATCATCAAAATGAAAAATTATACTGGTTTAACGAGTATCATTGATATGAAAAATTATAGCGATATAACCGGTACATCGATATATCGCCGGACCCCACTATAGAGTGAAATCTCAAGTCTTTAAAAGCCATACCTTTTATTCTCAAGCATTTGCAGAACCACCAAGACTGATAAAGGTACCAGACTACATTGCTGAAGTACCAAAGTGGAAGATTGTTGAACTGCCAAATTGCACTTTTTCTTTCTTTCGTTCTTCAAGCAGGCCAGCTCAATAATGGCTGAAGCGATTACAATGATGCTGACGGGAGGAAGGGGCATTGTCTCTGGGGAATTGCACTCATACCACAAAAAAAAATTGAGAAAAAAAAAAACACAACAATACGACACCACAAGGTGTTGCATGCCATTTGCACATACACAGACTGGGAAACTGCCACAATCTACAAAGGAAAAGGGCCCAGAATAAACAGAACTGTTAAGCCAATAGATGTAGCTATTGAGCCAAGATACTTAAGCCGCTTCTATCAGGCTGGAGACCCCCCCCCCCCCCCCATGGACTGTTTTGCCACAGAGTGACATCGAGGATAAGCTCTCAAAGTGTACAAGATACTCCAATGGCTCAATGTCTCAAACAGAATCTGACAGTCTAGCCTCGCTCCGGCCTTGCTGTGGCTGGGTTGTTCTCACCAATAGGTGTAGACGTGATAGGCGAAACACTGGTGCCTTCGGCAGGTGAGGCTCATTGGCCTTGGTTTGGCAGCTCATCGAGGAGAAGGAAACAATGAATCAAAAATCCACCGCTGCCTCGACGTTGAGGTTTTGAAACCAACGGATGAGGGTTTAATGAGGGTAAAGGCAGCAGTCCTTAGGAATTGACCTTTGCATTCATGATTCCATGGGCTACCCTTGGGCAATGTCATGATCATGGATATGTGAAGCCATGGGAGCAGGTGGTCAATGACAATGCAGGTAGCTGGCACATACTGCCAGTACTGGTTGCATGGCCTTGTGAAGTCTCTTGCAAGGAGTCTCTTGTGGCGAACAATGGCTACGATCACCCATCTAGTTTCGGCACTGCTACGAAGAAAGCAATGGCAAACAACTTCCATACATGCCAAGAAAACAATCATGATCAGAAATGAAGAAGATAAAGCTGTGATGCTGGATGAAGAGACCCCCGATGTTTGAAAGCACTAAATGGCTACTGGGGAAGAGGAAAGGGTTTTGATGAGTAGGACTGGTCTATGTGATGGGAATGGATCAAACCCGCAAGGAAATCTCGTCGCTGAGACCGCCAGAACTGAAAGTTGAATTCTGAGCTTCTCAAAACGTTCACAAAATTGGAACACGGAATGCCAGGTCAACGAATCAGGGAAAGTTCGGTGTAATAAATAAAGATGGAGAGGACAATGACTGACATTTTGGGGATAAGTGAACATGGATACACTAGTTTGGGGCAATTTCAATATGGCGATGACACAGCGAAACCTATAAAAGAATTGGAGTGGCGGTGATTTGCAATCATAAGATGGCAGAGTCAACACCGGAATCCAATGCAATCAATGACAGATTAATATGAGTGAGGATGAAAGGACATCTAGTGAACACCACCATCATTCAGATATATGCTCCAACTTCTGCAGCAGATGAGATAAAAACAAAAAGTGGAGTTTTATGGTAAGTTGCAGGAACTGGATGAATAAGTGCCAAAAGAACGTTTCGGTCGATGGCGGACCGCATGTACGACGGTGGTCCCATATGATTATAATGGAGCTGAAAATTTCCGATCGCTTAGTGACGTCGTAGCGTTGCCAGTCGTATAAAAATACTGTATGGTACATACAATTATGTATAGTACATAATAGTAGGGTAAGAATACTGATTCTGGCTCACTTTTCCCCATGTAAATGAATGGGGGATTTTCAGCGATTCATATTTTTTTTCCCTAAAAATAAACCCCCCTTTTTATCCCAAGGTATATTTATTTGTCTCCCCTTTTAACTTGGAGGTTGAACCTCATTGAATTGAACACCTGGGGGTTGAACAGCTCACTCATTGAACCTATAAAGATTTGTTCATTCTCAAATTCCTTCAATAGTTTAATTTTCTTTGCACAATAATCCCCATCTAAAATATTGACAAACAAAACATTTGAATCTTTATATTTTTTAAGATACCCCATTTGTGCCATTACGAAATGATAAACTTCTCTTAATGCTCTTGTTTGACCACCTCCTGAGCCACAGGTTATTTTTTGTTAAGCCCCGCCCACTTTTCTTGAAGCCCCGCCCACTTTTGTTAAGCCCCGCCCACTTTCCACAAGGTATTCAATAAGCCCCGCCCACTTTTCTTTAAGCCCCGCCCACTTTTGCTAAGTCCCGCCCACTTTTGCTAAGCTCCGCCCACTTTTCATGAGGTATTTTTTCTAAGCCACGCCCACTTTTCCTAAGCCCCGCCCACTTTTGCTAAGCTCCGCCCACTTTTCATAAGGTATTTTTTCTAAGCCACGCCCACTTTTCCTAAGCCCCGCCCACTTTTGCTAAGCTCCGCCCACTTTTCATAAGGTATTTTTTCTAAGCCACGCCCACTTTTCCTAAGCTCCGCCCACTTTTGCTAAGCTCCGCCCACTTTTCATAAGGTATTTTTTCTAAGCCACGCCCACTTTTCCTAAGCTCCGCCTACTTTTGCTAAGCCCCGCCCACTCTTACATCATTTCCAGTTCATCTCTGACTCACAAAGAAATCACTAGAAAATTACAGGATGTTATGGTTTTGAAAAATTTCCCAATGAAGGCTTGCCTAGGCTTGCCCAGGGAATTTCCAAAGGAAACCACACCCACCAGTCTTTCTCTATAAAAGCTTCAAACCCAGGCTCCATTTTAAACATTTGTTTTTGCTGGCAATGGTGTTTTGTGTGCTTGTCTCGAACTCTCTGTCTTCTATGGAACTAAACCTTCAAGTTGATGAACTGGATTCAAACCTCTTATCTATTGAGGTAAGATTTTTTATTTTCCTATTTTCAAACTTTGATTGAAGCATACTCATTTAATAATTAAATAACTTAATTAATACATTATTATTTTCTCTCACAGGAAATTGTGTCTGAAATACGAAATGAAAATACTGCTTTTGCTACAACTTGGGGGAAATTGTTGGCTTGGTTGAAGACCTTATGAGCGACCAAGACCTTGAGTGGGATGACTTTGGTGTTCCTTGGAACTCTCTGTCTTGTATGGAACTAAACCTTCAAGTTGATGAACTGGATTCAAACCTCTTATCTATTGAGGTAAGATTTTTTATTTTCCTATTTTCAAACTTTGATTGAAGCATACTCATTTAATAATTAAATAACTTAATTAATACATTATTATTTTCTCTCACAGGAAATTGTGTCTGAAATACGAAATGAAAATACTGCTTTTGCTACAACTTGGGGCGAAATTGTTGGCTTGGTTGAAGACCTTATGAGCGACCAAGACCCACAGAACGAGTTCGTCCTTGATGACCCAACCAAAGAGTTATACCTTGGAGACCAGCAAAATCCTGAAAAAGAGTTTTACAGCAATAGTACTCATTGTGAGTTATCAAGACAATACCCACTGAACAAGTTATACCTTGATGAGCCAGAATACAAGTTTTACCTTGGAGACTCACAAATTTTGAAAAAAATCAGTAAATGAGTTCTGCCTTGATGGTTTAAATAACTACCTTGGAGACTCAGGAAAAGGGTTCTGCCAAGATGGTTCTAAATATGGGGCCTACCTTGGAGACTCACAAATTTTGAAAAAATCAGTAAATGAGTTCTGCCTTGATGGTTTAAATAACTACCTTGGAGACTCAGGAAAAGGGTTCTGCCAAGATGGTTCTAAATATGGGTCCTACCTTGGAGACTCACAAATTTTGAAAAAATCAGTAAATGAGTTCTGCCTTGATGGTTTAAATAACTACCTTGGAGACTCAGGAAAAGGGTTCTGCCAAGATGGTTCTAAATATGGGTCCTACCTTGGAGACTCACAAATTTTGAAAAAAATCAGTAAATGAGTTATCCTTAAGAGACTTTGTAAGTTGGTTTTACTTTGAATACTTGAAATGTGGGTTCTGGATTGATAACTCACAATGTGATACATATCTTGGAAACTCAACGGGAATGTGGTTATACCTTGAAGACTTGGAAAGTTGGGTTTATGTTGGACACTTGAAACTTTTTTGGGGGCTTTTATTTATTTATTTATTATTATTATTATTTTATTTATTTATATTTTGGAGACTTTTGGAGTTGCTATCACTCTTTAGGATCTAAACCTATCGATGTAGTTCTTTGTCGGATGGTGCTTGATGGGAGCAAGATCAAGAAAGTTCTGGGAAGAAAGTGCAGGCTTACTCCCCCTTTCTACGTCATCAAACCTGAAAGCCTTAAAAGACAGAATTGGAAGAAGAAAAAAAAAACGTAAATATATATATATATAGGTGGAAATCTCATTTTGAAAAAGACATTGTGTTGGGCGAGGATTGAGTTGGGGTTGAGATTTTGAATGTGAGGGTTGGGGTTGAGATTTTGAATGTGAGGGTTGGGACACACATACACATCAACAAACAAAAGTTAAGCCTTGACTATTCAGTTGAGGATTCTGTGTTTAGGGTTCACAGATGTAAGAACGTCCACCCCTTGACACACATTATATACTGTTATACACCTCGGACTTGGCCCTCGAGTGTCCACAAAGGTGTATTATCTGCTTAGTTTTGTCTTTTGTAATTCCTGTGAATAAAATGAACCTAAAATCTCTTCCCCTTCCAAATCATATATTTTATAAGTCCAAGGAACTGTATCTATTACATCAACAATTTTAAAAAGTTCTTTCGTCCATCGTTCAGTAAAACCCTTTTCAAAATGAGATTTCCACCTATATATTCTTACGATATCACCAACTTTGAACTTAGGTTTTCTGACATTAATCTCTTTTTCATATTTTAATTTTGTAAATGTTTCTGATGGCTTCATATTCGTTGACGTGTGAATCGTGTCATTATACTTATCCACAATATCCTGAATAAAAGATAACCATTGTTGTGAACCGAGTTGTGTGAATTTTTTATATAGTCTCTCTTTTAAGGTACGATTAAAACGTTCAACAACAACTGCCTTCCCTTCATTAAAGGTACTGTATTATGTAATACTGTTATTTTTTAGAAAATTCATAAATGTCTTGTTATAAAACTCTCTACCCTCATCAGTCCACAATTTCTTAGGTTTTCTCTTACTTTTATTAAATATCTGTTGAAAAGCTAACATAAGAGTATTACCTGTTTTGTTTTTTAAAGGGACAACCCACGCATATCTACTCCTCAAATCAATAACGGTTAAAGCATACTTGTACCCCTTATCATTATTGAGTTCAATCAAATCAGCAGACCAGATATAATCAACTTCCTTGGAATAAACTTTCCTTCTCTGAAACTTTGTGAATATTGGTTTATGTAATTCATCAGCTAATTGCTCTTCAGTCTTAATAGCATCATTAGAGCCTATAAGTTTTTTGAATTTCCAAGTCCAAGTTTCAATTTAGCACTAATCATCTTCTTCACGATGAACCTATCAACTTTTTCTCTCAAGGTTGGATTTTGTATCAGAGACAAATTATACAACATTTCTCTATCGGCTTCATGCTTTTCTTCCAACGTTGTGGTATTCCCATAATCAATATCGTGTCTCATGCACACTTCATCAACTCTATTGATTGGTTTACTCCAGGATTTAGGATTGTCTGCCTCATCTAATCTTTTATCCAAGTTTGTGCCTGGACCACAGAAAGAATACCCTGGAAGATGTAATTCCCCTGGTATTCCAGTAGTTGTAAATTTACTTCCTGATAAAAACTTTTGTATATCTCCTCCGAGTTTGTGTTTGGAGATAAATTGATTTTTTTTTTGAACCACACACCGAACATATACCTTTTTGTATAACCCTGTTATTTTTACTTTTAATATATGAAATATTTTTAGTATTAGTTTTCTTTTACATTTGAGACAATAACTCATTTATTTATGAGAAAAATTCCTGCAGAGTGCAAAAACCTTTTTAGTTTCCAACATGCACATTTGAATCTTAATTTTTAAAACATAAAGAATCCTTAGAAATGCCTTCACTCTCTCCTCCATTTATTGAAGAAAAAACTTGAATTAAAATCCATATCTTGTCGATGCTAATAGTCTTGTCGAAAGTATTGCAAATAGACTTGTCAATTCTTTGTTTTCCTCCTCGGTGGGTTGAGTTATTTTCTGTAATACCACCAATCTTTTTTGAATCTCACTGGTTTCCATATTTTGATATTTATTCATTCTCTCTCTTTCCTCCCTCTCTCTCTTCTCCTTTTCCTCCTTCTCTTTCTTCTCCCTCTTCTCTCTTTCCTCCTTCTCTCTCTTCTCCTTTTCCTCCTTCTCTTTCTTCTCCCTCTCTCTCTTCTCTCTTTCCTCCCTCTCTCTATTCTCTCTTTCCTCCTTCTCTCTCTCCTCCTTCTCCTTTTCCTCCTCTTCCCTCTCTTCTTCAACTCCTTCCTCATCCCTTACTATACTTGAATCGTTTACACCCCATAGAATATTATACATATATTCATCAGGATTTCTTGTTATTCCTGTATCCAAAATAATTTTTTTTACAACAGGAAACCAATAAAATTTCTTTTGAATTTCTAAAAGAGCCTTACCTTTTCTTAACCTTATAATTTTTTCATTATTTAACATTCTAATTAAATCTAAAGTTGTCGGTTTATCAACATCAGCATAATGCCAATCTTTTATTGAAAATACCTCATTCTTATGTTGTAGAACATATTTATTAAAATACCGAATACCCTTTTCTTGAAGGTATGCTTGGACACAGAAATGATAATTTTCTTGAAGCCTTCTTGCTGTCATTTATGTATTAGAAATATATGTTAGAATAATATTATGGCACGAAACACCTCCCCATCTTCCCATAGTTAAATCATTTTGTATTTCCTTACTTATTATATATAATCCTGTTTTTTCTGTTTTCATGAGATAAACAAGGGCAAAACCATTATTATATTTACCCTTATTAAATTCTTTTATTTGTTGTTTACTAATCGTGGCTCCACAAAACTCATTCTCGATACCAAGTGGATAATATTCTTCCTTACGAGACTGATTTAATTGTTCCAGGTCTTCGAGGTTAATTTTAAATGACCAATTATACCCTAAATCATTCATATCATACCCCCATTGTTCTATTCTCATACAAACGATACGCCCTTCTTTATAAAAATTTATTTTAATTCGAACTGTGAATTCTGTATGACCTGGAGATAATATCAACACTTCTGTATCTTTAGAATACACAGCCGTTTTATTTAAGTATATATATTGTGATAAATCGCTTAATCTCACCAAGTCATTCGCGTCAGTCGGGCTTGGATAATTTTTTAATTTATAAGCATTTTTCATGTTAATATTTTTGTTTATATTATATTTATGTCGTTCAGCCTGTGCCTTTGTGTAATAATTTGATAAATCAATATCCAGTTCTTGAGATACACCAAAGATAGAACCATCTTTACCAACATAAGTCATTTATATTAGATTAAAAATAATATCATAAAATTTTTTATTTTTGTTGAGTTGAAATAACACATATAGACATAATTGACCACAACACTTGGAATTTAATTCTTGGACTTGAAATGTTTGATAAACACCATTCTGTAAGAATTTTATGACTTCAACAGGTGGTGGAAGACCAAAACTATCAAAATAATATTTGTCTTGACTATTAAAAATACAAACCCAATGAGAACCGTTCCCATCATTATCTTCTAAGTTCATAATAATATTCTTTGTATGTTTCGACACATTTGTTAATTCATCTCTCATACAAATAACCACATTATGAATTTTTAATTTCTTACAATATTTGACAAGTTGTAAATTTGATGTTGTATTCTTTCCAAATTCTTTCAACCACTCATCAATGTTCATTTATTTATTAGAAAGATATAATCCATTACCTCTTTTCGTTAATTTTACACCTGCTTGTGCTATAGAAGAAAGCATATCTCCAACTAACAATCTCGCTTTATCAGGCAGACCTTCAAGTTTTTCAGCAAAATCTACAATTACACCACTTCCACTAATTTGTTTCTCCAACTCTTTGTTATGTCTTTCCAATTCTTTTTGAGCCTTCCTTTCGTTGGCAGTTTTGACCGCTGTTGAAATACCACCCGTCAATGCTCCAACCGCACTTAAACCAGCAAATAAAGGAATTAGAAATGGGAGAAATCCTCCACTCGTCTCTCTTATTGAATATTTTTTCAACATTGGTTTTGTCATTTTAATTTTAAGTGAGCCAGTGTCATTCAAGATTTTAACCTGTTCTCTTGTGAGCAAAACATCAATTCTTACTGCTCCTTTTCTCTGAATTGTATTAACGTTAATCGTACAAGGCTTTTGATTTTGAACACAAGATGATAGTTTATGAAGATTGATTTGATTAACATATACCCCAGTTGGTACTTTGCCACTCATTTATTTAACAAAAAATTATGTGAGACTAATCATCACACCATTATCTGTATTAATCTGCAATTCTGTTTCTTCCAAAAGCAAACAATATGTATCAACTTCTTCACTCTCTCCTCTTTCAATGTATAGGGAAGTATCCACTCGATTAGACTTTATAGTTTCTTTTTGAGCGCTCAGGTCAAACGTATAGATTGTATACAAACTTTTAAATGCTGTCATATCCAAAATAGGTTCTTTATTTCCATTACTTTCACACACCTTTTGGTAAGACTTGTATGCTTCAGCAAAATCATTTTTTTCCCAATTAATTTCCAATCTATCTCGTGGATAAAATGTTCCATCTAGAGAAACGCGAAGTTGTTTCACCTTAGCATTATCACTCAATGCATTATTCTTATCAGTCGCAGTATCACCATCTGGTTTTTAAAAAATCATCCACAGATATCGTGGCTTTCCTTCCAGAACACCCAAATTCCACGTGTAAGTAGTTTGATTGAGTTTAACGTGTTGACATCTTCTTTTGAGGTATGATACACTGAGTGGTTTCTTTGAGTTAAGTCTTCGATTCAACATCTCTTCTGTTTTAAGATTAGGAGTATATTCACTGATATACCAACTCATCTCCTCAATTACAAATTTATTCTGTTCACCAAAAGCACTACCAACACCAAAAAGCAATCTATTTTCATTATCATTCCTTTGTAGTTGAAATCTAATTTTAAGACCATACAGAACTTTATCATAATCACAAAATCCAAATATACCTTTAAGAGGAACTGCCACAGTAAAACTATTTTCTGCTTTTGTATCATCATTATACATTCCTTTCCTTTGAATATATCCAGGGTCTGTGTTTGTTCCCGTTGACATATCAGGAATAAAACCTTCGACAGACCCCTTTCCCATTCTATCACTGAATGTATAGAGTGTAAATTTCATCATTTCAGATACAGCAGAGACATAATCAACCGCTTCAACTTCTTGTGTTCCAATATACAATCGCACACTATCAAACATTTTCCAGAAGAAATCATTTACAAGTGTAGCGTTTGTGTTATTCCCAGCCTTAGTGAATTTAAATTTACACAACAAGAAACTTTCGGAGAGATTCAAATAGGTTTGTTGATTATTTATTTCAAAACTTTTTGTACCATTTGTATTCCAGTCTGTTCCAGTTATTGCATTTACCTTGAAGTAATCTTCTTTTTTAGTGGAGTTTGAGATAATAATAGTATCATCCAAATCATAGATACTATCAATTGCTTCCATACTTGTATTTATTTAGGAAAAAAGATGTTAAAACTTTTGAAACCCTGATCCAAGTATTTGAATTATTTTCTGTCGTTCTTGGGGGACAACTGAGTTTTACCTTTCTTAATTTCTTTTATTGCTTGTAATTTATGAGATTCTTTCTGAGCATCTTTTATACTCTTTACAGCACCTGCTACATTTCCCACAGCAGAAGCAGTTGAACCAATTAGGTCTTTATGTTTAAGAATAGTTGAACCAATACCCATGAGAGTATCAATTATCCCATCTCCTCTAAATTGATGTCCAACACCCCTTTGTCTCTTAGGTTTATAGTATCCTCTACCAAGATACATACCTTCACCCTTGTAGTACGGGAAAGGAACATCCCATCCCCTGTAATTATTTTATATTTTCCCAACTCGTGCTTCCTCACAATAACCATCGTATTTATTTATTGAAAAACTTCACGTAGGTGAATTCTGATGGATATAACTTCTCCATTAAAAGAAATCACACGATTATCTTGGTCGGTTATCCTAAAATTTACTCTGTGTATGGTTTTTCCTGACACAGGTAGATAAACCAAATTTTTAGGCTCCATATTGAATTTATAACCAATTGGGGTTGAGTATGCGCTGAATGAAAATATTGTATTTGTTTTTAATCCATCATTATAAGCACCATCAATCAAATCACAGTGAATTAACACCGAATTTATTCCTGAGGATATTTGAATGACATTATCACTGTAAAACGTCCCATTAGTTTCAATCTTTTTTGAGGAGAAACCTAATAACTCTCTAAATGAATTATCAATTGTGAAATCAACCTTGTAGTTATTTTTAACTTTAATCGTTGATTTTGAAGTATGTTTTTGAATGTTTATAACAATATTTTTTGGTTCATCACCCTGTTCTTTCATAAGACGAGCAATTTCGGAAGATATTTGAGAAATCTCGTATGCTCCGGGTGAGACTGTTATCGTTTTGTATCCACTTCCCGGATTATAACTAAACTTGTCATTTTTCTCGGTTATATTAAATAAGGTATTATAAGTCTCCATGGACAATAAAGATGCCTCATATTCTTTTGTTGTGTCAAGTTGTAGTGGGTATGGGAATGAAGATGTGTGGTCGCTTGTTGTGAAATTAAAACTCAGGATTGTGCTTCTCATCTTATTTAATATGAGATAAAATGTCTTTATATTGAGATTTATTAATTATTTTCATGTTCATCAACTGGTCTAAAATGGCTGATGCTTCATTAAAACAATTGTTATTTCCAGCCTTCTTACTGCCGAACAACAATAACAGTCTATTAACTAATTGCGATGGGTCATTTGGAAGAAAACTAATACCTGAACCAAGGATACTTAAAGCCTGAATAATGTGTTTCTCCTTCTCATTCTTCCTACTTTTACCAGAAAGAATAACCTTATAATTTAGAGTGTTCAGCAAATCAATATATACTCTATCATCATTATTTTCCATATCCAATGGTTTATCAATATACTTTGATTCATCCCTCACAGTTGAACCTTGTCTTCCATCTTTTGTGAGAAGAAACATTAATCTCGGAGTTAGTTTAACAGGGGGTTGAGCAGAACTTAAGAACCTTAATTCATCATTAAATATCAATACCTTTTCTTGAACAAGATGAAATATTGCTGGTTGTTCTGTTGGAATGAGTCCTGATTTGGTTTTTGAATCCGCTGAATATTCATTGTTTTGAACAGCATTCACAATATAATCAGGGGGTTGATTAATCTCTTCCAGTTGTTGAAATAAACCTTCATCATGTTCTAATTCTCCAATATGCTCTAATTCTTCCTCCGTCATTTGACTGAAATCTTTTAACATTTGAAGCTTTCTAGGAGTATATTCTACTGTGGGAACTGTGGAAACATCTTTCATTTTTTCTTGGGAAGTTTTTAAAAGTGGTTTAAAAAATTTCTCTTGTTTTTTTTCAAATGCTTCTTCGCCCGTTAGTTTCTTTCTGCGTTTCTTCTTTATGTCTTCCTGTTGTTTTACAACTTTTGAAACCAACTCTTGATGTTCCTTAAATCTTCTTGCTCTTTCTTTTGTATCCATTTATTTATTGTAAAATATCATTTAATGAATTGTAAAGATCAACAGGGAAATTTTCCTTTTCTTCATCATTCAAGTAGATGTGTTCAAATAAATCCTTTTCTTTAAATATTTCATCAAATTCTTTATTAACATTAATGCGAGTTGTAATTTCTTCTTCACTAATCCTTGCATCTCTGCTTTTCATACGTTTGTGTTGAGTTTCTTCATCAACATCAAAACCGAATGATAAAATCTTCACTCCGCTCAGATATTTAATAATTTGTCTCTGTTCCTTCTGGATTAGTTTCTAATATCCCAACACCACCAGATTTTAGTTTCTTTAACTCACTCTTACAATGTGAATATTTTGTTGTACCAAGAGAAACCTCCTCAAATATTTGTCCTTCATTCCTCAATCGCATATGTTCCTCCACTGAAATATAGTGATAATCTTCACCTTTTACTTCTCCAGGTCTTATTGCTCTAGTTGTTGTTGATACAATGCGTATCAAGGGGTGTTTTTTAAGTAAATTTACAATATTCTCATTTGTACTACACAAGAACCTTGATTTATGAAAGTTTTTTCCAGAAGCAGATTTACCCACAAGATTTATAATAATAGTTGTCATTTATATATGTAATTGTTTATAAAACAAAAAATATATCCCTTAATATCTCATCTTGTTTCACAACAATATATTTATATTTTTCAGTCGTGTGCTTCATATAATCCTCAAATTTCTTTTTACTACATAATGTAGAACAATTATCTCTCCAAAAATTATTGATATCTATTGAATTTAACTTGAATAAAATAAAAGTATTAGCATTGTTTCTGATGGAACGACGAGGAAGTTGAAAGTACGATTGACTAAGATAAATACAATTACAAGAAGAATGTCTCCCTCTTGTGTAGTAGCTGTCCATTACCGTTTGGTTTCTCTCATTAACACAATCATCAAAGATAACGAGGTTCTTTTTTGATTTATCCAAATCTTGGGGAGACGGTATATCATCCGTATTATCACTAAGAATACAAGTTATAAGATTTGATTTCTTTTTACATCTCTGTGTATCACAAAATAGTTGAATTATATCTTCAATGTTATAATCATTTAGGTTTTTTTGACGTTTAAATAAACCTATTATATCTTCTTTTTGAAGACCAGCATTAAAACCTTGTGAGAGTAGTTGATACTCTGGTTGAAAACTCGACTTTGTGAAAATTATTAAATTATCATAATCTAAAAAGTTGGGAGTGAGGAGCATTTTTAAAAGTAAGCAGGTTTTTCCACATCCACTTGAACCAACTATGAGACATCTTAATGAATTTGGGAGATTTTTATGGTTGTTAAATTTTATCTTATTTTCCCAAATAGGTAAAAAATCATTCATTTATATATTTGAAAAACAGGTTATTTAATTTATTATTAGCTTTTTTAGAAACTCTATATTTTATCCTAAGTTCAGGTTTAATTTCAAGATAATCCATTATTTTATTTATACAATATCTTGTGTTGATATTTCCCTGAAAATTACATCCATGAATAATATACAACAACAATCCTTTAAACATTTCTCTTATACGTTCAGTTTCTTCCCTTGTAAGGAAAGGTGTGTTATCATCCTCATACTTTACATTCATTTCTCTAATCAATCTTGTAAAGTAATTCATTTTTGGTGTAAATCTAAAAGAATTATTTTCCTTTTTATATTTTTTATTATCATTAATTAGAAGATAATCACAGAATATACATTGTTTATAGGCTTTTGACTCTGTGTTTAATCCCCGTCTTTCACACGCAGGACAATTCTCAAATTTGTCATATGGAGAATCAGGAAAGTCTAGCATATTTATAAAGTAAAACTTTACTTAAACTGAAATTCATCTATACTTTCAGTTGTATATTACCATCGATATCGATATTATTTTTCATTATCAGATTCAACGACAACATTTTTTATATTAAAGGTAATTTTAAAATTATCGTTTACTACTATTGAACGAAATGTCATTTCACCTGATATATTAACATCCTTTATTTCATCAAGATTTACATCTTTAGGGTTGTTGAAAAAAATACAAATTTCTCCTTGCATATTACAGATGGTCTTATCTTTTCTTTCTAAAGCTTCATCCATAAGGTTTTTGTTCTTTGATACTTTTTCTTGTTTCATTGCTTTTTCTAGTTTTGAATATATTACTAGAAGGAGAGGAGAAACTTTTGTTAGAGATACTTTAATTGATGTTCTACCAGGTATACTAAAAGCCCTTCCACTGAAGGAAATTGAAGAACTCATATTATTTACCATAATAGTTTTTATCCAATAGTTGTTATATTTATCTTTGTTCAATTTTACATCCTTGACATATTTCTCAGTATCTTTAACAGATGAAGAGATTGATTGAAACTTGTCTTTTGTGTCTTGAAACATTGTATTTATTAAGTGAAAAAGTTGGAGGATAAAATGTTTTTAAGCACAGATTCACCTATAAATTAAACGAAATTTTCATCAAGAAAATTTTAGTTTAAGCAAAGTTTTATTCTATAAATATGGTGAATACAACGTACTGCGATGTTTGTAATCACGAATATAAACATTATAGAAAACACCTCCGAACCAACAAACACACATTTAATCTATTTCATCAAATATCTCCTCTTGAGTTGGAAAGAAAACATTGTGATATCTGTTCAAAGGATGTTTTGAAGAGTAGTTATAATCAACATCTTCAATCACAAAAACACAAGAAAAATGAGTTTAAAGTAAAGGGAGACTATTATATTAAAAACACTGATGAGGCATTTAAAGGGCATATAAAAATAAGGATTTTTCAATTTGGAGAACCCGGTCCATCATCAATAGCTGAATCAATTGAAATAGTGAAACCCGATGTTGAAAAATTTATTAAAAAGACATTAAAAGAAATAAAAACTTTAAAGTTTTATATGGGAGTGAAAATGAATATGAAAAGACAAGATGAAGAACAAACTCCTTATATGAGAACAGATCTTCATTTTATAACATCATTTCAAGATTTTTTGAATAGTGGGGTTTATGAAGAACTATCAAGACAAGAGGAGGATGTTGATAATACAGTGGTATGAAGTGGATTCAATATTAAAAAAATCATCTTTTTAGATATACACATTCTAAAAACAAACCCTCTTAAAGCTTCTTCTTATATTGAATTACCAAAAGAAATAAAACTAAAGAAGGCAGTTGTTAATATTAAGAACAATGATAATAAATGTTTTCTCTGGTCTGTTCTTGCTCACTTACATCCATCAAAATGTAATTCAGAAAGAGTAAAACAATATATGAAATATGAGAATACCTTGGACATTAAAGATTTTAAATTCCCAATGCCATTAACAGATATTCCTAAATTTGAGAAAAAGAATAATCTTTCTATTAATGTATATGGATTAACGGATACAAACAAAGTTCAAATATTAAAAATTTCAAACAACTATAAAAATGAAGAAACACACATTGACCTTTTATATTTTAGTGTTGGAAAGAATTCACATTACACATACATCAATAATTTATCAAGATTAATCTCTTCTCAGGTATTCAGAACAGCAAACAAAATATATCCTTGTAAGCGATGTCTTAATTCATTTCATACAAAAGAACGATTCGAACAACATTCAAAATATTGTAGTAATCATAAATCAGCTGTAATTACAATGCCTAAACCTGGTGAAAAGATTTATTTTGAAGATTATAATAAATCTATCATGCACCCATTTGTGATATACGCTGATTTTGAATGTATCCTTAAAAAGATAAATACTGCTTCTCCTAATCCAAAAGAACCATATACAAATAAATATCAAAAACATATTCCTTGTGGTTTCTGTTATTATATCAAATCATCTGTTGGAGAAAAGTATAACAAACTTGAACATTATCGTGGAAAAAATGCTTCACAAGAGTTTGTAAAACGATTAGAAAAGGATTGTATAAGACTCACTAAATTAATGAAAGAAACAAATGAACCGATGAAATTAACCAAAGAAGAAAAATTAGAATTTAGAATGAACAATATCTGTCATATTTGTGAGGGGGAAATTAAGGAGTCTAAAGTTAGAGACCATTGTCATCTTACTGGTAAATATAGAGGTCCCGCTCATTCCTGTTGTAATCTTAATTATAAATTACCTTCTTTTATTCCAGTCTTTCTTCACAACAGCGCCAACTATGATACACATCTATTTATAAATGAACTTTCAAAAACACCAGGGAATATTTCTGCCATAACAAACACAAGTCAAAAGTATATTTCATTTTCAAAAATGATATTCACAAAACCTTTAACTCGTATTAGGTTTTTAGATTCTTACAAGTTTATGGGAACACCACTCGCCTACCTCGCATCAAATCTAAGCTCCACGGACTCTTTTCCAAATCTTAATTCATTCTTTCCAAAAGAGGAAATTCTCACTAAAGAGGAAATTCAGATTAAAGAGAGAATTCAAAGTAAAGAGGAAACTCTAATTAATGAAGAAATTCTAACTGAAGATGAAATTCTAATTATAAAGAAAATTCGAACTAAAGAGGAAATTCAGATTAAAGATGAAATTCTGATTAAAGAAGGAATTCTTACGAGAGAGGAAATTCAAACAAGGAATGAAATTCAAAGTAAAGAGAAAATTCTTACAAGTAAGGGAATTTATCCTTATGATTATATGGATTCATTTATGAGATTTAAAGAAACACAACTTCCTTCAAAAGAAAGTTTCTATAATAACCTTTATGAAGAAGAGATAAGTGATAAGGAATATAAACACGCACAAGAAATATGGAAAATATTTAAGATAAAGAACCTTGGAGAATATCACGATTTATATCTAAAAACAGATGTTTTATTGTTAGCTGATGTGTTTGAAGCTTTTAGATCACTCTGTCATAATAAAAATTGTTATGGATTAGATCCTGCCCACTATTTCACAGCTCCTGGTTTAGCTTGGAGTGCAATGTTGAAAATGACAAAACAAGATATAGATTTAATCAGTGATGTGGATATGCTTTTGATGATTGAGAAGTCCAAGAGAGGTGGAATATCACAAGTATGTTCAAAAAGATATGCTAAAGCAAATAATAAATATCTTCCAAATTATGATAGTGAAAAAGATAGTAATTATTTGATGTATTTTGATGCTAATAATTTGTATGGATGGGCAATGTCTCAATCTCTGCCTTATGGTAAATTAGAGTGGGTGGAAGAAAAGGATTATGAAAAGGCTTTGATGAATATTGTTATTTCTTCTCAAGAGGAATTGAATGACGAAGAAGAAGGTTATTATTTTGAAGTTGATTTGAGGTACCCGAGTGATCTTCATAATAAGCATAAAGATCTTCCTTTTGCATGTGAGAAAGAAACTCCAAAGAAAGAATGGTTAAGTGATTATCATAAAAGTTTTAATATTAAAGGCAAATCAACAGAAAAGTTATTAACAACATTCTATGATAAAGAGGGATATGTTTTACATCAGAGAAGCTTAAAACAGTTTTTGAGAGAAGGATTGAGAGTAGCTAAAATTCATAGAGTTTTAAAATTTAAACAAAGTCCTTGGGTGAAAAAGTATATTCAATTTAATACAGATATGAGAGCAAATACAAAAGTAAAATTTGAAGGGGACTTTTATAAATTAATGAATAATGCTGTATTTGGAAAGACTATGGAAAATGTTAGAAACAGGCAAAACATTAGATTCGCAACATCTTGGAAAGAAGCTTCGAGATTGATAAATAAACCAAGTTTTGAGAGAGAAGAGGTTTTTTCAGAGAACTTTTCTGCAATTCATATGAAAAAGGAAAGTATTGTAATGGATAAACCAATTTATATTGGAACAGCAGTTCTTGATTTATCAAAGATATTGATGTATGATTATTTGTATAATGACTTAAAGAAAGAGTATGGCGAAAATGTTTCATTGTTGTATATGGACACTGATAGTTTTATCCTAGATATAAAAACTGATGATGTTTATGAAGATATGAAGAAAAATATTGGAGTATATGATACAAGTAATTTCAGCAAGAAGAGTGAGTTATTTTCCAAAAAGAATGAAAAGGTTATTGGTAAGTTTAAGGATGAGTTGGGTGGAAAAGTAATGAGTGAGTTTATTGGATTGAGAGCAAAGGCATATGCTTATAAGTATGGTGAACAGATTGATAAGAGGTTAAAGGGAATAAAGAAATATGTAATAAAGAAATCAATAACTTTTAGAAATTATTATAATTGTTTGATGAATAAGAAAGAAGAATATAGGAAAATGAATACAATAAGAAGTTATAAACATAACATATATAGTGAAGAAGTAAATAAAAAGGCATTAGGAGCCTTTGATGATAAGAGATTTATTTTAGATAATGGAATAGATTGTGTTCCATATGGATATTGTATGATAGAGTGTATAAAATAGATTATGTTTTAACGATGGGAAGATGGGTTAGGGTTTTTTTAAGGGCTACCGCCGCCTTTTTTCACAATATATAAATGGTTAAACCAAGTATTAATCAAACTAAAGAGTGGAGAAAATCTCAGTCTTGGTATATAAATGGAAAACATAATGAATGTGAAAAATATCAAATAAGTCTTATTGAAAAAATAACTAAAACAAAGGTAAATAAAACAAATAAGCGAATTAATTTAAAAACTAGTAAGTTAGAGGATGTAAAGAAAAAAATGAATATCCTTGAATGGACTGAAAACTTTGATGGTTATCAATTGAACAATGAAAAAACAATTTACTATAATCTCAAAATGATATGTGGCTCAGGAGGTGGTCAGATGAGAGCATTAAGAGAAGTTTATCATTTCGTAATGGCACAAAAGGGATATCTTAAAAAATATAAAGATTCAAATGTTTTGTTTGTCAATATTTTAGATGGGGATTATTGTGCAAAGAAAATTAAACTATTGAAGGAATTTGAGAATGAACAAATCTTTATAGGTTCAATGAGTGAGCTGTTCAACCCCCAGGTGTTCAATTCAATGAGGTTCAACCTCCAAGTTAAAAGGGGAGACAAATAAATATACCTTGGGATAAAAAGGGGGGTTTATTTTTAGGGAAAAAAAATATGAATCGCTGAAAATCCCCCATTCATTTACATGGGGAAAAGTGAGCCAGAATCAGTATTCTTACCCTACTCATAATACTTGATAATGATAATAAACAACTACAGTGTGGCCCCGTTATAACGCGATCGTTGAGGTCCATAAAATGTCATCACGAAAAAAGCGGGGTCGCACTAAATGGGGATTCAAGGAAATAACCGTTCAAACTAACCCAATGATAACCTCACATCCTAAAACACCCCAATTTCACCCTATTTGACCCTTTTTTTTGCACATTTACCTTCGAGCAAGTAAATTACTTTTACATTAAAGAATTCCGCGAATAAATCGTCGTTACAGTAGAAATTAAAACACAAATTAGTTTTTAGTAAAGCTTTTTATGTTGTTAAAATATTCGCACTGTCCCGAAAATATATCACACAAGTGACAGGTGCTCGTTTCTTCATTTGTAAATTATAACATCGATGCAATGATTATTTATAAAATCCAAACGCTATTTATTCACCTTTCGAAAATCGATGCGAGAGGAGATTGTAAGCAGCCGTAAACAACACACGTGGCCATCGTGAACAGCACAAAGGTAAAACTAACGCGTCTTCCGTCGATCTTGGCTGCGTGTTACAATTGCCTACAGTGTTCAGTACAGTAACATGCTGTACAGGTTTGCAGCCAAGGAGAAATAGGCTATACCATATAGCCTAGGTGTGTAGTAGGCTATACCATTGAGGTTTGTGTAAGTACACTCCATGATGTTCGCACAATGACGACATCGCTTAACGACGCATTTCTCAGAACGTATCCCCGTCGTTAAGTGACACATGACTGTGTGTATGTATGTATGTATGTATGTATGTATGTATGTATATATATATATATATATATATATATATATATATATATATATATATATATATATATATATATATATATATATATATACACACACACACACACACACACACACACACACACACACACACATCAAAAACTCTGATCAGATATGACCTTGAAAACATATCAAAACAATCGATACGACAAGAGAGACGTTTGTGTGTCTGTCGCCACTTTTCTCAGAGATGGCCAAACGGATCTTCGTCAAACTTTCAGATGTTCAATCAGTGAGTGCAGGGGAGTGTTTTCGGAAAACAAAACAAATAAATAAATAAATAAATAAAGTTTTAATCGTTTTATTAAAAAAAAAAAAATTGCTCTATTGCGTCTAAGCCTTTGTAACTATGTCAAAGGTAATATTCAATGATCCCTGACCCCATTCCTTTGTGGGTGGAAGGAAGCGTTCTAGGCCCCACAAAAACAAAAGAGAGAAAAACCCAAAATTAGATTTCTTCAAAATGTCAACAGGATTAGAACAGCACCGGGAAACACCCAGTACCCCTGCTTGTGTGCAATGAAGGTTAAAAACCTGTTTTGCAGAGCTGATCTCTCTGCTGATGATTCCACCCTCTGCCATTTCATTTCTCATCTTTCAGACAAGACAGCCAGCAGCCCCTTTCCTCTCTGCAGACCTTGATAGAATTAGGAGCTGGTGCAACACTTGAACGACATCTTAAAAGCCTGGGACTCAAATCGTCTCTCCTTGAGGGCCATCGAGCAAACAGTCCAATCTACTAACTTAACCCTTTTCAAAAAGTTGAGTTCCTCAAATTTTGGGCCTCACTATCGGTCTCTTATGCAGCGCACATATCAGCCAGTCATATCCTGCAAAGCCAGTTGTCAACTTGACATCCTCCATTGTGCAAGTTCTTTCCTTGATAAATCCAAACTTCCAACAATGTAAAATACTTCAATACACAGCTTGATGGAGGACTGCTCTCCCCTTTGGTCTGGCACCCCAGCCTCACATCTTTCACATTTCAATCCCATGGAAACCAAGACACAGAAATCAAGTGAATCTCCCACAATTACGCTGAATCTCTGGGCCTGTTACCCCAGCATTGCAGACAGGTCAGTGGCCTCTTGCATCCTCTTGCTTCTTGTGGCCTGCCCCCGATGTCGCATTCGTTCCTCCACAGCTTCAAGATGGTTGTTCACCTCCTTGTCAAGTCACCACCCCTCCCCCCCCCTCCATATTGAACTTTGCTACCCTCATTGCCCCTGCCCAAGCCCACTCATTCCTTTCCAAGTTATTGTTTTCTCCCCCGCCCCCCCCCCACATCTCCTTCTCCGCATATCTCCATTTTTTGTGTTATGACATATTAGGTGATGGCCCCATTAGCCCATATTTGTACATTTGACTTATTTAAACATTCATCAATTGCATTAACTCGGTGTCTGGATTCAAACCATTGGCCTGGTTGCTTCAAATTGTGTTTCCAAGATTTTGCCCTCGTTATCCAATTTGCTGTACGATGTGTTAAAATGTAATATCAACAAGCCAGCCATGGCCTTGCCAGAGAGCAGCGTCTGCAGGCTGTTATGAATTCCAGTGGAGTGTCAACAATCTTGGAGAACTACAAAGGATTTGCTCCTGTTTATGAATATGTACCAGCACTCTCTCGCCGTTTGAAGCGTGAGAAAGGAGCTGTTTACTGCCAATTCTCCCCGAGGACCGCAGGGAGGGGGGAAAAGCCCACTTGCATCTTTGTTTCTTTCTTTGCTTGCTTTTCTCCACCGAGGAATAGGTTTTATATATGAAACTTTTGGAGTGTAACCTTTAGTGTGGTACAGGGTCTGACTGCTGTGGTTGGTCCCTGTGCCACCTCCGCTTGCAAGTGCTGTGCAACTTCAATAAACCGTATAGTCGAGAATCCTCAGTTGACTCCCCTCAATTCTTGGCCAGGATTGGTGAGGGTCTTCATCACATTTTGTTCCTCTGACATTTCATCTGCAGTTTTCCCTTCCTCCGACTTCTTGCTGTGTCGAAGCTTGTATCCAGCTTGTTTATCCCCCATATTCTACCCCCCCCTCCCAACTCAACTTGCTCTCATTCTTCCTCCAAGTGTCCTGTTGTGCCTCTCTTTTTACTGCTGCTGATATGTTTAACCTTTTCCACTGTTCTTTCTGTTCCAACTCTTCAACGAGCCTGGACTTTGGACACAAAAAGTGTTGTTGTTGGTACTTCAGGTGTTGCAAACACTTAAAAAAAAATTAATAAGCAGTTCTATTCCACAAAGCTCAACCAAAGTCATGAATTCACAAAGGTATTATCAACTGTCATCCATTAATTAGCCTCCTAGAAGCAGTTAAGAATTTAAAGGATCAAAACTTGTTCGATGGTTATATGACTAAACCAGAGTATTAAGAATAACAACAAAAATAAAATGACCCAAAAGGTTTTAAAAGACGAGTTTTCAAGCTCCCTTACCATGCTTAGCGGACAGTTCTTCTTGGGCGCAAACTCTCTTGCTTAAGAGCAAGGCAATCACAGTTACAGTCTTTCCCAAGCCCATATCATCAGCTGGGGCACAAAGGAGAAAGAACATGTTACCGTACGAGGTAAAGATGCTTGGGGAGGGGGAAGAGGGTGCACATGTAATATTCTTCAGAATAATCAATCATTGGCAAAACATGAGAAACTGTAACGGCTCTCGGTCGAGCGGATACCTCCAAACCAGGCTGAACAGTTTACGTTTTGTATGTCACTGATGGGCCGAATCTCGATCCTGACCTATAAAATCGAATCGGCTTGTTCTTGTCACCTACCCAACTCACCCACCAAGTTTTGTCATAATTCACACAACGTTTTCAAATTTCATGCTATATATACATCGTTTTTGGCCCCATTTCTCAATGGTGAAGAATCACTTTCAAAAAAATAAATAATAATAATAATAATAATAATAATAATAATAATAATAATAATAAATTTAATCTCATACGTATCTGGATTCAGATTTTCACCAAAATAAAATAGATTCGTCCTCGTCACACACCCAACGTATCCAAAACATTTGGAGGAACCCTGCTCACAGACATAAGAAGACAAACTTCTTAATTATGATGAACTCCACCAGGTGGTGAAGTTTCGTGAAGATCGGTTTAAAATTGTGACCTACAGGCGATTGACACGCAGACAGATAGACGGAAAAAATAACACATGATCAACCAACCAATATACGTAATTGATAAATCTACAATTTTTGCAAGTAACAAAGACATACAGACAGAGAAACGGAGATGAAAACAACCTCCTTCCATCTTTGGTGGTGGAGGAAACAAATAGAAATAATAATAATAATAATAATAATAATAATAATAATAATAATAACTTACACACACATGACACGCTTAGTGAACCAAATGGCGATTGATTCCTTATGACCCATTCATTGTCTAATACTCTAATCCAAGGCAACCATTTAAAACGGGACACACCTCAATTAATGAATGAATTAACTGCCACATCCTTTCATATTGTGTTCATTGAAATGTACAAAACAATTTGGTGCAGCCTGGTGGGTAAAAATAAAATAAAAATCATTATGGAAATAAAACTGTCAGTCATCAATGCATAGTCGACTTATGTCTTTTTCAATTCCAACATCAACGAGTCAAAAAAAAAAAACACATGCAATATCATAGCCCTCGCTGTTTTAGTAATTTTGATGAACTGAGATAAATGACTTCTGTACAACTATAAAGGCCACCAGTCTACCAGTCGGCTATCTTTGATCAGATCGCAAAATAAAGTGAGGGGTACGTGTATGCCGTCGTGTACTGCACTTGTGCCAAGTTTGAACAAAATCGGACCATGCGTGTCTGAGAAATGGTTGGGGACACGTTTAAGGAACAAAATGGTTGCCAGTTGGCCATATTGGATCCGATCTCGAAAAATAAATAAATAAATAAATAAAACGTGCTTATGTGTTCCATCATGTGTTGTCTTTGTGCCAAGTACGAATAAATCCATACATATCCGAGATATGGTTGTGGACGCACGCACGCACGCGAAAATCGAGACCAAATCCATAAGTCCCCATTTTTAGACTAACCCTAACGGGGGCTAAAGAAGCGCTCATCTAAAGTGTACAGGGTGTCCCAGAAATTACTTTTTTTCTTGTATACATTGTCAAGGCTTGTGTAAGCGAACACACAGAACGTATAACAAGGGGGGCATGAGACAAGAGGGACGGGAGAGGGAAGGACAAAACAGTGGGGAACAGAGACATTCGGAAATGTGTGGAAAGGAGAGGGATGGGGCAGGGAACACGGGGTAAACAAGAAGGACACCGCAGGGACTTTCAGGAAGGAAAGCAGGGAATTTGAAGGAGGTGGGTTTGGGGTGGATTAACGGGGGGGGGGGGTCGAATGGAAGAATGGCAGAGAGATTGTGGTGAAAATAAAATGGAGGTAATAAGTAGCAGATGCAATAAACACGATCGTGCACACAAACGAGGAAATGATTAAGCCTCAAGAACCCGAAATGAAAAGTCCGACGGATACTCACAAAAATTGACGCAAGTTTTAAAACAGAACCAAACAACAAGTACAGAGTAAACACGGAGATAACAAAGTGACAGTAAAAACGCAACAACAAAAAACGACCGGGAAACTTATCTTTGAGAAAGTTGGCAGAGACACTGAAGAACATCAACCTCACTTAACAACCGGAACCACAAGTCAACTGCGAGATGTAAAAATTAATTTTTATTTTTATTATTATTTTTTGTGTCGAAAACTTCGTCAACTGGAACAGCACTCGGTGAAGCGGATACCTCTGCCAGGCTGAACAGTGTTATTGCGCCGATGCAGTGGGCTATGTTGAACTCTTTTCAACACTTCCCAAAGGTGAGCTCTGAGTCGGATCCAAAATGTGGCGAAAGGTACGGCAGGTATTATACATTTTGAAAGTGGAGATTACCCCTTTTGTCGAGCAGCTGGATCAGGGAGGTGGTGTTGGGCGGCAGGAAAATCACCTTGACATTTGGGTGAACCACCTCCAGGTCCCTGGGGTGGCCAGGAGTGTTATTGATGAGCAGGAGAACCTTCAACGCAAGTTTTTTGTTGTTTTTCTTCTTCTTCTTCCCCTGCCAGGTACCTCTCCACTTGAAGGGATGAAACAGTTACGGAACCAGTCCAGGAAAATTGCTGCCATTACCCACACCATCCCGTTGGCCCTCCAAAACATGGGCGGCATGTTTGTTCTTGCCCTCGAGAGCACGTGGGTTCAGGGAACGGTACAGCATCATGGGCTTCATCACAGTTCCCTTTTGTGTTTGCGCAAAGGAGAAGAGATACTAACAGTACCTTGTGGCCTTGAACCCCGATGCTGTCCCCTCGCGCTTCGAGATAAAAGTTTGCGTTGGCATATTTTTCCAAAACAGGCAGGTCTCATCAGCGTTGAACACCTGCTCTGGCAGGTACCCCTTCTCCACAACGAGCTGTGCAAGACGAGCAGGGAATGTTTCGGCTTCCTCTTAGGCCGTGGAGGCACGCTCACCTGACAGTTTGACGTTGAGACCATACCGCTTCTTGAAGCAGTCAAACCATCCACTGCTCGCGAGCTCGGAATGGACTGAGGCAGCTCAAACCCGCATCACTCGTGTCAGCCAGATACGCGTATATACGTATTGCCTTTGCACGAATGAGAGATCCACTCAAAGACATGTTCTTCTGTGATTTCTTGGGGGATTTCAATGCATCGACTGGAACTGATAGGGATGGTTATGTGAGACATGTTGGTCCCCATGGGTCTGGAAATGTGAACCAGAATAGCAACAAGTTCCTTGACTTTGCAAAAGGTTTGTGAGAAGAAGTCTGGAATTGTGGGGAGTTGCAGGGGGATGAGTAGTCTGCCCATCGCTTGAAGGGGATGTTGGCAGGTGATAACGTCTTCCGCAGCTGGTGGAAGATGCGGTGACGCGTTTTAATTATGTGACTTGTGGGTGATGACGTCTTACGCAGCAGCTGGTAGATATGGTGGAGCTTCTTTATCGCGCGAATTTATTGCACCAACATGCAATGCAGCTCGCTTATAGCGCAGCTAAAAAACAAAAAAAAACCATGAAGAGCACAGGGCCACGAATGTAGAAGCAGGTCATGTGCATGACTCGTGGAAGATATGTTTTTTTTTGTACATACAGCTGCTGGAAGATGTGTTTTAGAACTGTTATGCACGTGGAAGATACATTTTTTTGCACCCGCAAAAACCGTGAATACGCGAAGCACAGGGCCACGACTGTATATGCAGGTCGCATTTTATCAACCGCGAATACGTAGGGTCCGCAAATAGCAAATCAGCGAATGACTGGATCTGACACTATGCATCAGGAAGAAGATAATTGGTTTCAAGTCATTTATTGGCACAATTAGCCTGCTCGTGTTCACTTGAGAGCTGCAATGCCATGGGGTTTCCGCATATCTCGTGTCATTGCGAGTTGTGCAGGCAACCGTGATGGGCCATAACATGTAGGAACCATGCGGTTGCCGTTTCGATCGTGGTTCAACCTTCGGTGGGGAGAGGAGAGGGGTTGGGTTGTGGTGGGTGGGGAGAGGGTTTGAAGGCTTGAAAATGGTAAGGAATTTATGCCTTCGGGTTAGGAGGGGGAGGGGAGAGCAAATATGGGACAGAGTTTGGAGGGGAGGTTGTTGAGGCTTCGAGGGAGGGAGGGGTGAGGACTTGGGGTTGGGAAAATGGAGGTTGAGGACCTGAAGTCACATTTTACATTGTGCAGATGTTCCTCGGGTCCCTGCTCGTCCTTAATATTCCCCTGAAGTCATTACAAATCACCTGGTACATTTCGAAGAGGCCATTGTGTTCCAAAACCTTTACCAAAATTCCATATTCTCACATTGATCGAGGACTGCTTCAACAGCAGATTTTGGTGTCGTTTTGGTGCATCATTTTGGTGAACCTTTCCAGTGTGCAATTTTCAGCTATGAAAGTGGTCGTGATGCAGTAGTGGACAACTACGTGCATCTCTCCACCCCTAATAAAAGGGTGGGCCTCAAACAAACATCAATTCAACCAAATATTTACAGTGACAGAGAAGTACGGTGATCAGAATGGTGAGATGCGAGGTAATATGCATTGAAATAACAAAGTACTTTGGAAATCAAGCATGAGACGGTTTCTTCATAACGCAATTGAAGCTTGAAGAGGTGAAAAAAAAATAGAAATGAAGATGTTCACTCACCCAGAATTCCACCGCACGGTAACTGCTGCTCACGCCACAGCATCCACGTCAAGGCCTCCTTCTGGTGTGGTAGTAATGATACCTGCTCCACGAAATAAGATGGAAAAGAGAGACAGACAGAGACAGACAGAGACAGACAGAGAGACAGACAGAGAGACAGACAGACAGACAGACAGACAGACAGACAGACAGACAGACAGACAGACAGACAGACAGACAGACAGACAGACAGACAGACAGACAGACAGACAGACAGAGAGAGAGAGAGAGAGAGAGAGAGAGAGAGAGAGAGAGAGAGAGAGAGACAGAGAGAGACAGAGAGAGACAGAGAGAGAGACAGAGACAGAGACAGAGAGAGACAGAGACGAAACAACAACCTCATCAATTAAAATTACAAGACAGGAATCATTTGCAACAATGGAAAGGAAAATGTTTGCAAAGGCTACGTTTAATTTATTTACTGGCCAACCTGAAATTTATTCGGCCAATTGCTATTTGCCAATTTTTTTTAATTCGCTCTTTGCTTTGTTACATAAAAGCTGTTGTACATTGACAAGATATTTCGCAATATTGTTGTAAAAATAAAATACAATAAATAATTTGCACAGTCCACAAAGGGTCATGGAGGATTCTCTCGGCCAACCACAAACTCCTCGACGAGATGCTCACCTGGAGGCCAGGTGGATCAGTGGCTTGCTGGCTGGAAGGAGGTTGCGTCTCCAGGCAGTGATACAGCCTCTCAATAACATCACGAGAGAAGTCCCTTTTTGGAACATCTGCAGCAAGAACATTAATTCACAGTGAAACCACCAAGCTGTGCCTCGCCTCGTACACGGTCCATTCATTCATTCATTCATGTACAGCACCAGGAAACTTTTTGCATCATTCTTTGGAGCTTGGCTACAGCACTGATGCAATTCCCCTGTAATATCCGGTAGGAATTTGGCCACGGTTCTCATTCTCTTTAAATTTGACCAATGTCTCACTACCGCTCGGCTGGGCTGAAAAGTTCACCTCCAGTGGGATCGTGATAGCAAAACCTGATCCCATTGCAGTTGTTTACAAAATGTGATCAGTTTTCCTTTTAAAGACCATTTGAAAAACATTTCGAGCACGAAAGCAACGGCGTGGATTTTTCAATCGTGACCTTGCATTTCTACCTTTGGTGCCCAATGCATGTTTGACGGCAGAGCATTTTTCATGTCCATCGTGCAAGGTGCTTGGCATCGCTGGGATCAACATCGCTCGGGTAGGCCTTCCGTTGGACATTTGGTTCAGTGCACTTGAAGAAGATTGAAGCTTTGTTTGATGTGGGGATTTTGCATCTATAAAATAAAAAGAAAAACAATGTTGTTGTTTTTTTTTTTTCCTAAAACCTGGCACCTCAATCCCTGCATTACTTTGAGCCACAAATGTGGTTATGTTCACCGCAACATCACCATGACAAGCAGCATTGGCATTTCCCAGCACTTTGCCTTGGAGATCCAAAGTTTGTAGCTGTTGGTTTAGCTCTTCAATCTGTGTCCTAAGCCTGTCTCCGTTGTCTGGCAGGTAACGCACATTCGTTGCAGCCAGAGTTGCCTGGTGAAATGAAAGAGCTGTGAATGCACACATACCCTTCAAGGAACCGATAATAACAACAAACATTTTGTCTGCTCGAACGGAAACATTTCTCACCATTTTGTGCTGCAGCTGAGAAACGATGCAGTTACGCGATTTAACAACACTGAACCCAGGGAAAGACGTAACCTTTTGCTGCAGCAAGCACGTTTTGTCTGCATCATCACATTTCTGTACATCGCTCTTTGAGTTGAATTTTGGCTTCCTGTTGCTGGGTGCTTGGCCTTTGAATAGTGCTGCTGTTGCCTTTTTCCCGTCCATTTTAACTCGAAAAGGCATTTCCGCATATTCTGGAATCGACCTCACATTATTTGCCGATCCTCGTTTGGAAGCATCAGTTTTACCACCATCCAGTTCACACAATATTTGTCCCTGGCGACGATCTGATTGGACGCCCTCATCTTCAACACGGTTGGCCAGGTAATTCTCTTTACTGAGCACAGCCACGTTTTCATCCTGAACCTTTTTAACACCGCGTCCTTGTGGATTTTCATTAGATGTGCTAACATCGCCATTAATAACATCAAAAGGGTTGCGGCGAGTAGGATTCAAACTGTGATGATCTTCAGGTTGCAAAGGCAGACTTCTCTCCTTTTTTGCACCCTGCACACAAATATAAACAAACAAAGTCCGCCGTTACGTAATGGTGACCATGCGGCAGGAGAACATTATTATTTCCACCATCACATCAAAAAGAGAAAAATTTTCAACTTGGTTTCAACCAAATGAATTGCAAAATAGTGAGAACTTGTTCTGCCCGTTTGTTGTTCCACTCTGAGTACTTGCCTTCTGACCCGATGGCATCAGCATTGAATTCCACACACACTAAAGTCTTGCAAAAACATTCCAATTTTTGGCAAAAACAAAAAACAGAAAAGAAAAAAAAAAAAAGTGTGTGAAATTAATTAATGGGATGTGTTGCTGAGAGGCAATCTTAGAGTTAAAGGCCTGGCAAGGGGGTTAGCAAGGGATCGTGCAGCCTGGGAAGCAGCCGCCATCATGTGAACCACGGCTTGCGCACGCAAGCATGGAAACGGCCGGATGATGATGAAAATTAAGATTTACAAAAACTGACAAAGTATACCTTCCAAGGAACACTTCCACACCAAGTCGAGCCGTTAAGTTTTCCCTGGCAGCATCGAAAGAATAGCCTAGTTGAAGGAAGAGAGGAAAAACGAACAAACAAAAAGAACAAACATTTGTGCATTCGATCAGAATGTTGAAACGGCCCATGACGTCAGAGCAATTGCTCTCACGGGTTTACGTCACCTTGTGCCCTTGTGTGCAGAATCATCGTATATTGCTTGCAGTTCAACCATGGTACTTTCATGGTGGAGGCAATGGGACAGCTCAACCCTGTAAGAAAGCACCATATAAAAAAGGAGGGGGGGGGAACTACTTTGCTTCCTGCCCAAAATGTACAGAAGTTTAAACTGAAGTGCGTTAAGAAAGCACCATATAAAAAAGGAGGGGGGGGAACTACTTTGCTTCCTGCCCAAAATGTACAGAAGTTTAAACTGAAGTGCGTTGATGTCACAGTCATATATATTTCTATATTAAAGTAGCCAGATTTATCTGTCTGTTTCTCTTTTTCCACCCATCGGTTGAACAGCTGGCTGAACTCTTCCCACAACTGAACATCAACAAAAGAAAAAAAAAAATCAAATCATATGTCTGCCATTTGGTTGCCACTTCTAAGGTCTCTGGCCTTCGGCTTCAGGCTTGGGTCGTACATTTGAAGATTGAATGGCGAGTCTTGTATCATGAAATAAAGGTACGCTTTGATTACAACCCGTGCAGAGGAAATGAGGTAATGCATGTTCAGGAGCGATGGAAGAAGTGATCCACGACACAGTGATAGAGGTCGTGAGGTTGTGGGAGTTTGAGGGGTCTTGGTGGGGGTTGGGGGGGGTGGGGAAGGGGTTTGAAGGTTTGGGGTGGAGAGTGGATTAAAGCCTTTCGGGGGAGGGGGTTGAGGACATGTGGTGTTAGGTAGATTTGAGGACTTGAAGTCACATTTTACATTGTATGGATGTTTGGGCGGGTCGTTGCTCGTGGGTGTCAAACACAAATTTTTAAGGTATTCTTTTGAAGGCCGTGTGCCCTGGTTTTACATTCTGTACTTGTGCAGACCACATGCAACACCAGCTACATGAGGTATGAGAGGGCAAATTAATTATATATATATATATATATATATATATATATATATATATATATATATATATATATATATATATATATATATGTTGCAGAAATGATCTCTCGGGGATAAAATGCATAGCTTAGAATAGTTATTTCCCTTGATTTGTTTTCATGTACGCGTGTGGCAACCCATCCAGTATAACCATCGGCAAGAAACAGATTCAGTCGCCCCAACGCTCTGTAACAGAGTATGGTTCATCAGAATTAGAAGAATCTGTCTTTTATGTATATTTAAATGAATTGCGGCCTTGCGGCACATACCGGGCGTGCGTTTCGGTGCAATCCCACAACATTGAATACTTTCTGGCAGAGCAGAGAGTGTGTGGGATTAACTCCAAATCTGTGCGAGATGAGCAAGGCTTCACAAGTGGGGTGCGTTTGGCAGCACAATAAAAGAGGCAACCCATAGAGAAGCGACTGGTTTTGTAAGGGAGAGCGTTCCGTTGGGATAGCGGTGTGGGAGAGACAGTCCTAGAGAACCGGGTCATCGCTATGCTGCGGAGTGGATCGCGCTCTCTGCCGTGGCGTCCCCTTTACCCCCTGCCCTGTGTGGCTCGTTTGGTGGAGTCAAGGCCAGTGAGCCATGTGCTCGCCATCGGACTGTGCAAATACGCATCGGTCGCGGCTGGTATTCCTTTGTCTCATCACACTCTCCACCATCGTCTTCCGTCACATGCTTGAGGCCTTTAAGATAGGTAAATTAAGGAATCCTGTCCGTCGGAATCCCCGGGGAGTGCTTTTTGTTAATGTTTTACTATTGTTCGCTGGTATTACTATCGTTTGTACTCATTTTCTCTTCACTCCCCCGTTTAAGTACAGTCTGAAACGGAAGACCAAGAAGGAACCTGAAGAAGTAAAGATCAATGGAGTCATCAGGAGGAACCTGGACAGGATTCGGGTTTCGGCCGCGACTCCAGAACCCTGAAACCCATCCAAGCACAGCCAAGTGACCCTTACAGAACGATTTCTGCAAGAATCAACTTCTCCTTAGAGAGATAGATAACGAAAGAAAGGAAGAGAGAGAGGGGAGAGAGAGAGAGAGGGGAGAGAGAGAGGGGAGAGAGAAGAGGGAGGAGAGAAGAGGGAGGAGAGAGGAGAGAGGAGAGGGGAGAGAGGAGAGGGGAGAGAGGAGAGGGGAGAGAGGAGAGGGGAGAGAGGAGAGTGGAGAGAGGAGAGTGGAGAGAGGAGAGTGGAGAGAGGAGAGTGGAGAGAGGAGAGTGGAGAGAGGAGAGTGGAGAGAGGAGAGTGGAGAGAGGAGAGAGGAGAGTGGAGAGAGGAGAGTGGAGAGAGGAGAGTGGAGAGAGGAGAGGGGGAGAGGGGAGAGGGGAGAGGGGAGAGAGAGAGGGAGAGAGGAGAGAGGAGAGAGGAGAGAGGAGAGAGGAGAGGGGAGAGAGGAGAGAGGGAGAGAGGAGAGGGGGAGAGAGGAGAGGGGGGAGAGAGGAGAGGGGAGAGAGGAGAGGGGAGAGAGAGAGGAGAGAGAGAGAGAGAGGAGAGAGAGAGAGAGAGAAAGAGAAAGAGAAAGAGAAAGAGAAAGAGAAAGAGAAAGAGAAAGAGAAAGAGAAAGAGAAAGAGAAAGAGAAAGAGAAAGAGAAAGAGAAAGAGAAAGAGAAAGAGAAAGAGAAAGAGAAAGAGAAAGAGAAAGAGAAAGAGAAAGAGAAAGAGAAAGAGAAAGAGAAAGAGAAAGAGAAAGAGAAAGAGAAAGAGAAAGAGAAAGAGAAAGAGAAAGAGAAAGAGAAAGAGAAAGAGAAAGAGAAAGAGAAAGAGAAAGAGAAAGAGAAAGAGAAAGAGAAAGAGAAAGAGAAAGAGAAAGAGAAAGAGAAAGAGAAAGAGAAAGAGAAAGAGAAAGAGAAAGAGAAAGAGAAAGAGAAAGAGAAAGAGAAAGAGAAAGAGAAAGAGAAAGAGAAAGAGAAAGAGAAAGAGAAAGAGAAAGAGAAAGAGAAAGAGAAAGAGAAAGAGAAAGAGAAAGAGAAAGAGAAAGAGAAAGAGAAAGAGAGAGAGGAGAGAGAGAGAGAGAGAGAGAGAGAGAGAGAGAGAGAGAGAGAGAGGAAAAATAAGAAAGAAAAAAAAACAAGAATTTGAATGAATAAATATAATTACTTTAATAAAGTACACACCACCTAAAATTCACTGGGTCTGAATTATTCGTATGGTGATGGTTGCTGGTTCAGAACAGCAGACTCACTATAAATTCGTTTAAAGGATATTCGGGTTTTGGAGAGCTTAACACTCATTATTAAATTCACCTCCTCACCAGCCAAGAACCTCTCCTCGGGTTCCATCTATGATTAGGACCCAGGTGAGGTGAGGCTGTTAGGGTTTTTTTTTTTTGGAATACAAGGTCAAGGCTCATGGAAAAGCTGGAATGTAGAATGGATCAGGACACGACGGAACAAAAGGAACGGGGGGGGGGGGGGAGTGACACCATCAGCAGGGTTAAAATAGAGGGAGACTTCGACAAATAAGGGGTGCAGGCAGGAGTGAGGGGAAGGGGAGTACACAAAGGGTGGACAAGATGGATGGAGAAACAAACTCTTAAGGCCCGGTAACACCTTGACGTTTTAGCCAGCGATGGCAACGTGTTAAAATTTATGTAAAACGCTGGCTTACGTTGAACTTTTGATGTTTTTTTTTAAAGAATCGGACGTATTCATAGCGACTTGGTCTTCTGTATAACGCATTGGTAACTACACAGAACGTTTCGTTGTGTTATAGATAACTTATACCAACGAATGCTGAACCTGTTGTCGGCCTACACAACCGATGCCCAACGATAGTCTAACTTCGGCATAGCGCGTTGCACGCATCGCCGACGATGTCGTGACGTAGCCTATTAAAAGGCTGACGCACAACGATTCGAATCATAACTGCCGTAGAAATGGAAGGGTCAAAATCGCGGTCACACCTTGGCGATCTTGCCAGCGTATGCCGACGTAACAAAAAGTGTGTCTAAAACGTTGGGGCACGTCGAATACGGTATGGGTAAGTTTGGTATGCGCGAGTAGAACGCTAAATACGCCATCATAAGTCGTAGTAAGTAGAGTACGTCAAGAAATTTTGAACATGTTCAAAATTTTACGACGTACTCGGCGTATGACACGTTCCGCATGCGATGGGGATAAGTTTTACACACGATATGTGGAGGCTTACACACGTCCACAAAGGCTACTTATAAGCTACTCATAAGTCGAAACACGTCGCGGTAATGTCTTTTTTACGCGAAACTTATTTCTAACTTATGTTTGACGTGCTTTGAACCAATTCTTTACGTAGTCCCAACACACATCGACGTATGTAGACGTATTCCAATGACGTCTTCCGGTCGACAAAAAAAAAAAATGAATGTGTTTCTAGCTTACAACTGCCACATAAAGATGTGTTCCCAGCGGTTTTGGGAATTGGTATATAAAAATGGTGTTCATAAAAGGGGAACCCAACAGTGTTTTCGAGTCCTTTTTGAGTCGATGTCCATGTCAGCAGTATCAGTATCAGTATCAGTATTAGTAGAAGTTTGTTCATGTTGGCAGTAGTAGGTGAGTGTGAGGGGGAGGGTGTGGGTTATGATGGATCGTCCTTGCGTCCGCGTGTCCACGGGTAGGTTCATAGGCTGCCACTCAACGATTTAAATGGCTGCATCTCCACTATTGAAAGTAGACGCTTGCGCTCAACAATTTGAATTTTTTTACACTCAACGACTTTTAAATGGTACCACTCAGCTAGTTTCATTGTTTACAATGAACGATTTAAATTGCTGTCACTCGCCTTTGTTTTTTTTTGTTTTTTTTTTGACGCTGGGGTTTGGAAATTTGAAGCGTTTCTTCTGAACGTGTTAAAACGCTCAAACTCGACTATTTTAAATAGACGCTGCCGATGGACAATTGGAATCATAGCCAAGCTAGACATCGAAGTGTGAACATCCTCGTCATGCCGAAGAAAAGTTTGAAGAATGCTGCAAATAAGTGTCCTGGCCGTGGCCGTGGACGCTGACGCAAGAACGATCCATTATACCGACGTCTTTCAGCCTATGAGTAACTTAAAAGTAACGTCTGTCGATGTGTGGCAACGATCGCGTAACGTGCCAACAACACGTTAATCATAGGTTAGAAATAAGTTTCGGGTACGCTAAACATTACCTCGGCGTGTCTCAACTTATGATTAACTTACAAGTAGCATGTGTTGACGTCTGTCAACGATCGCAGACCGTGCCTACAACTTGAGGCCAGCATAGCGGAACGTGTGAGTCATACGGCGGCATACGTCGTGAAATTTCAAGCATGAAAAAATTTGAGGACAACCTAAAAGTACAACGTTTAAAGCCAACGTACAACGACGTATGGCAACGTACTACGACGTATGCCAGCGTGCTCTCAATGTTATCAAAACTTACCCATAATGTATTCAACGTGTGCCAGCGTTTTAGAAAAAAAATTCAGAAATCGGCATACGTTGGCTAAAACGTCAAGGTGTGACCGGGCCTTTAGGAGGGAAAATGGTGTCGGCAGGGAATTGAACTGGTATACCTCTACAATCTTGAAAATCGACACGGCGGCATCTCCATCCAAATCTGTAACCCTTTTTGCCCCAGACAGACAGACATACAGAGACACACACACACACACACAATCAAATGAACATCCAATCATCACCCTTTTCAATCAACAACTTTTTCTCAACACACATCCAACTTACTGAGCATCACCTTGGAAACCCATACGACTTTTACACAACACGCAGACAAACTCACTGCCAAGGCTAACCGCAAAAAAATCAACACACTGAAATCACTCACCAATACAACCTTTGGCCAACACAAAGAATCCTTTATAACAACCTACAAACAGTTCACCCAGCTACTAAACCATTAAAGGCTATCATTGTGAGAGTCCTGTTAAATTAAGTATCGGTTACACTTCATTTACAAATCCCAATTCGATTGCCAATGAGCCTTACGATAAACACGGCAGTACATTAATTATTACAGTGAATTACGATAATAATAATCTATCAAGTTTTGTGAAAACTAGGATACACGTGTATATTTTACAACAGAAAGAGCGTGGTTGTTTTGCCGATGAAATTCATGCAATTATGTTTAATCACCCGTGGTTTACACGTGGGACAGTTTTGGCTCTGGACACATTTTTGTGGCCGAGCTCGATCCCCCTGCAGTTCAACGAGATAAACTCTTAAAGGATTATGACAAGTCAAGACTAGCAATGCCCCAAACATCACCGAGCAACTTAATCTTCTCTGCAACATTTACGATCGACAGAAAGTTATGCGAAAAAAAAAAAAAAAATATATATATATATATATATATATATATATATATATATATATATATATATATATATATATATATATATATACATATATACGTATATACATATATACGTTTAATATGAATAAAACGAGAAAGCATCTGAAAATGCAAAGCCTGTCTACGTGGGGTGGAGGGAGGGTGTCGCTCCAACCCTGAAAATTGTGTCATTCAGACAAGTGGTTGTTGAGAAAAATAAATAAAAAAATTAAAAAGGGTCGAAGACCAATGATAAATAACTGGAAGGTGGATGGAGTGCATTCCTCCGCCACGCAATGCCTGATCCACGAGAACGTATCATTACATTTTTGAGATATTGCACTATATATATATATCGTTTTTGGCCCGATCTCTCAATGGTGAAGAATCATGAAAATTTTTTTTTAAATAACTCTCGTATCCAAATCCGGATTCAGATTTTCACCAAAATTTAATCAATTCGTCCTTGTCACGCACCCAACTGGTCCACCAAATTTCCTCCAAATATATATATCATGTTCTTGAGATATCGTGCTATATATTAGTTTAGCCCAATCTCTTAATTGTGAAGAATCACTGAAATTCTTGTGGTCGGATCCGGATCTGAATCTTCACCAAAATCTAAACTGTTCGTCCTTGTCAAACACCCAACCTGTCCACAAAATTTCATCCGGATCCGTAGACAACTTTTTGAGATATCCTGTACGCAAAGAGACAGGTGTGAAAACATAATCTCCTTCACCTTTTGCAGTGGAGGTAATAATAGCAATGAAAATTATTTTAACCAATTGTTAATTTGTCTTCTCCATATTCTCACAATAAAGCTTTGTTAAAAAAAAAAATTTGATGACAAAAGCTCAAATGGTTAAAAAAAATAAAAAAGAAGTTACAGCCCAAACAGGTACACAGACACACACAAGTGATTGCGAAACCCCGTCTCTCACCGAGCGGGGCACGGGCTATAGAAACTTCTTCATGCAACCTGACCTTCGTTAATCCACCTTAAAGTATTTGTAAAGTTATTTTTCAGTTTGTATACTCAGACAAAACAAAACCTTGTAGACACATGTACGACTTAAACCGGGGTAGGCAGGCCTGCATCAGGGAAAGCAATCAGCAGGAAATTTTGAGATTAAAGTTTTGTGTTGGATTTTCATGACAGTGTATACACAGACAGGAATCTATACTAATAAATGTCAGTGTGTGTATTGGAATGATTAGAAATGCAATTTGGGCAAAAGCTTCAACGCGAAGGAAACCCATTTCCGAAAACCCATCGCGTTCTGGACCCACCTTACCCAGTCACACCCAACTGTCCCTTGGACTCCGTGTCCTTCTCTCCTGACAAGGTGGGGAGCTTGCTGTCAAACCTCGACTCAGATTCTGCAACCGGTGCAGACGGCATCAGCCCACGTGCTCTAAAAACCTGCTCCTCTGCTCTTGCTCACCCTCTCTCAGTTATATTCACCCTCTCATTTGCTCAAGGTCATCTGCCATCTGCTTGGAAATCAGCAAACATCACTGCCCTGCACAAAAAAGGTGCAAAAACAGATCCCTGCAACGACAGACCAATCAGCCTTCTCCCAATCATCAGCAAGGTTGTGGAATCCATCATCGCTTCAGACATTAAACCCTTCCTCTTCTCCAATGGCTTAATTTCCAATCATCAATTTGGTTTCAGACCAAGTCACTTGACCCTGGATCTGCTGCTTCTGCTCTCCCACCAATGGATGGAGGCACTCAATGCCGGACATGAAATCAGAGCCATATCCCTCGACATACATCACATGCTTTGGACACAGTCTGGCACCCTGCCCTGCTCACCAAACTCTCTTCCTATGGTATCCAAGGCCATCTCCACTCATGGCTCGCAGACTTCCTCTCCCGTCGCAGTCAACGTGTGGCCCTAAATGGAGTTCTTTCATCCCCTCTTCCTGTCCAGGCTGGAGTTCCTCAAGGTAGTGTTCTGGACCCTGTTCTTTTTCTGGTTTTCATCAGTGATCTCTCTGACTCTCTGGAAAATCCTCTTTATCTCTTTGCTGATGACTCCAACCTCTGCCGCACTATCTGTCATCCCTCAGACCGGCAAGCAGCCGCTTCTTCGCTCTCTGCAGATATGGGTAAAATCACAAACTGGTTCAACACGTGGAACATGTCTTTCAATCCTGACAAATCTCACACTCTCACAATGTCTCTCCGAAAGAACCGTTTGGAACCCCCCCTCCCCCCACTTTCTCAACAATCCCCTGGAAGAAGTCCTTTCTTTCAAGCTTCTCGGTCTCATGATCTGTCGTGACCTTTCCTGGGAAAGCCACATTTCCAACCTCGACTCCAAAGCCAGTCGCCGACTGGGAATCCTCCGTCGTGCAAAGTCCTTCCTCGACCCACCTGAGCTCCTGACGACTAACAAAGCTTTCCTCCACAGCCTGATGGAGTACTGCTCTCCCCTCTGGGCTGGTGCTCCTGCCTCCCACCTTTCTCGGCTTCATGCTGTGGAAACCAAGGCATTTAGGATCATTGGCATCTCCCGAGATGAGGCCGAGTCTTTGGGCCTTTCACTCTCTCACCGCAGGCAGGTCGGTGGTCTTTCTGTCTTCTACAGTCTCCTCTCCATTCTCGCCCCCCCTGCTCTCTCTGCGATTTGTCCCCATCCTATTTCCGCAGGGCGCTCAAGGTCCGCCAACAACCCCCTTCTGGCAAAACGACCAAAATCACGAATCGCTGCTCACCTTCACTCTTTCATTCCTCTTTTTTCCCACCGTTGGAATAAACTCCCTCACTCTGTTCAATCCCATTCTTCCCTCCAGGCCTTCAAAACAGCTGTTCACCACCACCTCTTATCGTCCCCCATCCAAAACCTCGATCTTTTCGATCCGATAATCCACCCCAACCCCACCTCCTTCAAATTCCCTGCTTTCCTTCTTGAGAGTCCTTGAATTGTCCATTTTGTATACGCCGTGTTCCCCGCCCCATCCCTCTCCCTTCCACAGATCTAATGTCTCTGTTCCGCACTGTTTTGTTCTCCCTTCTCCCTCCCCTGTCTCATGCCGCCCCCCCCCCCCCCGCTGTGCATTGTATGTGAGCTCTCATACGAGCCTCGACAAGGTAAACAAACAAAAAAAAAGAAACACTGCAATCTCTCGACGTAGAGGAACGGTTAAATTACACATCATAGTAATGGTGAACATTCCGTATTTAAAGATCCACATCACACCTCATCACAGGTGATCTCAGAATAGTGAAAGGTAAAAAAAAATTACGTGCATTACTTACAAAAAGGGCCACGTCATAGAGAAAAATAAAAGGATTAACTGGAATGAGGCAATGGAGCCTATACTGATCGGACTGATGGGATGGATGAGAGAACAAATTGATCAACAGAAACGCAAAGTACCAAACACACACACACACAAATGGTTTTGTAGCTGGAGGAGGTAGAGAAACATGTTAAAAAGGGAAAGTTTGAATCAATAATCCAAAAGTAATTGTAAACAATCCAGACGTGTGATTATTTAAAACAGCTTCAAACACAATACGTTATTATCCCAATAGACAAAGCAAATAATAATATTGTCGTGTCCATGGTGACTACCCTGACCCAATTGTCGTGGACGGCACGGTTAACACCGACCTGCACGGACAGCCGAACGGTTCTATCCTTGTGGTGAACACGTGATCCTTGGAGATTATCGCGCACGCTGGATGGAGGGCGGCAAAGGCGTGTACCAGACGGAAGCACACGGGTTTATACTCAAACCCACTATGAATAGACAGACAGAAGGAGGTTTAATAAATGAGGGTTTAATGAACATAAATGAAATATTTTTAATGGAAATAAATTTACGCATGATAATAAAAACATGAGAAAAACGAAAGCAAATTTTGAGACGTCTCCACACAGACTCAGATACAGACGAGGGGAAAGATAAAATAAAAGAAAATCCTTCCCTTTATTCTGGCACTTTGCTGGGTGTCCAAAGATGATCTTTAAGGAGCTTGGGGATCGAACCGCATCGTCCTGCACGGGAAGCCGCACCCAAAATGGTGCCAAGCCGCTCTCTGGGCGGGAAACGTACGTGAGGTATTCATGTGGCGGTATTCAACACCATGACTCACCAACCGCCATGCAACTTCTTCTCACAAATGAACCTGCCGACCCCGCTCCTCTCTTACACCAGATCCGCTCACAACGATGGCCCACCTTCCTCCACTCTCACACAATGAGATAACGCAACTTTTGGAAGAATTGAGCTTCCAGCTTGCAGGCTGGACAACACAACTCTCAAACATACAACTTCGCGACTCAGCCGAACAGTCATGGCTCGCGTCTTGCTCCAGCACGCGGGCAAATTCACACGGCACGAACACGAGAATCGCGCAGCCTTCTTCGTCGTGTCGAGAAGCCAGCCAGCGAGACCCTCCATCTCAATCGTGTACCTCGTCCAACTATCTCCTCTCCGACCATGCCGTCTTGTCTCTCTTCCATCTTCTCACGAAACCCTGACCAATAATCAGCCTCGGGGGCGTGGCTTGCCGGTATAAAGTCGGGAAGGCAGAGTTTTTTGCCTGCTTGGAAATGTTTGGCTCTGTTGTTGTTGAAAATGTGGTTCTTTCATTGCTGACTTGTAAATGCAAAAACGTAGGAAAAAAAAAATCACATTCTGGGAGAAATTGGCCTTAAACCCTACCGAGTTGACACAGCATCCCCACCCCCCCCCCCCCTTGCGGTAACTTGTAATGATCTTAAGCTGACAGTTTCCCGACTTAATTTACATGGAGATGTCTCCTCCTCGGCACGGACCATGTGACGCCATACAATCCTATCTTTACTATGAAATCCCTCCATCTACCCCACAAACATATTCTTACATTTGTATGCAAAACATTCCACATTCAAACACTTTTTGAAGAATTGGGCTTACAGACTTGGACTCTCAAAGACCTACAAAATAAGTAACGATAATAAAATAGACTTGATACACCACCATGTAAAATCACTGAAAAGAGAGAAGATTGTTCATTCCAGATAGACACCATAAATTACAATTCATTTACTGGATCCCAAAAATGTACAAAAACACACGCAAGATGAGGTTCATAATCACAAGTGGAGAATGCAGTTTGAAACCAATGTCAGGTCGTATGACAGGGGTGATGAAATTAATGTATAAATGCTTAACAAAGTACCATGAAGAGGTGAAGTTTTATTGTGGTATTAAAAAATTCTGGATCATTGATGATTCCAAACCTGTAATCGACATTATCCGCAACATTAATAACACGTGTAAGGCGAAATGTCTATCAACTTGTGATTTTTCCACATTATACGCAAACATTCCACATGACAAGCTCGTAACCACATTGGACAGAGCAGTAGATAAAGTATACATTAAAGTCTATCAAAAGAGCAAACCGGTCGATAAAGGAAAAAAAAAAAATCAATATTCAAGTCGTTTTTTTTCCAAAAAATAAGCTTAAAGAAAGTATTCAATTTCTCCTAAATCACAGTTTCCTTAGATTTGGTAACACGATAGCCCAACAGACAATGGGGATACCCGTGGGTTCAGGTCCGGTCCCGTCCTTTGTAAATTTGGTTCCTGTACATGTACGATCCTGATTGGATCCAGAACATGTGCAGGAATAAGCTAACGACTGCACGAAGGTGCGGAAACATCTTTTCATTCATTGATGAAGGATTTAAAACAACTCGAATTAAAAAAGGAAAACCAAACTCACACTTTAGTTTCTTTTTTGGAATTACAAACAGATATCAATAATAAAAATATATTTCACATCAAGCTATTTGATAAACGAGATGCTTCACCATTCCACATTGTACGAATGCCTTTCTTCGACAGCAATGTTCCCAAGAAGCGATTCTATGGTACAGTTACAGTTTAAACTAGAGGGGAAGCACTCGGTAGAGTGCAAAACCTCCGCCGTCAATACTGCGAGGTCACTCAAGTGAACCTGATATCCTATTCATTCAATTTGACGTCAACAGTGCTCACAGAGTTATAGTTTGCAACTTTCCCTTTTACTTTTAACTTTTACATACTCAATTCATTCGTCATAACTAGATTCCTTGAGACAGAAATTGTTTTTACGTGGGTATCTCCACCTGAAGTTCCAAAATCAGCCGCAATTATAATTTTGGCATGTTTTTTTTTTGTTGGAAATCACTTATAACATGTAGAAATGCAAAAAAAAAAGAAAAAAAATCGAAATTTTGTTGAAAAAAATTTGCAACATTATTTTTTCTCTAATTTTTTTTTGGGGGGGGTGGAAATCACTTAAAACATGTAGAAATGTAGAAAACATGAACAAAAAAAAGAAATCGAAATTTTGTTGAAAAAAAAAGTTGCAAAAAATTTTTTTTCTCTAAATTTTTTTTGGGGGGGCGGGGGGGTTGGAAATCACTTAAAACATGTAGAAATGCAACAAAAGAAATTCAAATATTTTTTCAAATTGGCCGCCATAGCGGCCATATTGGATTTTGGAACAAGTCCAAAATTTAATAGCATGATCTTTGGACCAGACCTAACCCCCCCCACCAAGTTTCGTCGAAATCCGTCGAGGAGTTTTTCCGTAATACTGTTCACAAACAAACAAACAGAAAGGGGTGAAAACAGTAACCTCCATCCATCTTCGATGGCGGAGGTTAATAATTAGGACAGTGAAAGCAACCACACACAGTGCTGAACTTGTCAAGAGATTAAAACTAGTCAGACATATGCCAACACATTACTGAACTTATCGATAGATTAAAACAACTAGTCAGACATATACCAACACATTACTGAACTTATCGATAGATTAAAACAACGAGTCAGACTATACTAACACAGTACTGAACTTATCGATAGATTAAAACAACTAGTCAGACATATACCAACACATTACTGAACTTATCGATAGATTAAAACAACGAGTCAGACTATACTAACACAGTACTGAACTTATCGATAGATGAAAACAACTAGTCAGACTATACTAACACAGGACTGAACTTATCGATAGATTAAAACAACTAGTCAGACTATACTAACACAGTACTGAACTTATCAATAGATTAAAACAACTAGTGAGGCATATACTAATACAGTACTGAACTTATCGATAGATTAAAACAACGAGTCAGACTATACTCACAGAGTACTGAACTTATTGATAGATTAAAACAACGAGTCAGACTATACTAACACAGTACTGAACTTATCAATAGATTAAAACAACTAGTGAGACATATACTAATACAGTACTGAACTTATTGATAGATTAAAACAACTAGTCAGACTATACTAACACAGCACTGAACTTATCAATAGATTAAAACAACTGGTCAGACTATACTAACACAGTACTGAACTTATCGATAGATTAAAACGAGTCAGACTATACTTACAGAGTACTGAACTTATTGATAGATTAAAACAACTAGTCAGACTATACTAACACAGTACTGAACTTATCAATAGATTAAAACAACTAGTGAGACATATACTAATACAGTACTGAACTTATCCATAGCTTAAAACAACTCGTCAGACTATACCAACACGGTACTGAACTTATCGATAGAATAAAACAACTAGTCAGACTATACTAACGCAGTACTGAAGTTATCGATAGATTAAAACAACGAGTCACACTATACGAACAGAGGATTGAACTTATTGATAGAATAAAACAACTAGTCAGACTATACTAACACAGTACTGAACTTATCAAAAGATTAAAACAACTAGTCAGACTAAACTAACACAGGGAACTACAGTTAGCAGATTAAAACAAGTTTTCTTTAATCTCTCTATAATTCCAGCAATCTCTGTGTGTCTGTCTGTCTGTGACCGCTGTTTCTCGACAACCTCTGGTCCGATCTAATTGAAACTTGCCAGGTATATTGCTGGGGACCTGAGGATGTGCCTTTTCAAGGTTTGATATTAATCAGACAAGTGGTTCCCAAGTTATGGCCATTTATTTACCAAACCAATGACAGGACACGTTGCTGCATAGGCGTTGCCGATGGGGAAAGGGCGCCTTAGTTACCAATGACAGGACACGTTGCTTGGCGTTTTGCACCCACAGTATCTATCTTCTATCTATCGATAATTCCAGCAATCTCTGTTTGTTTGCCTTTCAAAAGGTTTGAAATTAATTGGACAAGTGGTTCCCAAGTTATGGCCTAGTTAGAGCGAGTTCCCCATTACGGTTTACAACGTACGGACTTCCGGATAGTGATGACTTACTGTATTTTAATAATTTCTCGATTTCTTATGCGCATTTATAGATAAGCACAATTCCCCAATCCAGTCGTCGTTTACGAGAGCGAAGGAACGGACTGTGTGGTTGCTGTTTCTGGCACGCGGTTTGAAAGTTGTTTGTTTTTTTTTGCACGTACGGCCACGCAAGAGTGAAGGAACGTCCTGTGTGGTTGTTGTTTTTGGCACGCAGTTTGAAAGTTTTTTTTTTTAGTTTTTTTTTTTTGCACGTACGGCCACACACGTACGGGCACGCACGTACGGGCACACAAGAGCGAAGGAACGGCCTGTGTGGTTGTTGTTTCTTGCTCGCGTTTGAATTTTTTTTTTCTTTTACGGGCACGTACTAGTATATATAATTAAAAAAAAAACCAAGCTAAAGCATCGTCAAGCAGCGAACCGTATATGTATGTGTACATTACTCGTGCAACTTTCATCTCAGTCACCCTTACACCACAAGAACATGCACAACATTGAAAAGATTTGCCCGTTTGGCAATTCCCATCCAAGCACATAACTCATGAAGTCGGGATGCTCCAGGCCTCCTTATATACTTTCACCGCACACGTTGTTGAGCACGACATTTCGCATGGTTCCAGGTTCCTTTGAAGCCAGAAACCATCTTCTGTTCTGAGCGGCTGTCTTCCCAGGCTGAAGATAATCAAGACCATTCCAGAAAAGTTAATAGTTTTTGTTAACCTGTTGATTTAGTGTTTTTGTGCTTCTCGTGTCCCTCAACGCGCATTTTTGTGCTCAGGTCATGTGTCCTTGTCCGGTCCACATGCTCTCCGAGTGAGTCTCGTTAGTGGCTGCGGCTGAATCTCCCCACCTTCCTTGTTCTTCATTCATTCATTCATTCCTATACTTTTTGCCCCGCTTTCGATGGGTTGCCCCCCCCCCCAATAGCCTTGCTCTTCCATTGCTAAAAATCTGTACTTCACACCCCATCCTTCTGCCAACTTACCAGAATTAAACATGCTTGGCTTAACAAAAGCAGCAGAAAAATACAAAGTGAAGATTGGGATCATAAATCATTTGGTCATCTTGTCAGCGTGTACACGGTGACTATTTGTAATAAGTGGTGTCCTTACTGGGCTGGCCGGACAAAGTCACACGGCTGCTGTTTTTGGCTGCAGATAAAAAAGCTCTGGCCATACGTTGGACCTTTACGTGTTCCAGTCTTGAGTAAGCATGGCAAACCTGGAGACAGCATGCACAACAATGGAGAGGGATCCCTCAGAGACTGCAAAATATCATCAGGGAAAGCTTGAATTGAGCAAATACAATGATTTTCACATTGTCAGCATTATGAAAGCGACAGAATAATTTGTATTGACGGTTCGGGAATAAGTACCGATAATAGGAAACATAATCGAGGAAATCACATCACATCAGCACGTTCAAATAACATATTTATATACAGCTGGTTCAACCCCCAAATGTACACGACTTACTGTCTCTCCCATGGGATTTCCATTGAACCGACTGAAGGCTCAATATCTATGGAAGACCACAGGGACGCCACATCGGTTACGACCAGGAAGAGCCATTTTAACTGGGATCTTCACCAAAATCTAATCAATTAGTCCGTGTCACACACCCGAACTGTCGACCAAGTTTCGTGCGAATCCGTCCACAACTTTTTGAGATGCCCTGCTCACAGACAGACAGACAAACCAGGGGTGAAAACCCCTAACCTCGGTCCACTACTCTGAGGGTGGTGGGCTCTTGACGGAATCGTCTGAAGTGAAGGATCGCCGGGCCGGTTACTTTGAGTGGTTGTACCAGGCTGATCCACCAGCTGTTGAGTGGGACGTCAGGGGTGTTACCATCACTATTGCTGACCCTCAAATCAACTGTGATCCACTTTCATTTGTGGAAACACAGGCTGTGGTGAACCGGTTGAAATGGGGTAAAGCTTCAGGGATCTGTTTTTGTGTTTTGCGGAATGGAGCGTTTTACGGTGGTCGGAGTGCAAATCCTGCCACCAATCTCCTCATAAAAAAGTGACCCAACTGCAGGAGGACGTCCGCAGACACAGTTGGGCACTAGGTATGGATGGCCGTTGGCTCACAAGGAGCTCCTCCGCCCTTTGACAGGTTTTCTTTTTAATCCTGCTGGGTGTCCATATCCACACACCCCCCTCACCACAAAACCTGGTGGGGGAGACGGTTTAGTCGCCGACAACCCGACCATGGAACAGGTTAGTACAGGTTTACATGGTACCTGTAGCAGGTCACTGATCGAACCTGACCTGACTTGAATTAACTTTAAAAATCACCCCTAAAATAAAATCGGTTAAACAATAAATTGTCAATAGAACAAATAACAGGAATAATAATAATAATATTAATCATAATGATGATATTAATAAATCGAGCTGCGCTTACCGTGCCCTTTACATTCAACCCGTTCCATAATTCCCGCCCCGCTTCGTTCGATGGTTTAAATCCCGCCCCGACTGGCTCACTTCCCTTAAAAAAAATTAATACATTTTAAAAAAATCTCCCGAAACCCCAAACTTGAGGTACATTTTTATATTCCCGAAATGAAATGTGATTTTAACAAAAAAATAACGCGCAAAACCAAATGCATCACACGATAAAAACGATACACCACCCTAAAGTATAGATTCATTCCGCCCGCTACACCGCCTCAAGCTATTCCGTCATGCCGGCCGCTACACCGCCTCAAGCTATTCCTTCATTCCGCCCGCTACACCACCTCAAGCTTTTCCTTCGTGCCGCCCGCTACACCCCCTCAAGCTTTTCCTTCATTCCGCCCGCTACACCGCCTCAAGCTATTCCTTCATTCCGCCCGCTACACCACCTCAAGCTTTTCCTTCGTGCCGCCCGCTACACCACCTCAAGCTTTTCCTTCATTCCGCTCGCTACACCACCTCAAGCTATTCCGTCATGCCGCCCGCTACACCCCCTCAAGCTATTCCTTCATTCCGCCCGCTACACCACCTCAAGCTATTCCGTCATGCCGCCCGCTACACCACCTCAAGCTTTTCCTTCGTGCCGCCCGCTACACCCCCTCAAGCTATTCCTTCATTCCGCCCGCTACACCACCTCAAGCTATTCCGTCATGCCGCCCGCTACACCACCTCAAGCTTTTCCTTCGTGCCGCCCGCTACACCACCTCAAGCTATTCCGTCATGCCGCCCGCTACACCACCTCAAGCTTTTCCTTCGTGCCGCCCGCTACACCACCTCAAGCTATTCCGTCATGCCGCCCGCTACACCCCCTCAAGCTTTTCCTTCGTGCCGCCCGCTACACCACCTCAAGCTATTCCGTCATGCCGCCCGCTACACCACCTCAAGCTTTTCCTTCGTGCCGCCCGCTACACCCCCTCAAGCTATTCCTTCATTCCGCCCGCTACACCACCTCAAGCTATTCCGTCATGCCGCCCGCTACACCACCTCAAGCTTTTCCTTCGTGCCGCCCGCTACACCACCTCAAGCTATTCCGTCATGCCGCCAGCTACACCGCCACAACCAAAGACAACATTGCATTTAAATTTCAACCAAATAAATAAGTTTCAAAAATAAGGGTGATTTTAAAATAGAAGGCAAAATTTCGGCAAGATGTGCTTCGATGAAAAGAAGTATGCTCGTCCGGTTCGATTCCCTGCACTGCAATCAAGTTTTATCAACGTGTGGGGAATGTTCGGCCAAACTTGGCTTCAAACCCTTGAAAATATTTTCTTCTGATTTCTCACTGACCAAGAAGTGTGTTCCATGACCGATCAGCTTGGAGAGCGCTCGCCTCGCGGTTTAAGCACTCAAGTTGGTACAGCAAAGTTTAAAAATCACGGGTAGAGCGAATGACTCAAACAAAGCAGAGGATCAAAAATGGCGATGTTTAATAAAGCATCGTGAACGCACTCATTTTCAAAATTCACAAATACAATGATGACGTCACGTCGGCAGGGAGTGCATCGTCACAATCAAACCGTTTGTTCAAACAACCATTGTCCATAGAGACAATCACGACCCTCCACCAAGAGCCTGACGTGTCCATGGACCACCACTCAAGAGGGGAACTGTGTGTGTGTGTGTGTGTGTGTGTGTGTGTGTGTGTGTGTGTGTGTGTGTGTGTGTGTGTGTGTGTGTGTGTGTGTGTGTGTGTGTGTGTGTGTGTGTGTGTGTGTGTGTGTGTGTGTGTGTGTGTGTGTGCGATTGCCACAAGTTTATACAGGCGGGCGAGAGTGCATCATGATACAATCATCTTTTCTACTCCCCCAAGCCCCCCACCCAACCCCGTTAACGAGACAAAACAAAACAAACAAACACCCTCATTTACTCGACCATGGTTAACCCCAAGCCCACGTCCTTCAAACTCCCCAGTTATCCTTTCCTCAGACTTTGTTTCTGTATCCATCTTGTCCACCACATCCGTCCTCCTTCCCCCATTTCCTCCCCACATCCATTGTTTAAGTCTCCATTTTGTCCCTCAACCCTGCTGTCGGTGTCCCCCCCACCACAAACCCTTTCCTCTCTCTCCTGTCTGTTTTGTTCCGTTGCATCCTGATCCATTCAGTGTTCCAACTCTTCCACAAGCCTCGAATCTACATATAAAAAAATAACAAAAAATAAAAAATTACATTCCACAAGTACCCCCCCCCCACCACCGCTCCCCCTACCCCAGAAGTTACATCACTTCCGCGAGGCTCAGCAGCAATTTATCTCATCAAGTGCAGTGTTGACCCGCTGCACTTGTTGACCCGTTGAAAAAATGAAATGGAATCTTGTGTTTGAGAGTTGAGAGAAGGGGGCTGCCTCTCAGCCATCCATGTAGGCCTGCACGGTGTGCCACAGTGCTCGGATGTTGCCGGCTCCAAATCCCCGAGAATGGCAACGCTGGATTATCTCGAGGAAGAAGGTGTCTTCCTCGAAGATGGGCAACGTGAAGGCTTGGAGCAAGCTCCTGGTGGGGGAAAAACAAAAACTGTGGATACACCGTGCTTTTAACTGCGGGACGACGAAGCGAGCTGAACGTGAGCTGCAAACGTAAAGCCGCCGTCACACCTTGACGATTTAGCCAGCGTATGCCGACGTGTGAAAAATTTGTCTAAAACGCTGGCACACGTCGAATACGTTATGGGTAAGTTTTGTATACGTTAAGAGCACGCTGGCATACGTCGTAGTACGCCGAGCTCGTCGACAAATTTTAACATGCTCAAAATTTTTCGACGTATGCCGGCGCATGACTCACACGTTCCGCATACGCTGGCCATAAGTTGTAGGCACATTACGTGATCGTTGACACACGTCGACACACGTTACTTGTAAGTTACTCATAAGTCGAAACACGTCGAGGTAATGTTTAGCGTCAGTGTTCCAGACTCCATGTTTTTTTGTTTTCGTTTTTTTTTTTTTTTTTTTTTTTCTTCGGCATGACGGTGATGTTGACACTTCGATTTCTCGTGTGGTTATAATATAATAGCGAACACAGTGAGCTTCATACTTAACGCGTGCACATGAGAGAATAGGAAACAACAACAACAACAACAACACAATACTCCTGGCTATTTCGAATCTGTGGTTGGATTATGACCTTTTGCTTCCGGTTGTTTTTAAACGCTGTGCGGTGTATAAACACGATTGGGTTTTATTTCTATCTTGTGAATATTTCTTAACGCGTGCACATGAGAGAATAGGAAACAACAAAAACAACACAATACCCTGGCAATTGTGAATCCGTGTCGTTGGCTATGATCCTTTTGCTTCCGTTTTTTTTTTGCTTCTGGTTATTTTTTGTTTCCGGTTTTTGTCATGGGGAATGATGCATGCCGGGAGATAAAGGCATCGTCGGAGACATGAAAGACCCAAATAATATCAGACATGGTGTATATTCCCTCCACTGATTTTAATGAAGATATCTCTCTCATCATCAAAAAATAATTTTTAATCGTGATTTACGTTATTTGATCGCTGATCCCGAATCCAGGCCGAAGTAACCGGAAATTGTGTATACAGTTGTGAACAAGTTATGGGTAAAGTCAGAAGCGAATGTAAGAAGAATTCTACGTCCACTTCTCATATTTATTTTTTTAGATGAGATCCTGTTCTTGGCGGTGAAGTTGTTGTTGTGAAGGTAATGTTGAGGTAATATTTATTTTTTTAGATGAGATCCTGTTCTTGGCGGTATAGTTGTTGTTGTGAAGGTAATGTTGAGGTAATATTTATTTTTGCAGATGAGATCCTGTTCTTGGCGGTGTAGTTGTTGTGAAGGTAATGTTGGGGTAATATATTTTTTTTAGATGAGCTCCTGTTCGAGGCGGTGTAGTTCTTGTTGTTGTGAAGGTAATGTTAAGGTAATATTTATTTTTTTAGATGAGATCCTGTTCTTGGCGGTGTAGTTGTTGTTGTGAAGGTAATGTTGAGGTAATATTTATTTTTTCAGATGAGATCCTGTTCTCGGCGGTGTAGTTGTTGTTGTGAAGGTAATGTTGAGGTAATATTTATTTTTTAGATGAGATCCTGTTCTAGGTGGTGTAGTTGTCATTGTGAAGGTAATGTTGAGGTAATATATATATTTTTAGATGAGATCCTGTTCTAGGCGGTGTAGTTGTTGTTGTGAAGGTAATGTTGAGGTTAAATTTTTTTTTTCAGATGAGATCCTGTTTGAGGCGGTGTAGTTGTTGTTGTGAAGGTAATGTTGAGGTAATATTTATTTTGTAAGATGAGATCCTGTTGTTGGGGGTGTAGTTGTTGTTGTGAAGGTAATGTTGAGGTAATATATTTTTTAGATGAGATCCTGTTCTAGGCGGTGAAGTTGTTGTTGTGAAGGTAATGTTGAGGTAATATTTATTTTTTTAGATGAGATCCTGTTCTTGGCGGTATAGTTGTTGTTGTGAAGGTAATGTTGAGGTAATATTTATTTTTGCAGATGAGATCCTGTTCTCGGCGGTGTAGTTGTCGTTGTGAAGGTAATGTTGAGGTAATATGTATTTTTTTAGATGAGATCCTGTTCTTGGCGGTGTAGTTGTTGTGAAGGTAATGTTGAGGTAATATATTTTTTTTAGATGAGCTCCTGTTCGAGGCGGTGTAGTTCTTGTTGTGAAGGTAATGTTAAGGTAATATTTATTTTTGCAGATGAGATCCTGTTCTTGGCGGTGTAGTTGTTGTGAAGGTAATGTTGAGGTAATATATTTTTTTTAGATGAGATCCTGTTCTCGGCGGTGTAGTTGTTCTTGTGAAGGTAATGTTGAGGTAATATTTATTTTTGCAGATGAGATCCTGTTCTTGGCGGTGTAGTTGTTGTGAAGGTAATGTTGGGGTAATATATTTTTTTTAGATGAGCTCCTGTTCGAGGCGGTGTAGTTCTTGTTGTTGTGAAGGTAATGTTAAGGTAATATTTATTTTTTTAGATGAGATCCTGTTCTTGGCGGTGTAGTTGTTGTTGTGAAGGTAATGTTGAGGTAATATTTATTTTTTCAGATGAGATCCTGTTCTCGGCGGTGTAGTTGTTGTTGTGAAGGTAATGTTGAGGTAATATTTATTTTTTCAGATGAGATCCTGTTCTCGGCGGTGTAGTTGTTGTTGTGAAGGTAATGTTGAGGTAATATTTATTTTTTAGATGAGATCCTGTTCTAGGTGGTGTAGTCATTGTGAAGGTAATGTTGAGGTAATATATATATTTTTAGATGAGATCCTGTTCTAGGCGGTGTAGTTGTTGTTGTGAAGGTAATGTTGAGGTTAATTTTTTTTCAGACGAGATCCTGTTTGAGGCGGTGTAGTTGTTGTTGTGAAGGTAATGTTGAGGTAATATATATTTTTTAGATGAGCTCCTGTTCGACGCGGTGTAGTTCTTGTTGTTGTGAAGGTAATGTTAAGGTAAAATTAATTTTTTAGATGAGATCCTGTTCTTGGCGGTGTAGTTGTTGTTGTGAAGGTAATGTTGAGGTAATATTTATTTTTGCAGATGAGATCCTGTTCTTGGCGGTGTAGTTGTTGTGAAGGTAATGTTGGGGTAATATATTTTTTTAGATGAGCTCCTGTTCGAGGCGGTGTAGTTCTTGTTGTTGTGAAGGTAATGTTAAGGTAATATCTATTTTTTTAGATGAGATCCTGTTCTTGGCGGTGTAGTTGTTGTTGTGAAGGTAATGTTGAGGTAATATTTATTTTTTCAGATGAGATCCTGTTCTCGGCGGTGTAGTTGTTGTTGTGAAGGTAATGTTGAGGTAATATTTATTTTTTAGATGAGATCCTGTTCTAGGTGGTGTAGTTGTCATTGTGAAGGTAATGTTGAGGTAATATATATATTTTTAGATGAGATCCTGTTCTAGGCGGTGTAGTTGTTGTTGTGAAGGTAATGTTGAGGTTAAATTTTTTTCAGATGAGATCCTGTTTGAGGCGGTGTAGTTGTTGTTGTGAAGGTAATGTTGAGGTAATATTTATTTTGTAAGATGAGATCCTGTTCTTGGCGGTGTAGTTGTTGTTGTGAAGGTAATGTTGAGGTAATATATTTTTTAGATGAGATCCTGTTCTCGGCGGTGAAGTTGTTGTTGTGAAGGTAATGTTGAGGTAATATTTATTTTTTAGATGAGATCCTGTTCTTGGCGGTATAGTTGTTGTTGTGAAGGTAATGTTGAGGTAATATTTATTTTTGCAGATGAGATCCTGTTCTCGGCGGTGTAGTTGTTGTTGTGAAGGTAATGTTGAGGTAATATTTATTTTTTAGATGAGATCCTGTTCTAGGTGGTGTAGTCATTGTGAAGGTAATGTTGAGGTAATATATATTTTTTAGATGAGCTCCTGTTCGACGCGGTGTAGTTCTTGTTGTTGTGAAGGTAATGTTAAGGTAATATTAATTTTTTTAGATGAGATCCTGTTCTTGGCGGTGTAGTTGTTGTTGTGAAGGTAATGTTGAGGTAATATTTATTTTTGCAGATGAGATCCTGTTCTTGGCGGTGTAGTTGTTGTGAAGGTAATTTTGGGGTAATATATATTTTTTAGATGAGCTCCTGTTCGAGGCGGTGTAGTTCTTGTTGTTGTGAAGGTAATGTTAAGGTAATATTTATTTTTTTAGATGAGATCCTGTTCTTGGCGGTGTAGTTGTTGTTGTGAAGGTAATGTTGAGGTAATATTTATTTTTTCAGATGAGATCCTGTTCTCGGCGGTGTAGTTGTTGTTGTGAAGGTAATGTTGAGGTAATATTTATTTTTTAGATGAGATCCTGTTCTAGGTGGTGTAGTTGTCCTTGTGAAGGTAATGTTGAGGTAATATATATATTTTTAGATGAGATCCTGTTCTAGGCGGTGTAGTTGTTGTTGTGAAGGTAATGTTGAGGTTAAATTTTTTTCAGATGAGATCCTGTTTGAGGCGGTGTAGTTGTTGTTGTGAAGGTAATGTTGAGGTAATATTTATTTTGTAAGATGAGATCCTGGTCTTGGCGGTGTAGTTGTTGTGAAGGTAATGTTGAGGTAATATTTTTTTAGATGAGATCCTGTTCTAGGCGGTGAAGTTGTTGTTGTGAAGGTAATGTTGAGGTAATATTTATTTTTTTAGATGAGATCCTGTTCTTGGCGGTATAGTTGTTGTTGTGAAGGTAATGTTGAGGTAATATTTATTTTTGCAGATGAGATCCTGTTCTCGGCGGTGTAGTTGTCGTTGTGAAGGTAATGTTGAGGTAATATATTTTTTTTTAGATGAGATCCTGTTCTTGGCGGTGTAGTTGTTGTGAAGGTAATGTTGAGGTAATATATTTTTTTTAGATGAGCTCCTGTTCGAGGCGGTGTAGTTCTTGTTGTTGTGAAGGTAATGTTAAGGTAATATTAATTTTTTTAGATGAGATCCTGTTCTCGGCGGTGTAGTTGTTCTTGTGAAGGTAATGTTGAGGTAATATTTATTTTTGCAGATGAGATCCTGTTCTTGGCGGTGTAGTTGTTGTGAAGGTAATGTTGGGGTAATATATTTTTTTAGATGAGCTCCTGTTCGAGGCGGGGTAGATCTTGTTGTTGTGAAGGTAATGTTAAGGTAATATTTATTTTTTTAGATGAGATCCTGTTCTTGGCGGTGTAGTTGTTGTTGTGAAGGTAATGTTGAGGTAATATATATATTTTTAGATGAGATCCTGTTCTAGGCGGTGTAGTTGTTGTTGTGAAGGTAATGTTGAGGTTAAATTTTTTTTCAGATGAGATCCTGTTTGAGGCGGTGTAGTTGTTGTGAAGGTAATGTTGAGGTAATATTTATTTTGTAAGATGAGATCCTGTTCTTGGCGGTGTAGTTGTTGTGAAGGTAATGTTGAGGTAATATATTTTTTTTAGGTGAGCTCCTGTTCGAGGCGGTGTAGTTCTTGTTGTGAAGGTAATGTTAAGGTAATATTAATTTTTTAGATGAGATCCTGTTCTCGGCGGTGTAGTTGTTCTTGTGAAGGTAATGTTGAGGTAATATTTATTTTTGCAGATGAGATCCTGTTCTTGGCGGTGTAGTTGTTGTGAAGGTAATGTTGGGGTAATATATTTTTTTAGATGAGCTCCTGTTCGAGGCGGTGTAGTTCTTGTTGTTGTGAAGGTAATGTTAAGGTAATATTTATTTTTTAGATGAGATCCTGTTCTTGGCGGTGTAGTTGTTGTTGTGAAGGTAATGTTGAGGTAATATTTATTTTTTCAGATGAGATCCTGTTCTCGGCGGTGTAGTTGTTGTTGTGAAGGTAATGTTGAGGTAATATTTATTTTTTAGATGAGATCCTGTTCTAGGTGGTGTAGTCATTGTGAAGGTAATGTTGAGGTAATATATATATTTTTAGATGAGATCCTGTTCTCGGCGGTGTAGTTGTTGTTGTGAAGGTAATGTTGAGGTTAATTTTTTTTTTCAGACGAGATCCTGTTTGAGGCGGTGTAGTTGTTGTTGTGAAGGTAATGTTGAGGTAATATATATTTTTTAGATGAGCTCCTGTTCGACGCGGTGTAGTTCTTGTTGTTGTGAAGGTAATGTTAAGGTAAAATTAATTTTTTTAGATGAGATCCTGTTCTTGGCGGTGTAGTTGTTGTTGTGAAGGTAATGTTGAGGTAATATTTATTTTTGCAGATGAGATCCTGTTCTTGGCGGTGTAGTTGTTGTGAAGGTAATGTTGGGGTAATATATTTTTTTTAGATGAGCTCCTGTTCGAGGCGGTGTAGTTCTTGTTGTTGTGAAGGTAATGTTAAGGTAATATCTATTTTTTAGATGAGATCCTGTTCTTGGCGGTGTAGTTGTTGTTGTGAAGGTAATGTTGAGGTAATATTTATTTTTTCAGATGAGATCCTGTTCTCGGCGGTGTAGTTGTTGTTGTGAAGGTAATGTTGAGGTAATATTTATTTTTTAGATGAGATCCTGTTCTAGGTGGTGTAGTTGTCATTGTGAAGGTAATGTTGAGGTAATATATATATTTTTAGATGAGATCCTGTTCTAGGCGGTGTAGTTGTTGTTGTGAAGGTAATGTTGAGGTTAAATTTTTTTTCAGATGAGATCCTGTTTGAGGCGGTGTAGTTGTTGTTGTGAAGGTAATGTTGAGGTAATATTTATTTTGTAAGATGAGATCCTGTTCTTGGCGGTGTAGTTGTTGTTGTGAAGGTAATGTTGAGGTAATATATTTTTTTAGATGAGATCCTGTTCTCGGCGGTGAAGTTGTTGTTGTGAAGGTATTGTTGGGGTAATATTTATTTTTTAGATGAGATCCTGTTCTTGGCGGTATAGTTGTTGTTGTGAAGGTAATGTTGAGGTAATATTTATTTTTGCAGATGAGATCCTGTTCTCGGCGGTGTCGTTGTTGTTGTGAAGGTAATGTTGAGGTAATATTTATTTTTTAGATGAGATCCTGTTCTAGGTGGTGTAGTCATTGTGAAGGTAATGTTGAGGTAATATATATTTTTTAGATGAGCTCCTGTTCGACGCGGTGTAGTTCTTGTTGTTGTGAAGGTAATGTTAAGGTAATATTAATTTTTTTAGATGAGATCCTGTTCTTGGCGGTGTAGTTGTTGTTGTGAAGGTAATGTTGAGGTAATATTTATTTTTGCAGATGAGATCCTGTTCTTGGCGGTGTAGTTGTTGTGAAGGTAATGTTGGGGTAATATATTTTTTAGATGAGCTCCTGTTCGAGGCGGTGTAGTTCTTGTTGTTGTGAAGGTAATGTTAAGGTAATATTTATTTTTTTAGATGAGATCCTGTTCTTGGCGGTGTAGTTGTTGTTGTGAAGGTAATGTTGAGGTAATATTTATTTTTTCAGATGAGATCCTGTTCTCGGCGGTGTAGTTGTTGTTGTGAAGGTAATGTTGAGGTAATATTTATTTTTTAGATGAGATCCTGTTCTAGGTGGTGTAGTTGTCCTTGTGAAGGTAATGTTGAGGTAATATATATATTTTTAGATGAGATCCTGTTCTAGGCGGTGTAGTTGTTGTTGTGAAGGTAATGTTGAGGTTAAATTTTTTTTTCAGATGAGATCCTGTTTGAGGCGGTGTAGTTGTTGTTGTGAAGGTAATGTTGAGGTAATATTTATTTTGTAAGATGAGATCCTGGTCTTGGCGGTGTAGTTGTTGTGAAGGTAATGTTGAGGTAATATATTTTTTTGGATGAGATCCTGTTCTAGGCGGTGAAGTTGTTGTTGTGAAGGTAATGTTGAGGTAATATTTATTTTTTTAGATGAGATCCTGTTCTTGGCGGTATAGTTGTTGTTGTGAAGGTAATGTTGAGGTAATATTTATTTTTGCAGATGAGATCCTGTTCTCGGCGGTGTAGTTGTCGTTGTGAAGGTAATGTTGAGGTAATATATTTTTTTAGATGAGATCCTGTTCTTGGCGGTGTAGTTGTTGTGAAGGTAATGTTGAGGTAATATATTTTTTTTAGATGAGCTCCTGTTCGAGGCGGTGTAGTTCTTGTTGTTGTGAAGGTAATGTTAAGGTAATATTAATTTTTTTAGATGAGATCCTGTTCTCGGCGGTGTAGTTGTTCTTGTGAAGGTAATGTTGAGGTAATATTTATTTTTGCAGATGAGATCCTGTTCTTGGCGGTGTAGTTGTTGTGAAGGTAATGTTGGGGTAATATATTTTTTTTAGATGAGCTCCTGTTCGAGGCGGTGTAGTTCTTGTTGTTGTGAAGGTAATGTTAAGGTAATATTTATTTTTTTAGATGAGATCCTGTTCTTGGCGGTGTAGTTGTTGTTGTGAAGGTAATGTTGAGGTAATATATATATTTTTAGATGAGATCCTGTTCTAGGCGGTGTTGTTGTTGTTGTGAAGGTAATGTTGAGGTTAAATTTTTTTTTCAGATGAGATCCTGTTTGAGGCGGTGTAGTTGTTGTTGTGAAGGTAATGTTGAGGTAATATTTATTTTGTAAGATGAGATCCTGTTCTTGGCGGTGTAGTTGTTGTGAAGGTAATGTTGAGGTAATATATTTTTTTCGATGAGATCCTGTTCTAGGCGGTGAAGTTGTTGTTGTGAAGGTAATGTTGAGGTAATATATATTTTTTAGATGAGCTCCTGTTCGACGCGGTGTAGTTCTTGTTGTTGTGAAGGTAATGTGAAGGTAATATTAATTTTTTTAGATGACATCCTGTTCTAGGCGGTGTAGTTGTTGTTGTGAAGGTAATGTTGAGGTTAAATTTTTTTTCAGATGAGATCCTGTTTGAGGCGGTGTAGTTGTTGTTGTGAAGGTAATGTTGAGGTAATATTTATTTTGTAAGATGAGATCCTGTTCTTGGCGGTGTAGTTGTTGTTGTGAAGGTAATGTTGAGGTAATATATTTTTTTAGATGAGATCCTGTTCTAGGCGGTGAAGTTGTTGTTGTGAAGGTAATGTTGAGGTAATATTTATTTTTTTAGATGAGATCCTGTTCTTGGCGGTATAGTTGTTGTTGTGAAGGTAATGTTGAGGTAATATTTATTTTTGCAGATGAGATCCTGTTCTCGGCGGTGTAGTTGTCGTTGTGAAGGTAATGTTGAGGTAATATGTATTTTTTTAGATGAGATCCTGTTCTTGGCGGTGTAGTTGTTGTGAAGGTAATGTTGAGGTAATATATTTTTTTAGATGAGCTCCTGTTCGAGGCGGTGTAGTTCTTGTTGTGAAGGTAATGTTAAGGTAATATTAATTTTTTTAGATGAGATCCTGTTCTCGGCGGTGTAGTTGTTCTTGTGAAGGTAATGTTGAGGTAATATTTATTTTTGCAGATGAGATCCTGTTCTTGGCAGTGTAGTTGTTGTGAAGGTAATGTTGGGGTAATATATTTTTTTTAGATGAGCTCCTGTTCGAGGCGGTGTAGTTCTTGTTGTTGTGAAGGTAATGTTAAGGTAATATTTATTTTTTTAGATGAGATCCTGTTCTTGGCGGTGTAGTTGTTGTTGTGAAGGTAATGTTGAGGTAATATTTATTTTTTCAGATGAGATCCTGTTCTCGGCGGTGTAGTTGTTGTTGTGAAGGTAATGTTGAGGTAATATTTATTTTTTAGATGAGATCCTGTTCTAGGTGGTGTAGTCATTGTGAAGGTAATGTTGAGGTAATATATATATTTTTAGATGAGATCCTGTTCTAGGCGGTGTCGTTGTTGTTGTGAAGGTAATGTTGAGGTTAATTTTTTTTTTCAGACGAGATCCTGTTTGAGGCGGTGTAGTTGTTGTTGTGAAGGTAATGTTGAGGTAATATATATTTTTTAGATGAGCTCCTGTTTGACGCGGTGTAGTTCTTGTTGTTGTGAAGGTAATGTTAAGGTAAAATTAATTTTTTAGATGAGATCCTGTTCTTGGCGGTGTAGTTGTTGTTGTGAAGGTAATGTTGAGGTAATATTTATTTTTGCAGATGAGATCCTGTTCTTGGCGGTGTAGTTGTTGTGAAGGTAATGTTGGGGTAATATATTTTTTTTAGATGAGCTCCTGTTCGAGGCGGTGTAGTTCTTGTTGTTGTGAAGGTAATGTTAAGGTAATATCTATTTTTTAGATGAGATCCTGTTCTTGGCGGTGTAGTTGTTGTTGTGAAGGTAATGTTGAGGTAATATTTATTTTTTCAGATGAGATCCTGTTCTCGGCGGTGTAGTTGTTGTTGTGAAGGTAATGTTGAGGTAATATTTATTTTTTAGATGAGATCCTGTTCTAGGTGGTGTAGTTGTCATTGTGAAGGTAATGTTGAGGTAATATATATATTTTTAGATGAGATCCTGTTCTAGGCGGTGTAGTTGTTGTTGTGAAGGTAATGTTGAGGTTAAATTTTTTTTTTCAGATGAGATCCTGTTTGAGGCGGTGTAGTTGTTGTTGTGAAGGTAATGTTGAGGTAATATTTATTTTGTAAGATGAGATCCTGTTCTTGGCGGTGTAGTTGTTGTTGTGAAGGTAATGTTGAGGTAATATATTTTTTAGATGAGATCCTGTTCTCGGCGGTGAAGTTGTTGTTGTGAAGGTAATGTTGAGGTAATATTTATTTTTTAGATGAGATCCTGTTCTTGGCGGTATAGTTGTTGTTGTGAAGGTAATGTTGAGGTAATATTTATTTTTGCAGATGAGATCCTGTTCTCGGCGGTGTAGTTGTTGTTGTGAAGGTAATGTTGAGGTAATATTTATTTTTAGATGAGATCCTGTTATAGGTGGTGTAGTCATTGTGAAGGTAATGTTGAGGTAATATATATATTTTTAGATGAGATCCTGTTCGAGGCGGTGTAGTTGTTGTTGTGAAGGTAATGTTGAGGTTAATTTTTTTTTTTCAGACGAGATCCTGTTTGAGGCGGTGTAGTTGTTGTTGTGAAGGTAATGTTGAGGTAATATATATTTTTTAGATGAGCTCCTGTTCGACGCGGTGTAGTTCTTGTTGTTGTGAAGGTAATGTTAAGGTAATATTAATTTTTTTAGATGAGATCCTGTTCTTGGCGGTGTAGTTGTTGTTGTGAAGGTAATGTTGAGGTAATATTTATTTTTGCAGATGAGATCCTGTTCTTGGCGGTGTAGTTGTTGTGAAGGTAATGTTGGGTAATATATTTTTTTTAGATGAGCTCCTGTTCGAGGCGGTGTAGTTCTTGTTGTTGTGAAGGTAATGTAAAGGTAATATTTATTTTTTTAGATGAGATCCTGTTCTTGGCGGTGTAGTTGTTGTTGTGAAGGTAATGTTGAGGTAATATTTATTTTTTCAGATGAGATCCTGTTCTCGGCGGTGTAGTTGTTGTTGTGAAGGTAATGTTGAGGTAATATTTATTTTTTAGATGAGATCCTGTTCTAGGTGGTGTAGTTGTCATTGTGAAGGTAATGTTGAGGTAATATATATATTTTTAGATGAGATCCTGTTCTAGGCGGTGTAGTTGTTGTTGTGAAGGTAATGTTGAGGTTAAATTTTTTTTTCAGATGAGATCCTGTTTGAGGCGGTGTAGTTGTTGTTGTGAAGGTAATGTTGAGGTAATATTTATTTTGTAAGATGAGATCCTGTTCTTGGCGGTGTAGTTGTTGTGAAGGTAATGTTGAGGTAATATATTTTTTTAGATGAGATCCTGTTCTAGGCGGTGAAGTTGTTGTTGTGAAGGTAATGTTGAGGTAATATTTATTTTTTTAGATGAGATCCTGTTCTTGGCGGTATAGTTGTTGTTGTGAAGGTAATGTTGAGGTAATATTTATTTTTGCAGATGAGATCCTGTTCTCGGCGGTGTAGTTGTCGTTGTGAAGGTAATGTTGAGGTAATATATTTTTTTTTAGATGAGATCCTGTTCTTGGCGGTGTAGTTGTTGTGAAGGTAATGTTGAGGTAATATATTTTTTTTAGATGAGCTCCTGTTCGAGGCGGTGTAGTTCTTGTTGTTGTGAAGGTAATGTTAAGGTAATATTAATTTTTTAGATGAGATCCTGTTCTCGGCGGTGTAGTTGTTCTTGTGAAGGTAATGTTGAGGTAATATTTATTTTTGCAGATGAGATCCTGTTCTTGGCGGTGTAGTTGTTGTGAAGGTAATGTTGGGGTAATATATTTTTTTTAGATGAGCTCCTGTTCGAGGCGGTGTAGTTCTTGTTGTTGTGAAGGTAATGTTAAGGTAATATTTATTTTTTTAGATGAGATCCTGTTCTTGGCGGTGTAGTTGTTGTTGTGAAGGTAATGTTGAGGTAATATATATATTTTTAGATGAGATCCTGTTCTAGGCGGTGTAGTTGTTGTTGTGAAGGTAATGTTGAGGTTAAATTTTTTTTTCAGATGAGATCCTGTTTGAGGCGGTGTAGTTGTTGTGAAGGTAATGTTGAGGTAATATTTATTTTGTAAGATGAGATCCTGTTCTTGGCGGTGTAGTTGTTGTGAAGGTAATGTTGAGGTAATATATTTTTTTAGATGAGCTCCTGTTCGAGGCGGTGTAGTTCTTGTTGTGAAGGTAATGTTAAGGTAATATTAATTTTTTTAGATGAGATCCTGTTCTCGGCGGTGTAGTTGTTCTTGTGAAGGTAATGTTGAGGTAATATTTATTTTTGCAGATGAGATCCTGTTCTTGGCGGTGTAGTTGTTGTGAAGGTAATGTTGGGGTAATATATTTTTTTAGATGAGCTCCTGTTCGAGGCGGTGTAGTTCTTGTTGTTGTGAAGGTAATGTTAAGGTAATATTTATTTTTTAGATGAGATCCTGTTCTTGGCGGTGTAGTTGTTGTTGTGAAGGTAATGTTGAGGTAATATTTATTTTTTCAGATGAGATCCTGTTCTCGGCGGTGTAGTTGTTGTTGTGAAGGTAATGTTGAGGTAATATTTATTTTTTAGATGAGATCCTGTTCTAGGTGGTGTAGTCATTGTGAAGGTAATGTTGAGGTAATATATATATTTTTAGATGAGATCCTGTTCTCGGCGGTGTAGTTGTTGTTGTGAAGGTAATGTTGAGGTTAATTTTTTTTTTCAGACGAGATCCTGTTTGAGGCGGTGTAGTTGTTGTTGTGAAGGTAATGTTGAGGTAATATATATTTTTTAGATGAGCTCCTGTTCGACGCGGTGTAGTTCTTGTTGTTGTGAAGGTAATGTTAAGGTAAAATTAATTTTTTAGATGAGATCCTGTTCTTGGCGGTGTAGTTGTTGTTGTGAAGGTAATGTTGAGGTAATATTTATTTTTGCAGATGAGATCCTGTTCTTGGCGGTGTAGTTGTTGTGAAGGTAATGTTGGGGTAATATATTTTTTTTAGATGAGCTCCTGTTCGAGGCGGTGTAGTTCTTGTTGTTGTGAAGGTAATGTTAAGGTAATATCTATTTTTTTAGATGAGATCCTGTTCTTGGCGGTGTAGTTGTTGTTGTGAAGGTAATGTTGAGGTAATATTTATTTTTTCAGATGAGATCCTGTTCTCGGCGGTGTAGTTGTTGTTGTGAAGGTAATGTTGAGGTAATATTTATTTTTTAGATGAGATCCTGTTCTAGGTGGTGTAGTTGTCATTGTGAAGGTAATGTTGAGGTAATATATATATTTTTAGATGAGATCCTGTTCTAGGCGGTGTAGTTGTTGTTGTGAAGGTAATGTTGAGGTTAAATTTTTTTAAGATGAGATCCTGTTCTAGGCGGTGCAATTGTTGTTGTGAAGGTAATGTTGAGGTAATATTTATTTTGTAAGATGAGATCCTGTTCTTGGCGGTGTAGTTGTTGTTGTGAAGGTAATGTTGAGGTAATATATTTTTTTAGATGAGATCCTGTTCTCGGCGGTGAAGTTGTTGTTGTGAAGGTAATGTTGAGGTAATATTTATTTTTTTAGATGAGATCCTGTTCTTGGCGGTATAGTTGTTGTTGTGAAGGTAATGTTGAGGTAATATTTATTTTTGCAGATGAGATCCTGTTCTCGGCGGTGTCGTTGTTGTTGTGAAGGTAATGTTGAGGTAATATTTATTTTTTAGATGAGATCCTGTTCTAGGTGGTGTAGTCATTGTGAAGGTAATGTTGAGGTAATATATATTTTTTAGATGAGCTCCTGTTCGACGCGGTGTAGTTCTTGTTGTTGTGAAGGTAATGTTAAGGTAATATTAATTTTTTTAGATGAGATCCTGTTCTTGGCGGTGTAGTTGTTGTTGTGAAGGTAATGTTGAGGTAATATTTATTTTTGCAGATGAGATCCTGTTCTTGGCGGTGTAGTTGTTGTGAAGGTAATGTTGGGGTAATATATTTTTTTTAGATGAGCTCCTGTTCGAGGCGGTGTAGTTCTTGTTGTTGTGAAGGTAATGTTAAGGTAATATTTATTTTTTTAGATGAGATCCTGTTCTTGGCGGTGTAGTTGTTGTTGTGAAGGTAATGTTGAGGTAATATTTATTTTTTCAGATGAGATCCTGTTCTCGGCGGTGTAGTTGTTGTTGTGAAGGTAATGTTGAGGTAATATTTATTTTTTAGATGAGATCCTGTTCTAGGTGGTGTAGTTGTCCTTGTGAAGGTAATGTTGAGGTAATATATATATTTTTAGATGAGATCCTGTTCTAGGCGGTGTAGTTGTTGTTGTGAAGGTAATGTTGAGGTTAAATTTTTTTTTTCAGAGGAGATCCTGTTTGAGGCGGTGTAGTTGTTGTTGTGAAGGTAATGTTGAGGTAATATTTATTTTGTAAGATGAGATCCTGGTCTTGGCGGTGTAGTTGTTGTGAAGGTAATGTTGAGGTAATATATTTTTTTGGATGAGATCCTGTTCTAGGCGGTGAAGTTGTTGTTGTGAAGGTAATGTTGAGGGAATATTTATTTTTTTAGATGAGATCCTGTTCTTGGCGGTATAGTTGTTGTTGTGAAGGTAATGTTGAGGTAATATATTTTTTTAGATGAGATCCTGTTCTCGGCGGTGAAGTTGTTGTTGTGAAGGTAATGTTGAGGTAATATTTATTTTTTTAGATGAGATCCTGTTCTTGGCGGTATAGTTGTTGTTGTGAAGGTAATGTTGAGGTAATATTTATTTTTGCAGATGAGATCCTGTTCTCGGCGGTGTAGTTGTCGTTGTGAAGGTAATGTTGAGGTAATATGTATTTTTTTAGATGAGATCCTGTTCTTGGCGGTGTAGTTGTTGTGAAGGTAATGTTGAGGTAATATATTTTTTTTAGATGAGCTCCTGTTCGAGGCGGTGTAGTTCTTGTTGTGAAGGTAATGTTAAGGTAATATTAATTTTTTTAGATGAGATCCTGTTCTCGGCGGTGTAGTTGTTCTTGTGAAGGTAATGTTGAGGTAATATTTATTTTTGCAGATGAGATCCTGTTCTTGGCGGTGTAGTTGTTGTGAAGGTAATGTTGGGGTAATATATTTTTTTTAGATGAGCTCCTGTTCGAGGCGGTGTAGTTCTTGTTGTTGTGAAGGTAATGTTAAGGTAATATTTATTTTTTTAGATGAGATCCTGTTCTCGGCGGTGTAGTTGTTGTTGTGAAGGTAATGTTGAGGTAATATTTATTTTTTAGATGAGATCCTGTTCTAGGTGGTGTAGTCATTGTGAAGGTAATGTTGAGGTAATATATATATTTTTAGATGAGATCCTGTTCTAGGCGGTGTCGTTGTTGTTGTGAAGGTAATGTTGAGGTTAATTTTTTTTTTCAGACGAGATCCTGTTTGAGGCGGTGTAGTTGTTGTTGTGAAGGTAATGTTGAGGTAATATATATTTTTTAGATGAGCTCCTGTTTGACGCGGTGTAGTTCTTGTTGTTGTGAAGGTAATGTTAAGGTAAAATTAATTTTTTTAGATGAGATCCTGTTCTTGGCGGTGTAGTTGTTGTTGTGAAGGTAATGTTGAGGTAATATTTATTTTTGCAGATGAGATCCTGTTCTTGGCGGTGTAGTTGTTGTGAAGGTAATGTTGGGGTAATATATTTTTTTTAGATGAGCTCCTGTTCGAGGCGGTGTAGTTCTTGTTGTTGTGAAGGTAATGTTAAGGTAATATCTATTTTTTTAGATGAGATCCTGTTCTTGGCGGTGTAGTTGTTGTTGTGAAGGTAATGTTGAGGTAATATTTATTTTTTCAGATGAGATCCTGTTCTCGGCGGTGTAGTTGTTGTTGTGAAGGTAATGTTGAGGTAATATTTATTTTTTAGATGAGATCCTGTTCTAGGTGGTGTAGTTGTCATTGTGAAGGTAATGTTGAGGTAATATATATATTTTTAGATGAGATCCTGTTCTAGGCGGTGTAGTTGTTGTTGTGAAGGTAATGTTGAGGTTAAATTTTTTTTCAGATGAGATCCTGTTTGAGGCGGTGTAGTTGTTGTTGTGAAGGTAATGTTGAGGTAATATTTATTTTGTAAGATGAGATCCTGTTCTTGGCGGTGTAGTTGTTGTTGTGAAGGTAATGTTGAGGTAATATTTTTTTAGATGAGATCCTGTTCTCGGCGGTGAAGTTGTTGTTGTGAAGGTAATGTTGAGGTAATATTTATTTTTTTAGATGAGATCCTGTTCTTGGCGGTATAGTTGTTGTTGTGAAGGTAATGTTGAGGTAATATTTATTTTTGCAGATGAGATCCTGTTCTCGGCGGTGTAGTTGTTGTTGTGAAGGTAATGTTGAGGTAATATTTATTTTTTAGATGAGATCCTGTTATAGGTGGTGTAGTCATTGTGAAGGTAATGTTGAGGTAATATATATATTTTTAGATGAGATCCTGTTCTAGGCGGTGTAGTTGTTGTTGTGAAGGTAATGTTGAGGTTAATTTTTTTTTTCAGACGAGATCCTGTTTGAGGCGGTGTAGTTGTTGTTGTGAAGGTAATGTTGAGGTAATATATATTTTTTAGATGAGCTCCTGTTCGACGCGGTGTAGTTCTTGTTGTTGTGAAGGTAATGTTAAGGTAATATTAATTTTTTTAGATGAGATCCTGTTCTTGGCGGTGTAGTTGTTGTTGTGAAGGTAATGTTGAGGTAATATTTATTTTTGCAGATGAGATCCTGTTCTTGGCGGTGTAGTTGTTGTGAAGGTAATGTTGGGTAATATATTTTTTTAGATGAGCTCCTGTTCGAGGCGGTGTAGTTCTTGTTGTTGTGAAGGTAATGTAAAGGTAATATTTATTTTTTAGATGAGATCCTGTTCTTGGCGGTGTAGTTGTTGTTGTGAAGGTAATGTTGAGGTAATATTTATTTTTTCAGATGAGATCCTGTTCTCGGCTGTGTAGTTGTTGTTGTGAAGGTAATGTTGAGGTAATATTTATTTTTTAGATGAGATCCTGTTCTAGGTGGTGTAGTTGTCATTGTGAAGGTAATGTTGAGGTAATATATATATTTTTAGATGAGATCCTGTTCTAGGCGGTGTAGTTGTTGTTGTGAAGGTAATGTTGAGGTTAAATTTTTTTTTCAGATGAGATCCTGTTTGAGGCGGTGTAGTTGTTGTTGTGAAGGTAATGTTGAGGTAATATTTATTTTGTAAGATGAGATCCTGTTCTTGGCGGTGTAGTTGTTGTGAAGGTAATGTTGAGGTAATATATTTTTTTAGATGAGATCCTGTTCTAGGCGGTGAAGTTGTTGTTGTGAAGGTAATGTTGAGGTAATATTTATTTTTTTAGATGAGATCCTGTTCTTGGCGGTATAGTTGTTGTTGTGAAGGTAATGTTGAGGTAATATTTATTTTTGCAGATGAGATCCTGTTCTCGGCGGTGTAGTTGTCGTTGTGAAGGTAATGTTGAGGTAATATATTTTTTTTTTAGATGAGATCCTGTTCTTGGCGGTGTAGTTGTTGTGAAGGTAATGTTGAGGTAATATATTTTTTTTAGATGAGCTCCTGTTCGAGGCGGTGTAGTTCTTGTTGTTGTGAAGGTAATGTTAAGGTAATATTAATTTTTTAGATGAGATCCTGTTCTCGGCGGTGTAGTTGTTCTTGTGAAGGTAATGTTGAGGTAATATTTATTTTTGCAGATGAGATCCTGTTCTTGGCGGTGTAGTTGTTGTGAAGGTAATGTTGGGGTAATATATTTTTTTTAGATGAGCTCCTGTTCGAGGCGGTGTAGTTCTTGTTGTTGTGAAGGTAATGTTAAGGTGGTAATATTTATTTTTTTAGATGAGATCCTGTTCTTGGCGGTGTAGTTGTTGTTGTGAAGGTAATGTTGAGGTAATATATATATTTTTAGATGAGATCCTGTTCTAGGCGGTGTAGTTGTTGTTGTGAAGGTAATGTTGAGGTTAAATTTTTTTTTCAGATGAGATCCTGTTTGAGGCGGTGTAGTTGTTGTTGTGAAGGTAATGTTGAGGTAATATTTATTTTGTAAGATGAGATCCTGTTCTTGGCGGTGTAGTTGTTGTGAAGGTAATGTTGAGGTAATATATTTTTTTAGATGAGATCCTGTTCTAGGCGGTGAAGTTGTTGTTGTGAAGGTAATGTTGAGGTAATATATATTTTTTAGATGAGCTCCTGTTCGACGCGGTGTAGTTCTTGTTGTTGTGAAGGTAATGTGAAGGTAATATTAATTTTTTTAGATGAGATCCTGTTCTTGGCGGTGTCGTTGTTGTTGTGAAGGTAATGTTGAGGTAATATTTATTTTTGCAGATGAGATCCTGTTCTTGGCGGTTTAGTTGTTGTGAAGGTAATGTTGGGGTAATATATTTTTTTTAGATGAGCTCCTGTTCGAGGCGGTGTAGTTCTTGTTGTTGTGAAGGTAATGTTAAGGTAATATTTATTTTTTTAGATGAGATCCTGTTCTTGGCGGTGTCGTTGTTGTTGTGAAGGTAATGTTGAGGTAATATTTATTTTTTCAGATGAGATCCTGTTCTCGGCGGTGTAGTTGTTGTTGTGAAGGTAATGTTGAGGTAATATTTATTTTTGCAGATGAGATCCTGTTCTAGGTGGTGTAGTTGTCATTGTGAAGGTAATGTTGAGGTAATATATATATTTTTAGATGAGATCCTGTTCTAGGCGGTGTAGTTGTTGTTGTGAAGGTAATGTTGAGGTTAAATTTTTTTTTCAGATGAGATCCTGTTTGAGGCGGTGTAGTTGTTGTTGTGAAGGTAATGTTGAGGTAATATTTATTTTGTAAGATGAGATCCTGTTCTTGGCGGTGTTGTTGTTGTGAAGGTAATGTTGAGGTAATATATTTTTTAGATGAGATCCTGTTCTAGGCGGTGAAGTTGTTGTTGTGAAGGTAATGTTGAGGTAATATTTATTTTATAAGATGAGATCTTGTTCTTGGCGGTATAGTTGTTGTTGTGAAGGTAATGTTGAGGTAATATTTATTTTTGCAGATGAGATCCTGTTCTCGGCGGTGTAGTTGTCGTTGTGAAGGTAATGTTGAGGTAATATATTTTTTTAGATGAGATCCTGTTCTTGGCGGTGTAGTTGTTGTGAAGGTAATGTTGAGGTAATATATTTTTTTTAGATGAGCTCCTGTTCGAGGCGGTGTAGTTCTTGTTGTTGTGAAGGTAATGTGAAGGTAATATTAATTTTTTTAGATGAGATCCTGTTCTCGGCGGTGTAGTTGTTCTTGTGAAGGTAATGTTGAGGTAATATTTATTTTTGCAGATGAGATCCTGTTCTTGGCGGTGTAGTTGTTGTGAAGGTAATGTTGGGGTAATATATTTTTTTTAGATGAGCTCCTGTTCGAGGCGGTGTAGTTCTTGTTGTTGTGAAGGTAATGTTAAGGTAATATTTATTTTTTTAGATGAGATCCTGTTCTAGGCGGTGTAGTTGTTGTTGTGAAGGTAATGTTGAGGTTAAATTTTTTTTTTCAGATGAGATCCTGTTTGAGGCGGTGTAGTTGTTTTTGTGAAGGTAATGTTGAGGTAATATTTATTTTGTAAGATGAGATCCTGTTCTTGGCGGTGTAGTTGTTGTGAAGGTAATGTTGAGGTAATATATTTTTTTAGATGAGATCCTGTTCTAGGCGGTGAAGTTGTTGTTGTGAAGGTAATGTTGAGGTAATATTTATTTTTTTAGATGAGATCCTGTTCTTGGCGGTATAGTTGTTGTTGTGAAGGTAATGTTGAGGTAATATTTATTTTTGCAGATGAAATCCTGTTCTCGGCGGTGTAGTTGTCGTTGTGAAGGTAATGTTGAGGTAATATATTTTTTTAGATGAGATCCTGTTCTAGGCGGTGAAGTTGTTGTTGTGAAGGTAATGTTGAGGTAATATTTATTTTTTTAGATGAGATCCTGTTCTTGGCGGTATAGTTGTTGTTGTGAAGGTAATGTTGAGGTAATATTTATTTTTGCAGATGAGATCCTGTTCTCGGCGGTGTAGTTGTCGTTGTGAAGGTAATGTTGAGGTAATATATATTTTTTTAGATGAGATCCTGTTCTTGGCGGTGTAGTTGTTGTGAAGGTAATGTTGAGGTAATATATTTTTTTTAGATGAGCTCCTGTTCGAGGCGGTGTAGTTCTTGTTGTGAAGGTAATGTTAAGGTAATATTAATTTTTTTAGATGAGATCCTGTTCTCGGCGGTGTAGTTGTTCTTGTGAAGGTAATGTTGAGGTAATATTTATTTTTGCAGATGAGATCCTGTTCTTGGCGGTGTAGTTGTTGTGAAGGTAATGTTGGGGTAATATATTTTTTTTAGATGAGCTCCTGTTCGAGGCGGTGTAGTTCTTGTTGTTGTGAAGGTAATGTTAAGGTAATATTTATTTTTTTAGATGAGATCCTTTTCTTGGCGGTGTAGTTGTTGTTGTGAAGGTAATGTTGAGGTAATATTTATTTTTTCAGATGAGATCCTGTTCTCGGCGGTGTAGTTGTTGTTGTGAAGGTAATGTTGAGGTAATATTTATTTTTTAGATGAGATCCTGTTCTAGGTGGTGTAGTCATTGTGAAGGTAATGTTGAGGTAATATATATATTTTTAGATGAGATCCTGTTCTAGGCGGTGTAGTTGTTGTTGTGAAGGTAATGTTGAGGTTAATTTTTTTTTTCAGACGAGATCCTGTTTGAGGCGATGTAGTTGTTGTTGTGAAGGTAATGTTGAGGTAATATATATTTTTTAGATGAGCTCCTGTTCGACGCGGTGTAGTTCTTGTTGTTGTGAAGGTAATGTTAAGGTAATATTAATTTTTTTAGATGAGATCCTGTTCTTGGCGGTGTAGTTGTTGTTGTGAAGGTAATGTTGAGGTAATATTTATTTTTGCAGATGAGATCCTGTTCTCGGCGGTGTAGTTGTTGTTGTGAAGGTAATGTTGAGGTAATATTTATTTTTTAGATGAGATCCTGTTCTAGGTGGTGTAGTTGTCATTGTGAAGGTAATGTTGAGGTAATATATATATTTTTAGATGAGATCCTGTTCTAGGCGGTGTAGTTGTTGTGGTGAAGGTAATGTTGAGGTTAAATTTTTTTTCAGATGAGATCCTGTTTGAGGTGGTGTAGTTGTTGTTGTGAAGGTAATGTTGAGGTAATATTTATTTTGTAAGATGAGATCCTGTTCTTGGCGGTGTAGTTGTTGTTGTGAAGGTAATGTTGAGGTAATATATTTTTTTAGATGAGATCCTGTTCTCGGCGGTGAAGTTGTTGTTGTGAAGGTAATGTTGAGGTAATATTTATTTTTTTAGATGAGATCCTGTTCTTGGTGGTATAGTTGTTGTTGTGAAGGTAATGTTGAGGTAATATTTATTTTTGCAGATGAGATCCTGTTCTCGGCGGTGTAGTTGTTGTTGTGAAGGTAATGTTGAGGTAATATTTATTTTTTAGATGAGATCCTGTTCTAGGTGGTGTAGTCATTGTGAAGGTAATGTTGAGGTAATATATATATTTTTAGATGAGATCCTGTTCGAGGCGGTGTAGTTGTTGTTGTGAAGGTAATGTTGAGGTTAATTTTTTTTTTCAGACGAGATCCTGTTTGAGGCGGTGTAGTTGTTGTTGTGAAGGTAATGTTGAGGTAATATATATTTTTTAGATGAGCTCCTGTTCGACGCGGTGTAGTTCTTGTTGTTGTGAAGGTAATGTTAAGGTAATATTAATTTTTTTAGATGAGATCCTGTTCTTGGCGGTGTAGTTGTTGTTGTGAAGGTAATGTTGAGGTAATATTTATTTTTGCAGATGAGATCCTGTTCTTGGCGGTGTAGTTGTTGTGAAGGTAATGTTGGGGTAATATATTTTTTTTAGATGAGATCCTGTTCTTGGCGGTGTAGTTGTTGTTGTGAAGGTAATGTTGAGGTAATATTTATTTTTTCAGACGAGATCCTGTTCTTGGCGGTGTAGTTGTTGTTGTGAAGGTAATATTTATTTGTTTAGATGAAATCCTGTTCTATGCGGTGTTGTTGTTGTTGTGAAGGTAATGTTGAGGTAATATTTTTTTCAGATGAGATCCTGTTTGAGGCGGTGTAGTTGTTGTTGTGTAGGTAATGTTGAGGTAATATTTATTTTGTAAGATGAGATCCTGTTCTTGGCGGTGTAGTTGTTGTGAAGGTAATGTTGAGGTATTATATTTTTTTAGATGAGATCCTGTTCTAGGCGGTGAAGTTGTTGTTGTGAAGGTAATGTTGAGGTAATATTAATTTTTTTAGATGAGATCTTGTTCTAGGCGGTGTCGTTGTCGTTGTGAAGGTAATGTTGAGGTAATATTTATTTTTTTTACATGAGATCCTCCCTGTTCTTGGCGGTATATTGTTGTTGTGAAGGTAATATTTCTTTTTTTACATGAGATCCTGTTTGAGGCGGTGTCATTGTTGTTGTGAGGGTAATGTTGAGGTAATATTAATTTTTTTAGATGAGATCCTGTTCTCGGCGGTGTAGTTGTTCTTGTGAAGGTAATGTTGAGGTAATATTTATTTTTGCAGATGAGATCCTGTTCTTGGCGGTGTAGTTGTTGTGAAGGTAATGTTGAGGTAATATTTATTTTTGCAGATGAGATCCTGTTCTTGGCGGTGTAGTTGTTGTGAAGGTAATGTTGGGGTAATATATTTTTTTTAGATGAGCTCCTGTTCGAGGCGGTGTAGTTCTTGTTGTTGTGAAGGTAATGTTAAGGTAATATTTATTTTTTTAGATGAGATCCTGTTCTTGGCGGTGTAGTTGTTGTTGTGAAGGTAATGTTGAGGTAATATTTATTTTTTCAGATGAGATCCTGTTCTCGGCGGTGTAGTTGTTGTTGTGAAGGTAATGTTGAGGTAATATTTATTTTTTAGATGAGATCCTGTTCTAGGTGGTGTAGTCATTGTGAAGGTAATGTTGAGGTAATATATATTTTTTAGATGAGCTCCTGTTCGACGCGGTGTAGTTCTTGTTGTTGTGAAGGTAATGTTAAGGTAATATTAATTTTTTTAGATGAGATCCTGTTCTTGGCGGTGTAGTTGTTGTTGTGAAGGTAATGTTGAGGTAATATTTATTTTTGCAGATGAGATCCTGTTCTTGGCGGTGTAGTTGTTGTGAAGGTAATTTTGGGGTAATATATATTTTTTAGATGAGCTCCTGTTCGAGGCGGTGTAGTTCTTGTTGTTGTGAAGGTAATGTTAAGGTAATATTTATTTTTTTAGATGAGATCCTGTTCTTGGCGGTGTAGTTGTTGTTGTGAAGGTAATGTTGAGGTAATATTTATTTTTTCAGATGAGATCCTGTTCTCGGCGGTGTAGTTGTTGTTGTGAAGGTAATGTTGAGGTAATATTTATTTTTTAGATGAGATCCTGTTCTAGGTGGTGTAGTTGTCCTTGTGAAGGTAATGTTGAGGTAATATATATATTTTTAGATGAGATCCTGTTCTAGGCGGTGTAGTTGTTGTTGTGAAGGTAATGTTGAGGTTAAATTTTTTTTTTCAGATGAGATCCTGTTTGAGGCGGTGTAGTTGTTTTTGTGAAGGTAATGTTGAGGTAATATTTATTTTGTAAGATGAGATCCTGTTCTTGGCGGTGTAGTTGTTGTGAAGGTAATGTTGAGGTAATATATTTTTTAGATGAGATCCTGTTCTAGGCGGTGAAGTTGTTGTTGTGAAGGTAATGTTGAGGTAATATTTATTTTTTTAGATGAGATCCTGTTCTTGGCGGTATAGTTGTTGTTGTGAAGGTAATGTTGAGGTAATATTTATTTTTGCAGATGAGATCCTGTTCTCGGCGGTGTAGTTGTCGTTGTGAAGGTAATGTTGAGGTAATATATTTTTTTAGATGAGATCCTGTTCTTGGCGGGGTAGGTGTTGTGAAGGTAATGTTGAGGTAATATATTTTTTTTAGATGAGATCCTGGTCGAGGCGGTGGAGTGCTTGGTGTTGTGAAGGTAATGTTAAGGTAATATTAATTTTTTAGATGAGATCCTGTTCTCGGCGGTGTAGTTGTTCTTGTGAAGGTAATGTTGAGGTAATATTTATTTTTGCAGATGAGATCCTGTTCTTGGCGGTGTAGTTGTTGTGAAGGTAATGTTGGGGTAATATATTTTTTTTAGATGAGCTCCTGTTCGAGGCGGTGTAGTTCTTGTTGTTGTGAAGGTAATGTTAAGGTAATATTTATTTTTTTAGATGAGATCCTGTTCTTGGCGGTGTAGTTGTTGTTGTGAAGGTAATGTTGAGGTAATATATATATTTTTAGATGAGATCCTGTTCTAGGCGGTGTAGTTGTTGTTGTGAAGGTAATGTTGAGGTTAAATTTTTTTTTCAGATGAGATCCTGTTTGAGGCGGTGTAGTTGTTGTGAAGGTAATGTTGAGGTAATATTTATTTTGTAAGATGAGATCCTGTTCTTGGCGGTGTAGTTGTTGTGAAGGTAATGTTGAGGTAATATATTTTTTTTAGATGAGCTCCTGTTCGAGGCGGTGTAGTTCTTGTTGTGAAGGTAATGTTAAGGTAATATTAATTTTTTTAGATGAGATCCTGTTCTCGGCGGTGTAGTTGTTCTTGTGAAGGTAATGTTGAGGTAATATTTATTTTTGCAGATGAGATCCTGTTCTTGGCGGTGTAGTTGTTGTGAAGGTAATGTTGGGGTAATATATTTTTTTTAGATGAGCTCCTGTTCGAGGCGGTGTAGTTCTTGTTGTTGTGAAGGTAATGTTAAGGTAATATTTATTTTTTTAGATGAGATCCTGTTCTTGGCGGTGTAGTTGTTGTTGTGAAGGTAATGTTGAGGTAATATTTATTTTTTCAGATGAGATCCTGTTCTCGGCGGTGTAGTTGTTGTTGTGAAGGTAATGTTGAGGTAATATTTATTTTTTAGATGAGATCCTGTTCTAGGTGGTGTAGTCATTGTGAAGGTAATGTTGAGGTAATATATATATTTTTAGATGAGATCCTGTTCTCGGCGGTGTAGTTGTTGTTGTGAAGGTAATGTTGAGGTTAATTTTTTTTTTTCAGACGAGATCCTGTTTGAGGCGGTGTAGTTGTTGTTGTGAAGGTAATGTTGAGGTAATATATATTTTTTAGATGAGCTCCTGTTCGACGCGGTGTAGTTCTTGTTGTTGTGAAGGTAATGTTAAGGTAAAATTAATTTTTTTAGATGAGATCCTGTTCTTGGCGGTGTAGTTGTTGTTGTGAAGGTAATGTTGAGGTAATATTTATTTTTGCAGATGAGATCCTGTTCTTGGCGGTGTAGTTGTTGTGAAGGTAATGTTGGGGTAATATATTTTTTTTAGATGAGCTCCTGTTCGAGGCGGTGTAGTTCTTGTTGTTGTGAAGGTAATGTTAAGGTAATATCTATTTTTTTAGATGAGATCCTGTTCTTGGCGGTGTAGTTGTTGTTGTGAAGGTAATGTTGAGGTAATATTTATTTTTTCAGATGAGATCCTGTTCTCGGCGGTGTAGTTGTTGTTGTGAAGGTAATGTTGAGGTAATATTTATTTTTTAGATGAGATCCTGTTCTAGGTGGTGTAGTTGTCATTGTGAAGGTAATGTTGAGGTAATATATATATTTTTAGATGAGATCCTGTTCTAGGCGGTGTAGTTGTTGTTGTGAAGGTAATGTTGAGGTTAAATTTTTTTTCAGATGAGATCCTGTTTGAGGCGGTGTAGTTGTTGTTGTGAAGGTAATGTTGAGGTAATATTTATTTTGTAAGATGAGATCCTGTTCTTGGCGGTGTAGTTGTTGTTGTGAAGGTAATGTTGAGGTAATATATTTTTTTAGATGAGATCCTGTTCTCGGCGGTGAAGTTGTTGTTGTGAAGGTAATGTTGAGGTAATATTTATTTTTTTAGATGAGATCCTGTTCTTGGCGGTATAGTTGTTGTTGTGAAGGTAATGTTGAGGTAATATTTATTTTTGCAGATGAGATCCTGTTCTCGGCGGTGTCGTTGTTGTTGTGAAGGTAATGTTGAGGTAATATTTATTTTTTAGATGAGATCCTGTTCTAGGTGGTGTAGTCATTGTGAAGGTAATGTTGAGGTAATATATATTTTTTAGATGAGCTCCTGTTCGACGCGGTGTAGTTCTTGTTGTTGTGAAGGTAATGTTAAGGTAATATTAATTTTTTTAGATGAGATCCTGTTCTTGGCGGTGTAGTTGTTGTTGTGAAGGTAATGTTGAGGTAATATTTATTTTTGCAGATGAGATCCTGTTCTTGGCGGTGTAGTTGTTGTGAAGGTAATGTTGGGGTAATATATTTTTTTTAGATGAGCTCCTGTTCGAGGCGGTGTAGTTCTTGTTGTTGTGAAGGTAATGTTAAGGTAATATTTATTTTTTTAGATGAGATCCTGTTCTTGGCGGTGTAGTTGTTGTTGTGAAGGTAATGTTGAGGTAATATTTATTTTTTCAGATGAGATCCTGTTCTCGGCGGTGTAGTTGTTGTTGTGAAGGTAATGTTGAGGTAATATTTATTTTTTAGATGAGATCCTGTTCTAGGTGGTGTAGTTGTCCTTGTGAAGGTAATGTTGAGGTAATATATATATTTTTAGATGAGATCCTGTTCTAGGCGGTGTAGTTGTTGTTGTGAAGGTAATGTTGAGGTTAAATTTTTTTTTTCAGATGAGATCCTGTTTGAGGCGGTGTAGTTGTTGTTGTGAAGGTAATGTTGAGGTAATATTTATTTTGTAACATGAGATCCTGGTCTTGGCGGTGTAGTTGTTGTGAAGGCAATGTTGAGGTAATATATTTCTTTGGATGAGATCCTGTTCTAGGCGGTGAAGTTGTTGTTGTGAAGGTAATGTTGAGGTAATATTTATTTTTTTAGATGAGATCCTGTTCTTGGCGGTATAGTTGTTGTTGTGAAGGTAATGTTGAGGTAATATTTATTTTTGCAGATGAGATCCTGTTCTCGGCGGTGTAGTTGTCGTTGTGAAGGTAATGTTGAGGTAATATATTTTTTTAGATGAGATCCTGTTCTTGGCGGTGTAGTTGTTGTGAAGGTAATGTTGAGGTAATATATTTTTTTAGATGAGCTCCTGTTCGAGGCGGTGTAGTTCTTGTTGTTGTGAAGGTAATGTTAAGGTAATATTAATTTTTTTAGATGAGATCCTGTTCTCGGCGGTGTAGTTGTTCTTGTGAAGGTAATGTTGAGGTAATATTTATTTTTGCAGATGAGATCCTGTTCTTGGCGGTGTAGTTGTTGTGAAGGTAATGTTGGGGTAATATATTTTTTTAGATGAGCTCCTGTTCGAGGCGGTGTAGTTCTTGTTGTTGTGAAGGTAATGTTAAGGTAATATTTATTTTTTAGATGAGATCCTGTTCTTGGCGGTGTAGTTGTTGTTGTGAAGGTAATGTTGAGGTAATATATATATTTTTAGATGAGATCCTGTTCTAGGCGGTGTTGTTGTTGTTGTGAAGGTAATGTTGAGGTTAAATTTTTTTTCAGATGAGATCCTGTTTGAGGCGGTGTAGTTGTTGTTGTGAAGGTAATGTTGAGGTAATATTTATTTTGTAAGATGAGATCCTGTTCTTGGCGGTGTAGTTGTTGTGAAGGTAATGTTGAGGTAATATATTTTTTTCGATGAGATCCTGTTCTAGGCGGTGAAGTTGTTGTTGTGAAGGTAATGTTGAGGTAATATATATTTTTTAGATGAGCTCCTGTTCGACGCGGTGTAGTTCTTGTTGTTGTGAAGGTAATGTGAAGGTAATATTAATTTTTTTAGATGACATCCTGTTCTAGGCGGTGTAGTTGTTGTTGTGAAGGTAATGTTGAGGTTAAATTTTTTTTTCAGATGAGATCCTGTTTGAGGCGGTGTAGTTGTTGTTGTGAAGGTAATGTTGAGGTAATATTTATTTTGTAAGATGAGATCCTGTTCTTGGCGGTGTAGTTGTTGTTGTGAAGGTAATGTTGAGGTAAAATATATTTTTTAGATTAGATCCTGTTCTAGGCGGTGAAGTTGTTGTTGTGAAGGTAATGTTGAGGTAATATTTATTTTTTTAGATGAGATCCTGTTCTTGGCGGTATAGTTGTTGTTGTGAAGGTAATGTTGAGGTAATATTTATTTTTGCAGATGAGATCCTGTTCTCGGCGGTGTAGTTGTCGTTGTGAAGGTAATGTTGAGGTAATATGTATTTTTTTAGATGAGATCCTGTTCTTGGCGGTGTAGTTGTTGTGAAGGTAATGTTGAGGTAATATATTTTTTTTAGATGAGCTCCTGTTCGAGGCGGTGTAGTTCTTGTTGTGAAGGTAATGTTAAGGTAATATTAATTTTTTTAGATGAGATCCTGTTCTCGGCGGTGTAGTTGTTGTTGTGAAGGTAATGTTGAGGTAATATTTATTTTTTCAGATGAGATCCTGTTCTCGGCGGTGTAGTTGTTGTTGTGAAGGTAATGTTGAGGTAATATTTATTTTTTCAGATGAGATCCTGTTCTCGGCGGTGTAGTTGTTCTTGTGAAGGTAATGTTGAGGTAATATTTATTTTTGCAGATGAGATCCTGTTCTTGGCAGTGTAGTTGTTGTGAAGGTAATGTTGGGGTAATATATTTTTTTTAGATGAGCTCCTGTTCGAGGCGGTGTAGTTCTTGTTGTTGTGAAGGTAATGTTAAGGTAATATTTATTTTTTTAGATGAGATCCTGTTCTTGGCGGTGTAGTTGTTGTTGTGAAGGTAATGTTGAGGTAATATTTATTTTTTCAGATGAGATCCTGTTCTCGGCGGTGTAGTTGTTGTTGTGAAGGTAATGTTGAGGTAATATTTATTTTTTAGATGAGATCCTGTTCTAGGTGGTGTAGTCATTGTGAAGGTAATGTTGAGGTAATATATATATTTTTAGATGAGATCCTGTTCTAGGCGGTGTCGTTGTTGTTGTGAAGGTAATGTTGAGGTTAATTTTTTTTTTCAGACGAGATCCTGTTTGAGGCGGTGTAGTTGTTGTTGTGAAGGTAATGTTGAGGTAATATATATTTTTTAGATGAGCTCCTGTTTGACGCGGTGTAGTTCTTGTTGTTGTGAAGGTAATGTTAAGGTAAAATTAATTTTTTTAGATGAGATCCTGTTCTTGGCGGTGTAGTTGTTGTTGTGAAGGTAATGTTGAGGTAATATTTATTTTTGCAGATGAGATCCTGTTCTTGGCGGTGTAGTTGTTGTGAAGGTAATGTTGGGGTAATATATTTTTTTAGATGAGCTCCTGTTCGAGGCGGTGTAGTTCTTGTTGTTGTGAAGGTAATGTTAAGGTAATATCTATTTTTTAGATGCGATCCTGTTCTTGGCGGTGTAGTTGTTGTTGTGAAGGTAATGTTGAGGTAATATTTATTTTTTCAGATGAGATCCTGTTCTCGGCGGTGTAGTTGTTGTTGTGAAGGTAATGTTGAGGTAATATTTATTTTTTAGATGAGATCCTGTTCTAGGTGGTGTAGTTGTCATTGTGAAGGTAATGTTGAGGTAATATATATATTTTTAGATGAGATCCTGTTCTAGGCGGTGTAGTTGTTGTTGTGAAGGTAATGTTGAGGTTAAATTTTTTTTCAGATGAGATCCTGTTTGAGGCGGTGTAGTTGTTGTTGTGAAGGTAATGTTGAGGTAATATTTATTTTGTAAGATGAGATCCTGTTCTTGGCGGTGTAGTTGTTGTTGTGAAGGTAATGTTGAGGTAATATATTTTTTTAGATGAGATCCTGTTCTCGGCGGTGAAGTTGTTGTTGTGAAGGTAATGTTGAGGTAATATTTATTTTTTTAGATGAGATCCTGTTCTTGGCGGTATAGTTGTTGTTGTGAAGGTAATGTTGAGGTAATATTTATTTTTGCAGATGAGATCCTGTTCTCGGCGGTGTTGTTGTTGTTGTGAAGGTAATGTTGAGGTAATATTTATTTTTTAGATGAGATCCTGTTATAGGTGGTGTAGTCATTGTGAAGGTAATGTTGAGGTAATATATATATTTTTAGATGAGATCCTGTTCTAGGCGGTGTAGTTGTTGTTGTGAAGGTAATGTTGAGGTTAATTTTTTTTCAGACGAGATCCTGTTTGAGGCGGTGTAGTTGTTGTTGTGAAGGTAATGTTGAGGTAATATATATTTTTTAGATGAGCTCCTGTTCGACGCGGTGTAGTTCTTGTTGTTGTGAAGGTAATGTTAAGGTAATATTAATTTTTTTAGATGAGATCCTGTTCTTGGCGGTGTAGTTGTTGTTGTGAAGGTAATGTTGAGGTAATATTTATTTTTGCAGATGAGATCCTGTTCTTGGCGGTGTAGTTGTTGTGAAGGTAATGTTGGGTAATATATTTTTTAGATGAGCTCCTGTTCGAGGCGGTGTAGTTCTTGTTGTTGTGAAGGTAATGTAAAGGTAATATTTATTTTTTAGATGAGATCCTGTTCTTGGCGGTGTAGTTGTTGTTGTGAAGGTAATGTTGAGGTAATATTTATTTTTTCAGATGAGATCCTGTTCTCGGCGGTGTAGTTGTTGTTGTGAAGGTAATGTTGAGGTAATATTTATTTTTTAGATGAGATCCTGTTCTAGGTGGTGTAGTTGTCATTGTGAAGGTAATGTTGAGGTAATATATATATTTTTAGATGAGATCCTGTTCTAGGCGGTGTAGTTGTTGTTGTGAAGGTAATGTTGAGGTTAAATTTTTTTTCAGATGAGATCCTGTTTGAGGCGGTGTAGTTGTTGTTGTGAAGGTAATGTTGAGGTAATATTTATTTTGTAAGATGAGATCCTGTTCTTGGCGGTGTAGTTGTTGTGAAGGTAATGTTGAGGTAATATATTTTTTTAGATGAGATCCTGTTCTAGGCGGTGAAGTTGTTGTTGTGAAGGTAATGTTGAGGTAATATTTATTTTTTTAGATGAGATCCTGTTCTTGGCGGTATAGTTGTTGTTGTGAAGGTAATGTTGAGGTAATATTTATTTTTGCAGATGAGATCCTGTTCTCGGCGGTGTAGTTGTCGTTGTGAAGGTAATGTTGAGGTAATATATTTTTTTTTAGATGAGATCCTGTTCTTGGCGGTGTAGTTGTTGTGAAGGTAATGTTGAGGTAATATATTTTTTTAGATGAGCTCCTGTTCGAGGCGGTGTAGTTCTTGTTGTTGTGAAGGTAATGTTAAGGTAATATTAATTTTTTTAGATGAGATCCTGTTCTCGGCGGTGTAGTTGTTCTTGTGAAGGTAATGTTGAGGTAATATTTATTTTTGCAGATGAGATCCTGTTCTTGGCGGTGTAGTTGTTGTGAAGGTAATGTTGGGGTAATATATTTTTTTTAGATGAGCTCCTGTTCGAGGCGGTGTAGTTCTTGTTGTTGTGAAGGTAATGTTAAGGTAATATTTATTTTTTAGATGAGATCCTGTTCTTGGCGGTGTAGTTGTTGTTGTGAAGGTAATGTTGAGTTAATATATATATTTTTAGATGAGATCCTGTTCTAGGCGGTGTAGTTGTTGTTGTGAAGGTAATATTGAGGTTAAATTTTTTTTTCAGATGAGATCCTGTTTGAGGCGGTGTAGTTGTTGTGAAGGTAATGTTGAGGTAATATTTATTTTGTAAGATGAGATCCTGTTCTTGGCGGTGTAGTTGTTGTGAAGGTAATGTTGAGGTAATATATTTTTTTAGATGAGCTCCTGTTCGAGGCGGTGTAGTTCTTGTTGTGAAGGTAATGTTAAGGTAATATTAATTTTTTAGATGAGATCCTGTTCTCGGCGGTGTAGTTGTTCTTGTGAAGGTAATGTTGAGGTAATATTTATTTTTGCAGATGAGATCCTGTTCTTGGCGGTGTAGTTGTTGTGAAGGTAATGTTGGGGTAATATATTTTTTTAGATGAGCTCCTGTTCGAGGCGGTGTAGTTCTTGTTGTTGTGAAGGTAATGTTAAGGTAATATTTATTTTTTAGATGAGATCCTGTTCTTGGCGGTGTAGTTGTTGTTGTGAAGGTAATGTTGAGGTAATATTTATTTTTTCAGATGAGATCCTGTTCTCGGCGGTGTAGTTGTTGTTGTGAAGGTAATGTTGAGGTAATATTTATTTTTTAGATGAGATCCTGTTCTAGGTGGTGTAGTCATTGTGAAGGTAATGTTGAGGTAATATATATATTTTTAGATGAGATCCTGTTCTCGGCGGTGTAGTTGTTGTTGTGAAGGTAATGTTGAGGTTAATTTTTTTTTCAGACGAGATCCTGTTTGAGGCGGTGTAGTTGTTGTTGTGAAGGTAATGTTGAGGTAATATATATTTTTTAGATGAGCTCCTGTTCGACGCGGTGTAGTTCTTGTTGTTGTGAAGGTAATGTTAAGGTAAAATTAATTTTTTTAGATGAGATCCTGTTCTTGGCGGTGTAGTTGTTGTTGTGAAGGTAATGTTGAGGTAATATTTATTTTTGCAGATGAGATCCTGTTCTTGGCGGTGTAGTTGTTGTGAAGGTAATGTTGGGGTAATATATTTTTTTAGATGAGCTCCTGTTCGAGGCGGTGTAGTTCTTGTTGTTGTGAAGGTAATGTTAAGGTAATATCTATTTTTTAGATGAGATCCTGTTCTTGCCGGTGTAGTTGCTGTTGTGAAGGTAATGTTGAGGTAATATTTATTTTTTCAGATGAGATCCTGTTCTCGGCGGTGTAGTTGTTGTTGTGAAGGTAATGTTGAGGTAATATTTATTTTTTAGATGAGATCCTGTTCTAGGTGGTGTAGTTGTCATTGTGAAGGTAATGTTGAGGTAATATATATATTTTTAGATGAGATCCTGTTCTAGGCGGTGTAGTTGTTGTTGTGAAGGTAATGTTGAGGTTAAATTTTTTTTCAGATGAGATCCTGTTTGAGGCGGTGTAGTTGTTGTTGTGAAGGTAATGTTGAGGTAATATTTATTTTGTAAGATGAGATCCTGTTCTTGGCGGTGTAGTTGTTGTTGTGAAGGTAATGTTGTGGTAATATATTTTTTAGATGAGATCCTGTTCTCGGCGGTGAAGTTGTTGTTGTGAAGGTAATGTTGAGGTAATATTTATTTTTTTAGATGAGATCCTGTTCTTGGCGGTATAGTTGTTGTTGTGAAGGTAATGTTGAGGTAATATTTATTTTTGCAGATGAGATCCTGTTCTCGGCGGTGTCGTTGTTGTTGTGAAGGTAATGTTGAGGTAATATTTATTTTTTAGATGAGATCCTGTTCTAGGTGGTGTAGTCATTGTGAAGGTAATGTTGAGGTAATATATATTTTTTAGATGAGCTCCTGTTCGACGCGGTGTAGTTCTTGTTGTTGTGAAGGTAATGTTAAGGTAATATTAATTTTTTTAGATGAGATCCTGTTCTTGGCGGTGTAGTTGTTGTTGTGAAGGTAATGTTGAGGTAATATTTATTTTTGCAGATGAGATCCTGTTCTTGGCGGTGTAGTTGTTGTGAAGGTAATGTTGGGGTAATATATTTTTTTTAGATGAGCTCCTGTTCGAGGCGGTGTAGTTCTTGTTGTTGTGAAGGTAATGTTAAGGTAATATTTATTTTTTTAGATGAGATCCTGTTCTTGGCGGTGTAGTTGTTGTTGTGAAGGTAATGTTGAGGTAATATTTATTTTTTCAGATGAGATCCTGTTCTCGGCGGTGTAGTTGTTGTTGTGAAGGTAATGTTGAGGTAATATTTATTTTTTAGATGAGATCCTGTTCTAGGTGGTGTAGTTGTCCTTGTGAAGGTAATGTTGAGGTAATATATATATTTTTAGATGAGATCCTGTTCTAGGCGGTGTAGTTGTTGTTGTGAAGGTAATGTTGAGGTTAAATTTTTTTTTTCAGATGAGATCCTGTTTGAGGCGGTGTAGTTGTTGTTGTGAAGGTAATGTTGAGGTAATATTTATTTTGTAAGATGAGATCCTGGTCTTGGCGGTGTAGTTGTTGTGAAGGTAATGTTGAGGTAATATATTTTTTTGGATGAGATCCTGTTCTAGGCGGTGAAGTTGTTGTTGTGAAGGTAATGTTGAGGTAATATTTATTTTTTTAGATGAGATCCTGTTCTTGGCGGTATAGTTGTTGTTGTGAAGGTTATGTTGAGGTAATATTTATTTTTGCAGATGAGATCCTGTTCTCGGCGGTGTAGTTGTCGTTGTGAAGGTAATGTTGAGGTAATATATTTTTTTTTAGATGAGATCCTGTTCTTGGCGGTGTAGTTGTTGTGAAGGTAATGTTGAGGTAATATATTTTTTTTAGATGAGCTCCTGTTCGAGGCGGTGTAGTTCTTGTTGTTGTGAAGGTAATGTTAAGGTAATATTAATTTTTTAGATGAGATCCTGTTCTCGGCGGTGTAGTTGTTCTTGTGAAGGTAATGTTGAGGTAATATTTATTTTTGCAGATGAGATCCTGTTCTTGGCGGTGTAGTTGTTGTGAAGGTAATGTTGGGGTAATATATTTTTTTAGATGAGCTCCTGTTCGAGGCGGTGTAGTTCTTGTTGTTGTGAAGGTAATGTTAAGGTAATATTTATTTTTTAGATGAGATCCTGTTCTTGGCGGTGTAGTTGTTGTTGTGAAGGTAATGTTGAGGTAATATATATATTTTTAGATGAGATCCTGTTCTAGGCGGTGTAGTTGTTGTTGTGAAGGTAATGTTGAGGTTAAATTTTTTTTCAGATGAGATCCTGTTTGAGGCGGTGTAGTTGTTGTTGTGAAGGTAATGTTGAGGTAATATTTATTTTGTAAGATGAGATCCTGTTCTTGGCGGTGTAGTTGTTGTGAAGGTAATGTTGAGGTAATATATTTTTTTCGATGAGATCCTGTTCTAGGCGGTGAAGTTGTTGTTGTGAAGGTAATGTTGAGGTAATATATATTTTTTAGATGAGCTCCTGTTCGACGCGGTGTAGTTCTTGTTGTTGTGAAGGTAATGTGAAGGTAATATTAATTTTTTTAGATGACATCCTGTTCTAGGCGGTGTAGTTGTTGTTGTGAAGGTAATGTTGAGGTTAAATTTTTTTTTCAGATGAGATCCTGTTTGAGGCGGTGTAGTTGTTGTTGTGAAGGTAATGTTGAGGTAATATTTATTTTGTAAGATGAGATCCTGTTCTTGGCGGTGTAGTTGTTGTTGTGAAGGTAATGTTGAGGTAATATATTTTTTTAGATGAGATCCTGTTCTAGGCGGTGAAGTTGTTGTTGTGAAGGTAATGTTGAGGTAATATTTATTTTTTTAGATGAGATCCTGTTCTTGGCGGTATAGTTGTTGTTGTGAAGGTAATGTTGAGGTAATATTTATTTTTGCAGATGAGATCCTGTTCTCGGCGGTGTAGTTGTCGTTGTGAAGGTAATGTTGAGGTAATATGTATTTTTTAGATGAGATCCTGTTCTTGGCGGTGTAGTTGTTGTGAAGGTAATGTTGAGGTAATATATTTTTTTAGATGAGCTCCTGTTCGAGGCGGTGTAGTTCTTGTTGTGAAGGTAATGTTAAGGTAATATTAATTTTTTTTAGATGAGATCCTGTTCTCGGCGGTGTAGTTGTTCTTGTGAAGGTAATGTTGAGGTAATATTTATTTTTGCAGATGAGATCCTGTTCTTGGCGGTGTAGTTGTTGTGAAGGTAATGTTGGGGTAATATATTTTTTTAGATGAGCTCCTGTTCGAGGCGGTGTAGTTCTTGTTGTTGTGAAGGTAATGTTAAGGTAATATTTATTTTTTTAGATGCGATCCTGTTCTTGGCGGTGTAGTTGTTGTTGTGAAGGTGATGTTGAGGTAATATTTATTTTTTTAGATGAGAGCCTGTTCTAGGCGGTGTAGTTGTTGATGTGAAGGTAATGTTGAGGTAATATTTATTTTTTTGATGAGATCCTGTTCTAGGTGGTGTAGTCATTGTGAAGGTAATGTTGAGGTAATATATATATTTTTAGATGAGATCCTGTTCTAGGCGGTGTCGTTGTTGTTGTGAAGGTAATGTTGAGGTTAATTTTTTTTTTCAGACGAGATCCTGTTTGAGGCGGTGTAGTTGTTGTTGTGAAGGTAATGTTGAGGTAATATATATTTTTTAGATGAGCTCCTGTTTGACGCGGTGTAGTTCTTGTTGTTGTGAAGGTAATGTTAAGGTAAAATTAATTTTTTTAGATGAGATCCTGTTCTTGGCGGTGTAGTTGTTGTTGTGAAGGTAATGTTGAGGTAATATTTATTTTTGCAGATGAGATCCTGTTCTTGGCGGTGTAGTTGTTGTGAAGGTAATGTTGGGGTAATATATTTTTTTTAGATGAGCTCCTGTTCGAGGCGGTGTAGTTCTTGTTGTTGTGAAGGTAATGTTAAGGTAATATCTATTTTTTTAGATGAGATCCTGTTCTTGGCGGTGTAGTTGTTGTTGTGAAGGTAATGTTGAGGTAATATTTATTTTTTCAGATGAGATCCTGTTCTCGGCGGTGTAGTTGTTGTTGTGAAGGTAATGTTGAGGTAATATTTATTTTTTAGATGAGATCCTGTTCTAGGTGGTGTAGTTGTCATTGTGAAGGTAATGTTGAGGTAATATATATATTTTTAGATGAGATCCTGTTCTAGGCGGTGTAGTTGTTGTTGTGAAGGTAATGTTGAGGTTAAATTTTTTTTTCAGATGAGATCCTGTTTGAGGCGGTGTAGTTGTTGTTGTGAAGGTAATGTTGAGGTAATATTTATTTTGTAAGATGAGATCCTGTTCTTGGCGGTGTAGTTGTTGTTGTGAAGGTAATGTTGAGGTAATATATTTTTTTAGATGAGATCCTGTTCTCGGCGGTGAAGTTGTTGTTGTGAAGGTAATGTTGAGGTAATATTTATTTTTTTAGATGAGATCCTGTTCTTGGCGGTATAGTTGTTGTTGTGAAGGTAATGTTGAGGTAATATTTATTTTTGCAGATGAGATCCTGTTCTCGGCGGTGTAGTTGTTGTTGTGAAGGTAATGTTGAGGTAATATGTATTTTTTTAGATGGGATCCTGTTCTTGATTGTGTAGTTGTTGTGAAGGTAATGTTGAGGTAATATATTTTTTTTAGATGAGCTCCTGTTCGAGGCGGTGTAGTTCTTGTTGTGAAGGTAATGTTAAGGTAATATTAATTTTTTTAGATGAGATCCTGTTCTCGGCGGTGTAGTTGTTCTTGTGAAGGTAATGTTGAGGTAATATTTATTTTTGCAGATGAGATCCTGTTCTTGGCGGTGTAGTTGTTGTGAAGGTAATGTTGGGGTAATATATTTTTTTAGATGAGCTCCTGTTCGAGGCGGTGTAGTTCTTGTTGTTGTGAAGGTAATGTTAAGGTAATATTTATTTTTTTAGATGAGATCCTGTTCTTGGCGGTGTAGTTGTTGTTGTGAAGGTAATGTTGAGGTAATATTTATTTTTTCAGATGAGATCCTGTTCTCGGCGGTGTAGTTGTTGTTGTGAAGGTAATGTTGAGGTAATATTTATTTTTTAGATGAGATCCTGTTCTAGGTGGTGTAGTCATTGTGAAGGTAATGTTGAGGTAATATATATATTTTTAGATGAGATCCTGTTCTAGGCGGTGTCGTTGTTGTTGTGAAGGTAATGTTGAGGTTAATTTTTTTTTTTTCAGACGAGATCCTGTTTGAGGCGGTGTAGTTGTTGTTGTGAAGGTAATGTTGAGGTAATATATATTTTTTAGATGAGCTCCTGTTTGACGCGGTGTAGTTCTTGTTGTTGTGAAGGTAATGTTAAGGTAAAATTAATTTTTTTAGATGAGATCCTGTTCTTGGCGGTGTAGTTGTTGTTGTGAAGGTAATGTTGAGGTAATATTTATTTTTGCAGATGAGATCCTGTTCTTGGCGGTGTAGTTGTTGTGAAGGTAATGTTGGGGTAATATATTTTTTTTAGATGAGCTCCTGTTCGAGGCGGTGTAGTTCTTGTTGTTGTGAAGGTAATGTTAAGGTAATATCTATTTTTTTAGATGAGATCCTGTTCTTGGCGGTGTAGTTGTTGTTGTGAAGGTAATGTTGAGGTATTATTTATTTTTTCAGATGAGATCCTGTTCTCGGCGGTGTAGTTGTTGTTGTGAAGGTAATGTTGAGGTAATATTTATTTTTTAGATGAGATCCTGTTCTAGGTGGTGTAGTTGTCATTGTGAAGGTAATGTTGAGGTAATATATATATTTTTAGATGAGATCCTGTTCTAGGCGGTGTAGTTGTTGTTGTGAAGGTAATGTTGAGGTTAAATTTTTTTTTCAGATGAGATCCTGTTTGAGGCGGTGTAGTTGTTGTTGTGAAGGTAATGTTGAGGTAATATTTATTTTGTAAGATGAGATCCTGTTCTTGGCGGTGTAGTTGTTGTTGTGAAGGTAATGTTGAGGTAATATATTTTTTTAGATGAGATCCTGTTCTTGGCGGTGAAGTTGTTGTTGTGAAGGTAATGTTGAGGTAATATTTATTTTTTTAGATGAGATCCTGTTCTTGGCGGTATAGTTGTTGTTGTGAAGGTAATGTTGAGGTAATATTTATTTTTGCAGATGAGATCCTGTTCTCAAGTGTGTAGTTGTTGTTGTGAAGGTAATGTTGAGGTAATATTTATTTTTTAGATGAGATCCTGTTATAGGTGGTGTAGTCATTGTGAAGGTAATGTTGAGGTAATATATATATTTTTAGATGAGATCCTGTTCTAGGCGGTGTAGTTGTTGTTGTGAAGGTAATGTTGAGGTTAATTTTTTTTTTCAGACGAGATCCTGTTTGAGGCGGTGTAGTTGTTGTTGTGAAGGTAATGTTGAGGTAATATATATTTTTTAGATGAGCTCCTGTTCGACGCGGTGTAGTTCTTGTTGTTGTGAAGGTAATGTTAAGGTAATATTAATTTTTTTAGATGAGATCCTGTTCTTGGCGGTGTAGTTGTTGTTGTGAAGGTAATGTTGAGGTAATATTTATTTTTGCAGATGAGATCCTGTTCTTGGCGGTGTAGTTGTTGTGAAGGTAATGTTGGGTAATATATTTTTTTTAGATGAGCTCCTGTTCGAGGCGGTGTAGTTCTTGTTGTTGTGAAGGTAATGTAAAGGTAATATTTATTTTTTTAGATGAGATCCTGTTCTTGGCGGTGTAGTTGTTGTTGTGAAGGTAATGTTGAGGTAATATTTATTTTTTCAGATGAGATCCTGTTCTCGGCGGTGTAGTTGTTGTTGTGAAGGTAATGTTGAGGTAATATTTATTTTTTAGATGAGATCCTGTTCTAGGTGGTGTAGTTGTCATTGTGAAGGTAATGTTGAGGTAATATATATATTTTTAGATGAGATCCTGTTCTAGGCGGTGTAGTTGTTGTTGTGAAGGTAATGTTGAGGTTAAATTTTTTTTTCAGATGAGATCCTGTTTGAGGCGGTGTAGTTGTTGTTGTGAAGGTAATGTTGAGGTAATATTTATTTTGTAAGATGAGATCCTGTTCTTGGCGGTGTAGTTGTTGTGAAGGTAATGTTGAGGTAATATATTTTTTTAGATGAGATCCTGTTCTAGGCGGTGTAGTTGTTGTTGTGAAGGTAATGTTGAGGTAATATTTATTTTTTTAGATGAGATCCTGTTCTTGGCGGTGTAGTTGTTGTTGTGAAGGTAATGTTGAGGTAATATTTATTTTTGCAGATGAGATCCTGTTCTCGGCGGTGTAGTTGTCGTTGTGAAGGTAATGTTGAGGTAATATATTTTTTTTTTAGATGAGATCCTGTTCTTGGCGGTGTAGTTGTTGTGAAGGTAATGTTGAGGTAATATATTTTTTTTAGATGAGCTCCTGTTCGAGGCGGTGTAGTTCTTGTTGTTGTGAAGGTAATGTTAAGGTAATATTAATTTTTTTAGATGAGATCCTGTTCTCGGCGGTGTAGTTGTTCTTGTGAAGGTAATGTTGAGGTAATATTTATTTTTGCAGATGAGATCCTGTTCTTGGCGGTGTAGTTGTTGTGAAGGTAATGTTGGGGTAATATATTTTTTTTAGATGAGCTCCTGTTCGAGGCGGTGTAGTTCTTGTTGTTGTGAAGGTAATGTTAAGGTGGTAATATTTATTTTTTTAGATGAGATCCTGTTCTTGGCGGTGTAGTTGTTGTTGTGAAGGTAATGTTGAGGTAATATATATATTTTTAGATGAGATCCTGTTCTAGGCGGTGTAGTTGTTGTTGTGAAGGTAATGTTGAGGTTAAATTTTTTTTTCAGATGAGATCCTGTTTGAGGCGGTGTAGTTGTTGTTGTGAAGGTAATGTTGAGGTAATATTTATTTTGTAAGATGAGATCCTGTTCTTGGCGGTGTAGTTGTTGTGAAGGTAATGTTGAGGTAATATATTTTTTTAGATGAGATCCTGTTCTAGGCGGTGAAGTTGTTGTTGTGAAGGTAATGTTGAGGTAATATATATTTTTTAGATGAGCTCCTGTTCGACGCGGTGTAGTTCTTGTTGTTGTGAAGGTAATGTGAAGGTAATATTAATTTTTTTAGATGAGATCCTGTTCTTGGCGGTGTCGTTGTTGTTGTGAAGGTAATGTTGAGGTAATATTTATTTTTGCAGATGAGATCCTGTTCTTGGCGGTTTAGTTGTTGTGAAGGTAATGTTGGGGTAATATATTTTTTTTAGATGAGCTCCTGTTCGAGGCGGTGTAGTTCTTGTTGTTGTGAAGGTAATGTTAAGGTAATATTTATTTTTTTAGATGAGATCCTGTTCTTGGCGGTGTCGTTGTTGTTGTGAAGGTAATGTTGAGGTAATATTTATTTTTTCAGATGAGATCCTGTTCTCGGCGGTGTAGTTGTTGTTGTGAAGGTAATGTTGAGGTAATATTTATTTTTGCAGATGAGATCCTGTTCTAGGTGGTGTAGTTGTCATTGTGAAGGTAATGTTGAGGTAATATATATATTTTTAGATGAGATCCTGTTCTAGGCGGTGTAGTTGTTGTTGTGAAGGTAATGTTGAGGTTAAATTTTTTTTTCAGATGAGATCCTGTTTGAGGCGGTGTAGTTGTTGTTGTGAAGGTAATGTTGAGGTAATATTTATTTTGTAAGATGAGATCCTGTTCTTGGCGGTGTAGTTGTTGTGAAGGTAATGTTGAGGTAATATATTTTTTTAGATGAGATCCTGTTCTAGGCGGTGAAGTTGTTGTTGTGAAGGTAATGTTGAGGTAATATTTATTTTTTTAGATGAGATCCTGTTCTTGGCGGTATAGTTGTTGTTGTGAAGGTAATGTTGAGGTAATATTTATTTTTGCAGATGAGATCCTGTTCTCGGCGGTGTAGTTGTCGTTGTGAAGGTAATGTTGAGGTAATATATTTTTTTTTAGATGAGATCCTGTTCTTGGCGGTGTAGTTGTTGTGAAGGTAATGTTGAGGTAATATATTTTTTTTAGATGAGCTCCTGTTCGAGGCGGTGTAGTTCTTGTTGTTGTGAAGGTAATGTGAAGGTAATATTAATTTTTTTAGATGAGATCCTGTTCTCGGCGGTGTAGTTGTTCTTGTGAAGGTAATGTTGAGGTAATATTTATTTTTGCAGATGAGATCCTGTTCTTGGCGGTGTAGTTGTTGTGAAGGTAATGTTGGGGTAATATATTTTTTTTAGATGAGCTCCTGTTCGAGGCGGTGTAGTTCTTGTTGTTGTGAAGGTAATGTTAAGGTAATATTTATTTTTTTAGATGAGATCCTGTTCTAGGCGGTGTAGTTGTTGTTGTGAAGGTAATGTTGAGGTTAAATTTTTTTTTTCAGATGAGATCCTGTTTGAGGCGGTGTAGTTGTTTTTGTGAAGGTAATGTTGAGGTAATATTTATTTTGTAAGATGAGATCCTGTTCTTGGCGGTGTAGTTGTTGTGAAGGTAATGTTGAGGTAATATATTTTTTTAGATGAGATCCTGTTCTAGGCGGTGAAGTTGTTGTTGTGAAGGTAATGTTGAGGTAATATTTATTTTTTTAGATGAGATCCTGTTCTTGGCGGTATAGTTGTTGTTGTGAAGGTAATGTTGAGGTAATATTTATTTTTGCAGATGAAATCCTGTTCTCGGCGGTGTAGTTGTCGTTGTGAAGGTAATGTTGAGGTAATATATTTTTTTAGATGAGATCCTGTTCTAGGCGGTGAAGTTGTTGTTGTGAAGGTAATGTTGAGGTAATATTTATTTTTTTAGATGAGATCCTGTTCTTGGCGGTATAGTTGTTGTTGTGAAGGTAATGTTGAGGTAATATTTATTTTTGCAGATGAGATCCTGTTCTCGGCGGTGTAGTTGTCGTTGTGAAGGTAATGTTGAGGTAATATATATTTTTTTAGATGAGATCCTGTTCTTGGCGGTGTAGTTGTTGTGAAGGTAATGTTGAGGTAATATATTTTTTTTAGATGAGCTCCTGTTCGAGGCGGTGTAGTTCTTGTTGTGAAGGTAATGTTAAGGTAATATTAATTTTTTTAGATGAGATCCTGTTCTCGGCGGTGTAGTTGTTCTTGTGAAGGTAATGTTGAGGTAATATTTATTTTTGCAGATGAGATCCTGTTCTTGGCGGTGTAGTTGTTGTGAAGGTAATGTTGAGGTAATATATTTTTTTTAGATGAGCTCCTGTTCGAGGCGGTGTAGTTCTTGTTGTTGTGAAGGTAATGTTAAGGTAATATTTATTTTTTTAGATGAGATCCTTTTCTTGGCGGTGTAGTTGTTGTTGTGAAGGTAATGTTGAGGTAATATTTATTTTTTCAGATGAGATCCTGTTCTCGGCGGTGTAGTTGTTGTTGTGAAGGTAATGTTGAGGTAATATTTATTTTTTAGATGAGATCCTGTTCTAGGTGGTGTAGTCATTGTGAAGGTAATGTTGAGGTAATATATATATTTTTAGATGAGATCCTGTTCTAGGCGGTGTAGTTGTTGTTGTGAAGGTAATGTTGAGGTTAATTTTTTTTTTCAGACGAGATCCTGTTTGAGGCGGTGTAGTTGTTGTTGTGAAGGTAATGTTGAGGTAATATATATTTTTTAGATGAGCTCCTGTTCGACGCGGTGTAGTTCTTGTTGTTGTGAAGGTAATGTTAAGGTAATATTAATTTTTTTAGATGAGATCCTGTTCTTGGCGGTGTAGTTGTTGTTGTGAAGGTAATGTTGAGGTAATATTTATTTTTGCAGATGAGATCCTGTTCTCGGCGGTGTAGTTGTTGTTGTGAAGGTAATGTTGAGGTAATATTTATTTTTTAGATGAGATCCTGTTCTAGGTGGTGTAGTTGTCATTGTGAAGGTAATGTTGAGGTAATATATATATTTTTAGATGAGATCCTGTTCTAGGCGGTGTAGTTGTTGTGGTGAAGGTAATGTTGAGGTTAAATTTTTTTTCAGATGAGATCCTGTTTGAGGTGGTGTAGTTGTTGTTGTGAAGGTAATGTTGAGGTAATATTTATTTTGTAAGATGAGATCCTGTTCTTGGCGGTGTAGTTGTTGTTGTGAAGGTAATGTTGAGGTAATATATTTTTTTAGATGAGATCCTGTTCTCGGCGGTGAAGTTGTTGTTGTGAAGGTAATGTTGAGGTAATATTTATTTTTTTAGATGAGATCCTGTTCTTGGTGGTATAGTTGTTGTTGTGAAGGTAATGTTGAGGTAATATTTATTTTTGCAGATGAGATCCTGTTCTCGGCGGTGTAGTTGTTGTTGTGAAGGTAATGTTGAGGTAATATTTATTTTTTAGATGAGATCCTGTTCTAGGTGGTGTAGTCATTGTGAAGGTAATGTTGAGGTAATATAGATATTTTTAGATGAGATCATGTTCGAGGCGGTGTAGTTGTTGTTGTGGAGTTAATGTTGAGGTTAATTTTTTTTCAGACGAGATCCTGTTTGAGGCGGTGTAGTTGTTGTTGTGAAGGTAATGTTGAGGTAATATATATTTTTTAGATGAGCTCCTGTTCGACGCGGTGTAGTTCTTGTTGTTGTGAAGGTAATGTTAAGGTAATATTAATTTTTTTAGATGAGATCCTGTTCTTGGCGGTGTAGTTGTTGTTGTGAAGGTAATGTTGAGGTAATATTTATTTTTGCAGATGAGATCCTGTTCTTGGCGGTGTAGTTGTTGTGAAGGTAATGTTGGGGTAATATATTTTTTTTAGATGAGATCCTGTTCTTGGCGGTGTAGTTGTTGTTGTGAAGGTAATGTTGAGGTAATATTTATTTTTTCAGACGAGATCCTGTTCTTGGCGGTGTAGTTGTTGTTGTGAAGGTAATATTTATTTTTTCAGACGAGATCCTGTTCTAGGCGGTGTAGTTGTTGTTGTGAAGGTAATGTTGAGGTTAAATTTTTTTTTCAGATGAGATCCTGTTTGAGGCGGTGTAGTTGTTGTTGTGAAGGTAATGTTGAGGTAATATTTATTTTGTAAGATGAGATCCTGTTCTTGGCGGTGTAGTTGTTGTGAAGGTAATGTTGAGGTATTATATTTTTTTAGATGAGATCCTGTTCTAGGCGGTGAAGTTGTTGTTGTGAAGGTAATGTTGAGGTAATATTTATTTTTGCAGATGAGATCCTGTTCTCGGCGGTGTAGTTGTCGTTGTGAAGGTAATGTTGAGGTAATATTTTTTTTTTTAGATGAGATCCTGTTCTTGGCGGTGTAGTTGTTGTGAAGGTAATGTTGAGGTAATATATTTTTTTTAGATGAGCTCCTGTTCGAGGCGGTGTAGTTCTTGTTGTTGTGAAGGTAATGTTAAGGTAATATTAATTTTTTTAGATGAGATCCTGTTCTCGGCGGTGTAGTTGTTCTTGTGAAGGTAATGTTGAGGTAATATTTATTTTTGCAGATGAGATCCTGTTCTTGGCGGTGTAGTTGTTGTGAAGGTAATGTTGAGGTAATATTTATTTTTGCAGATGAGATCCTGTTCTTGGCGGTGTAGTTGTTGTGAAGGTAATGTTGGGGTAATATATTTTTTTTAGATGAGCTCCTGTTCGAGGCGGTGTAGTTCTTGTTGTTGTGAAGGTAATGTTAAGGTAATATTTATTTTTTTAGATGAGATCCTGTTCTTGGCGGTGTAGTTGTTGTTGTGAAGGTAATGTTGAGGTAATATTTATTTTTTCAGATGAGATCCTGTTCTCGGCGGTGTAGTTGTTGTTGTGAAGGTAATGTTGAGGTAATATTTATTTTTAGATGAGATCCTGTTCTAGGTGGTGTAGTCATTGTGAAGGTAATGTTGAGGTAATATATATATATTTTTAGATGAGATCCTGTTCTAGGCGGTGTAGTTGTTGTTGTGAAGGTAATGTTGAGGTTAATTTTTTTTTTCAGATGAGATCCTGTTTGAGGCGGTGTAGTTGTTGTTGTGAAGGTAATGTTGAGGTTGTGGTGTAGTCTGCGGGCCTACGGGGAGGGGCATGATGATGCATGATGGGCGTGATGATTGGAGGAGTGGTCGTGGTGGTTATCGTATCTGCAAGGGATATAGGGTGTGCGTGCCGTCTGAGGCGTCGTAGTAATACTGGAGTCGCCCGGCTCGTGAGTGTGCCGAATACGGAATAAAGGGGAGCCGCGGGCACAGTACAGTTGGCGAACGAGGATCTTCGGATCGGCGTGTGTAAGGGCGGCAAATGACCCGTGCGGTTCCAAGCTACGGAGCCAAAGGTCTCGCCAGCGCGAACATGGCACAGGGTCGGTGCACGGCAAACGTACACGTGCCCGCCTTCGTCGGAATCGACTTCGGCCACGTCGAGTGGGCAACGTTCGTTCGTTTGGTTCATTTTCCTGTTCGTTTTGTCGAGGACACGCGTTTCGGCTCGAACGCGGCGTTGGACGTCGCGCAAGCTCTGGAGAATGTCCGAGGTCTCGATGGTCGGGGCACAGCAGATGGTCTAGGGGTCATCGCGATGGGCCAGGCACGCACGGCCATGCGCACGGTCTGCGGCGCGGGTCGTGGGCGAGCGTGGCAATGCAATCACTCGGACGGTGGTCTGGGCTCTCGAGGTCGTCTACGGTGTGTGGGCCGAGGGTCATCGCCCATTGTTACGGTCATAGATGGCGGTGTGCGAAGCGATCCTTCCGTCCCGGGTCGAAACCTGCTTGCAATTGATCCGGAGATGACAAGATCAGTGGCAGGGGGGGGGGAAGTGAGCGAGGCACGGATCGGGTGTCGAATTGAGTCCACTCGTGCTGGCCGCGCATCGCGTTCGGCTGTGCCGTGCAAATTCACGACAGAGGAGCGTCCGGCACGGTTCAGAGATCGTTTTATTTCTGGTCTGCGAGCAGCCATCCTACGGTTGACCGACATCACATTCGACTCGGCGGTCGCGACTGCTTCATCTGTCGAGCAGACACTCACGGATGTCCGCGCCATTGCTGGCCAGGATGTAATGAGTAGCTCCAGCTGGAGCATGGCGGCTAATCCCGAGGGCCATGCGGTGACCGCGCAAGTGCCGCAGGTCGCGCAGCCCGGAGTCCGCGCGATGGCACAAGTGCCGCAGGGTGCTCGCGCGCCTAGCGGTACGGGACGAGGGCGCGCACCGCAGCACGGTCGCACCGGGAGCGAAGGGGCACCGCAGCACGGTCGCACCGGGAGTGAAGGGGCACCGCAGCAGGACCCCAGTGACCTGGAGATCAGCCTGCAGCCGGGGGATGACGATGCCGGCGAGCCGGAGCAGGAGCCGGACCCGGCGAGCCGGACCCTTTTGGGTCGGAACGGATTCCGGTTCGTACCTCCAGATGTGCCAGTGCTCTCTTCGAGACCTTCGTTGAGTACCGAGGGCGAGGCTCTGGCGGCGGAGGCCGCGTCGATGCAGCGGGAGCGACGGTTCGTTGCTGCCTGCGGCGGTGATGTGCGCTCCAGGAGCGGCGAGAGCCATATCAGCTCTCGCGATGAGTTCCCGCGCTTCGGCAGGGTTCGTGAGGCAATGCGCGTCAGTGTTGTTCAGGCAGCTTCAACAGGTGGCGGTGAGCCTGTGGCGTTAAAGGGAGTCGCGGGTCGCAACATCAAGTCGACAACCAAGAAACGGACTCGTGATGTGGGTTGTGGGTTGTTGTTCAGGGCATATATGTTTTTCCTTGCTCTAGTGATGCGGTTTAACGTTGTTGAAATAAATGCCAGCAGTTCTCGTGTGAAAGTGGATTTGGCGGGGATCAGTCAATGGAGTTGGTGTTATGATCAATGTGATGTGGGGGCGAATAAAGAAGGTTTATTGGCCTCCAGTTGCCCCAGGCCGCAGGTAATGGCTTTGTCATGTGCTGGGATTTTATCAGAAAAGCGCGCTGTACGGAAAAATGAGTTTGCAATACTTCGAATAATGTTCGTAGTGATTTATGACGAGCCTATGATTGCAGTGTGGTTTAAGTGGAGTTGCTCCCGTCTAGCGGCCGTGTGGGTCTCGGAGGTCGACTCAGGACCAAGATTGGTGCCCTGGTCGGCGTTACCCCCACCTCTGGTTGCGAGCGCAGCTCTCTGTGTTCGCTCAAGGCCGTTTGGACGGGCGTTGGCGTCTCAACTGATTGTGGTGCGTGAGTTGTTTTGGAGCATTAAATGCGTGCAGCCAGCGGCGCTGTTCAGCGCCCCCGGCCAAGGTCGATCAAGGCTGGCGCCACGGCTTCCAGACGGCGGGCTTCCGGCCTCGGAATGTTTATCTACGTCGGGTCTGCCTGGGGGGAGTGGGCCGGAGGCGTTTGATGGTGCCGGGGGAGGTTGGCTCGAAAGGTCGCCACGACCTTGGCGAGGGCCATGTCAGCATGGGCCGCCTGGGGGCGTTTTTGCTGCGTAGTGCTGCTGTGCTTCTCATTTGCTGCTTCATATCGGTAACGCGGTCAGAATTTGGTGGGTGCTTTGTGCACCTCCGTCTTTGGAACCTGGCCTTTACTGCTCCACTCGCTCGCATCGACACATTATATGATGTGGTGTGCTATTATACTTCGCTATTGGTCATTTTATTTTCATGATTATTATACCGAAGTCCTTATAATGCTTCTTATATTGGTGGTCATTTAATAATCATGCTTTTAGGAGGGAGGAGTGTGGTGTAGTCTGCGGGCCTACGGGGAGGGGCATGATGATGATGCATGATGGGCGTGATGATTGGAGGAGTGGTCGTGGTGGTTATCGTATCTGCGAGGGATATAGGGTGTGCGCGCCGTCTGAGGCGTCGTAGTAATACTGGAGTCGCCCGGCTCGTGAGTGTGCCGAATACGGAATAAAGGGGAGCCGCCGGGCAGAGTACGCCCGCGCTCGCACGTGTGCAACACAGCCCGGCTCGACTGTTCCTCCGCATCGTGTCTGCCTGCTAAGCATCTCTCATTTCAGTACAGTACAGAGGTAATATTTATTTTTGCAGATGAGATCCTGTTCTTGGCGGTGTAGTTGTTGTTGTGAAGGTAAAGTTGAGGTAATATATATTTTTTTAGATGAGATCCTGTTCTAGGCGGTGTAGTTGTTGTTGTGAAGGTAATGTTGAGGTAATATTTATTTTTGCAGATGAGATCCTGTTCTTGGCGGTGTCGTTGTTGTGAAGGTAATGTTGAGGTAATATTTTATTTCAGATGAGATCCTGTTCTCGGCAGTGTAGTTGTTGTTGTGTAAGTAACGTTGAGGATTTTTTTTTTTCAGATGAGATCCTGTTCTAGGCGGTGTAGTTGTTGTTGTGAAGGTAATATTTATTTTTTCAGAGCAAAAAGACTTTAATTTTTTTGATATATTTATGAAGCGAATGCAAGAAGAATGCTACGTTCGCTTCTAGGCTTTGCCTATTCCATATTATAATTAATAGGCTTCCGCTCAATGATTTAAATCATAACCGCACTAGAAATCGAAGTGTCAACATCACCGTCATCCTGAAAAAAAAAAAAACCATGGAGTCTGGAACACTGACGGGTTCCTCGTGTGAACCCCATTTTTATGTACCAATTCCCCTAAACGCTGCCAATACGCCATTATACGGTAGCTGTAAGTTAGAAACACGTTCAGTAAGTTCTGTGGTCGTCCGGAAGACGTCAAATACGTCTACATACGTCAATATGTGTTGGAGATACGTTACACATAGGTTCAAAGCACGTTACTCATCGGTTACAAATAAGTTTCGGGTACGCTAAACATTACATCGACATGTTTCGACTTATGAGTAACTTACAAGTAATGTGTGTCGACGTGTGTCAACGATCGCATGCCGTGCCTACAACTTATGGCCAGCGTATGTGCGGAACGTGCGAGTCATACGCCGGCATACGTCGAAAATTTTTCAGCATGCTTAAAATTTGTCGACGTACGGCAGTGTTTTTCAGCGTGCTCTTAACGTATACAAAACTTACCCATAACGTATTCGACGTGTGCCAGCGTATTCGGCAAATTTTTCATGCGTCGGCATACGCTGGCTAAAACGTCAAGGTGTGACAGCGGCTAGACACTTCGATGTCGAGTGCGGTTATGATTTGAATCGTCGAGCCGCAGCCTTTTAATAGGCTACGCCACGTGATCGTCGGCGATACGCTGCCGCGCTATGCATAAGTTAGACTATCGTTGGGCATAGGTTGTGAACGCCGACAACACGCTAAGCATTCGTTGGTATAAGTTATCTATATGTTATCGAAACGTTCTGCGTACGTTACTAATACGTTATGCATACGTCCAACTCGTTATGAATACGCCCAAAACTGGAAAAAAAAACATCAATAGTTCAGCCTACGCCAGCGTTTTACATACATTTTGATACGTTGCCATACGCTGGCTAAAACGTCAAGGTGTGACAGGGCCTTAAGGAAAGGAAAAGCTTCGTCTGATGGATTCAAGGTCCAAATTGGGCGTCGAGTGACCCAAAGGTACGCCGGTTACAAATGTGCTGGGTCTCCCCGAGATGAGGCTGTTTTCATTAAAAAAAAAAAAAATAAATAAAAAAAAAATAAAAAAAAAAAAAAATCGGGAGATAAGTATCCGACTTCATGAACAAACGCTTCATCCGTTCCGGACAAATCTTACACTCACAATAACTTATCGCTGCCTCAGATGGTTCAATGCATGCTGAGCCTCCAGAACACACTCACCCTTCCTCATCCACGTCGAGCAGGATTCCGAGGCGCTTGAGAATTTCGGGACAAAACTTCGACGCGCCGTTCCTTTCCAGCACCTCGTATTAAAAACAAACAAGCAAGCAAGACAACAAATGCAGACATCCACTCGATCAGAGGAACTAAAAATTATTCCTGAAAGGACGAGTTCGGACGACGGTTTCTTGCAGCGGAAACAATATTCACAATCTCGACAAAAATGAAGAAAATTCTCAAACTCAATAAATTTCCTTTCCTTTAAAAACCATGCCTGATGTTGTGTTGGCTTCATTGCCTGGAGTTGGTTTTAGGGTTATAGTGGTTGGCTTTGGATCCTAAGGTCCTGAGTTCAAATCCCGCTCAGCTGTTGAATTAATACCAGGTGGGTGGGGTCAACTCAGCCTGTCATCCTTCCAAGGTAGGCAAAATGAGCGCCAGCTTGCTGGTATACTGTGTCGACCCATCCAGGATTGTGTCCAATAGTCAAGGAGATTGCTTTGGCAGCACCAACGCTCTGCACAGAGTATGGTCCCGATCTCCTCTCCTCCTTTAAAAACCAAACTTATGAAAACAAAAACAAGCTAGAAGGGCACTCGGTAGAGCGCATACCTCCGCCACGTAATACCTGATCCATGAGAACATATCGGGCCCAATACATTTTTTGAAATATTAATGCTATCTGGTACTATATGGTTTTTGGCCCCATCTCTCGATGGTGAAGAATCAGTTTGAAAAATAAATAATTCTCCTATCCAGATCCGCATCCGGATCTTCACCAAAATCGAATCAGTTCGTCCTTGTCGCACACCCAACGTGTCCACCAAATTTCGTCCAAATCTGTCAAAAACTTTTTGAGATATCACGTCCACAGACAAACAGACATGGGTGAAAACATAACCTCCATCCATCTTGGGTGGTGGAGGCAATAAGAAGGTTATTGGAACTTTCTTCACGTCGATTATCTCAATCGATTTGCAGAAACTTGTGAATGAAAAGCTGCTTCTTGCTGGTTAAAGTTCGAAGGTATCATTGGCCCCTTTGTTTTTTTGTTTTCGATCAGATTTATCACTTTAAAATGAATTGTACACGTTCCCATGATTACTTCTCAAAGTCAACAAATTCACCTGCTGGTAGTAAGCCGCTGGAGGCTTGAAGAAGTCAGCACCTGAGTTCTGCAAGCAGGTGACATGTTCTACAATGTCCCTGCTGTGCAGCGCCAGGTGCTGGATGCCAGGCCCCTGGTGCTTGGACAGGAACATCGCCACTTGATTCAGACCTGAGTTCGAGCAAAAGAATGACGATCCAATGAAAATCTATAACAACTTCATGACAAAACTATATTCACAGGGCTCAAAGTGCTGCATTCGACGTGCAGCGGATGGGACGCGCAGGTTAACAGCCGTCCAATAGTGCAACAACACGTGTGCAGCAATGGGACTTGAAGTCTAAATTGGAACTCCAGGTGCTCAAGAGAGAAGGACCAATACTAACGGAAGCACCAGTACTTCTATAAAGGTCTACAGCTGCCGATGCCTCTCGTGCGTTGTTAATCAAACGTACGGCTACCTTTTGGACACGCTCTACGAGAGCTCAATAAATAATCTTGCCGCCGAAGCTTGTGTCAGCAAGACAGGTTTTGCAGACAAGTTAAGCAGGGCTAAAGACAGGGACGTGCAGAACTCAGAATACAGATCTATCCGAGCGGATTTGTTGACGTGCGCCATGATGAATCCACAAAAATCCAAAAAATAAATAAATAAAATCACCCCGTAGTTCACTTTATCATGGTTTCTGTCGTCAGATGGTTTTGCCGTCCTCGAGTTTAATCAACAGGACCAGTGGATAGGGCATCTCTGCCAACAACCATTGGGCCTGTTGAGAATTCCAAAAGCCAGAACATCTCAGACGGTATGCAAATAAATAAAAAAATAAACCAAATAATTGGAATAATTCAAAATTTATTTGAAAATTAGGTACTTGCAATATTCACTCGAGCAGAAAATTAAAAAAACATACCGATACAAGCCTTGCAAACTCACCTGGACCTGGAATTGACTCGGCGAGTACCAGCGTGCAGTCGGCTGCATTCATGGCTGCGAGACGCATCCCTACGCCGACTCCTTGCAGGACACAGCCCTCCTTCTCATCGTCCAGGCTGAACACATGGGTTGCCAAAGATTAGCGCAAGAGAACAATGTTCCTCTTTCCTTACAGTTTAACAACTTGTCGAATAGTCATGTATGCAAAGACGAATACCGCGACGGACGACTGATACCACTGCTGCTGCTCCCCAATTATTCTCACCTTCTTACAGGGTCGGCTGGGGGAAATGTTTTTGGCCCAAGTCTTTCATACCAGTGCCTGCGAAGCGCCAATCTAATAGTTTTTAGTTTGGTCGAGAATAAAAGCCAAGCTAAGACAGCTCGAAGCGACGTGCGTTACCACCGCCCTATCCTGCTGGACGTAATGCAAGCAAGGATGAACCATATGTAGAAAAATAATGCATCACAGGGATTTGTATCTTCCAGTCAGTGCCAATTCTAATCCCAATATTCCTCAACGACAGAAGCAATTAGGATTTATTAAAAGAGAGAAGGAAAAAATAAAAAAACAACGAGATAACTCACCGGTTTACAAAATGTCTCTTAAAGTCGAAATTCTTGCTGTACCATGCCAAGACATGCTCCCATTGGCCGGCAGGAAGGGCATAAGTAACATGGTCCACCGAGTCGACGTGGGAAGAATCCTGGACGCAATACCCGCTCGGATTGTCACGTTCAAACCCTGGCAAGAGGACCGCAGGATCACCGTCGACGCGCTCAACGAGTGTATGTCGCACATTGCCGACAGGCGAAGCTACGATAGCCACGGACACCTGGCTGGTCGAGTCCCTGACGGTGTGCGGAGGAGCCAGGATTTCACAGCCGGCGGCACGTAGACGCGCCACCATTTCGTCTACACTCGAAACCTCAAATGCGACGTTGCATGCGGAGTCCACGGGATAGGTTACAGGGTGGTCATACAGAAACCCACGGTACGTGTTCATGTCGATAAACTCGTGGACATGGTTGTACTTTCGATGTTTTGTGAGGAGCTGTCCACTGCCCGCAGAGAAATACTTACTCCTCTCGCTGGAAGACTTTGGCATTTCACTCACAAGCAACACTGCACCACCCTTGGAACAGATGACGGCGTGAGTAACGATTAGTGATGACAAGAAAATACAACATGGTGCAAACATTTCAGGGACAGATTTAAATTAATTTTAAAAGGTGAATTTGAGGTTTCCTTTTAAGCAAAACTGAACTCACACTTGAAACGCTAAGAATTGCTACATCCGCTCATGAAGCAACTTTTGACTTGCATCCTTACCATGAGAAAATATACCATTATGAAGCAAATGCAACTTGAGCAAATTTCCCAATAATTTATGTCGAGGAAGCCACGTGTTGTCTACGATTGGATGAAATATGTGTGTGTGTGACGAAACGTCTTCCAGACAACTGTCGACCTCAAAAATCGCACGGGAAACACACTATATGCCTCGTGTCAACTGAAAGATAGTTATAACAATGAAAAGGTAAGGGGGAAGAAACGAGCGTGGGTAGAACAGGTATCATGCGCAAGTCTGAATAAAAACAAATAAATAAATATATACTATATATATATATATATATATATATATATATATATTGTTGCGGATTTCGCGCCCGCCGGCGTGCTGACGGCCACGTAACTCGAATCGCGGCACGTCGCCCACCGGACGGACAATCCAGTCGTGACCCTCTCGGACTAACGCCGGGAACCAGTCACGGGTGGACCTTTCGGTCTCACCGCGATCGAGCCAATCAGCCCCCGCGTGGGATAGGGTTGCTCGCCGAATTCGAACTACCTAAGTACCCACACAGAGGGTAGACCGGGCGATCGCACCTCGCCGCAGGTCGACTTCGGACACGAGCCACTTAAGCGACCCGTTCCGTACTATCAGAATAACCGAGCGGTGTTATCGTCGACCTCGACGGTTCGATTAATTATCGGGCGTATTCAGCCCACTACCAACCCTTTACGTGAAGCAAGATGAGGGTTCAATGGGGGAAAAGACGAAGCGAAGCGGGAGAACAGTTCAACAATAAAGCACATTTATTCGCGGCACACGGGAAGCACACAAATACAATTCCACCAAATGCACACAAAAAAGAAAACACAATTCCATTTACACAAAAAGCAAACATAAAAGTGAAAACACAGTGCAGAGCTAATACCGACTACCGAGCACACAGCAACACTTATACAATTCTACTTCACAGACGGCGCCGACAACACATACCCAAAACCAAGGAAAAGAAATCCCCCAAGAATGGGGTAGGCCTGAGGCCGAGACCGGGTCGGGCCTACCCGTCTGGTGATGAGACGCGGAGCGGCGATGGCCCCGCAACCCGCGGGCCTCGTGGACAGTGCCTGGCAGGGGGTGGGAACGGGGCCCCCTTGGTCGCACTATCTCAGCGCGGGGGGAAACAGGAGGGGGTTGCTGATGCTCGGGGTATAGAGGATCTTTATTATGTGCGACGAGCGTCTCCACCTCGGCCAGGTCGCGCTGTCGGCCTCCCTCGGGTGCAGCTTCCTGCACGACGCGAGCACCCCCTCGTCTGGTGTCGCCGCCTTTCCACAGCTCCGTCCCCTCCGTTCCGACTCCAACGCACACGACGAGCAGCTCCACCGCCCGCGAAGTCTTGACCCTCTGCTTCCGACTCTCCTCTTCTTGACTCTCCGACCGACGAACACGGTCCTTTTATCCCCCCGTAACTTCGCCTTTGACCCCCTCCCTTTGACCTTTCACCTCGCTCCCCATTGGCCCGAGAAAAAGTGGGCGTGAAGGCTTTTTGATCCACAAATTTGCATATATCGATCGTTCTGGAGGCGGGGCCAAATCGCCCCTCGCTCACCGATTGGACGGCAAAAAGTGGGCGTGTGTCGTTTTTGATCCGTTTTTGAAGCAGAAAATCCGTGATTTTGTACACGCTGTTCGACGCGCGTTCTGCATGAGTCCAACACCGGTACCCACAGCGGGGCAAGAACGGTGGCGATGCTACGGTTGTGAGGTGTGCGTGAAGGTCGTGGCGGTTGTGGTGAAGCGGTGGTTGTGGTCGGTGGTTGATGTTGTGGTTGTGATCATGGCGGTTGGTCCAAAATAAAGATAGTAAAAGAAAAACGGCTATCCTGAAGAGTCGCAGCTCGCATAAATGACATGTATTCCCACTAGACAACGGGTTTGGGCCTAACTACACATGCACTTACCGAGATACCTCACCTAAGGGACCTGAATGGTGGTTTGCGAACCTGGTAACCACAACAATATATATATATATATATATAAATATAATCATCAATGGTCAGGTACACAACACTGAAGCCAGCTTGGTGTTGGCTTTAGTGGTTAGGGTGGCTGACTTGGGATCTTCAGGTTATAAGTTTGAGCCCCGTTGGCTGCTGAAGTAACACCAGGTGGGGTTGACTCAGCCTGTCATCCTTCCGAGGTCAGTGAAATGAGTACCAGTGTACTGGTATAGGGGCACAGCATCAGGGGCACAGTCATGCCCCAACGAAATGATAGCTACCCTGCAGCCAAGCTGCCAGACGCAACAAGAACAACAACACTGAAGACAGAATAAGTTGTTATGAGTGGTGAAATAGTGTGGAGATGTGTATTTTGTGTGCACCTGGCGGAGTATCCATTGACACGACTGTTGAGTAACTCTGTGGGAGAGTTCTGTAAAGCGGAATCGATTTGTAAGATGCTGCACGATGGTCTCTCCGCATCGTACCTGACAAGACGAGCATCGAAAACAAGAATGGCACAAATTAATTAATTTAAAAAGAGAGTCAGTAAGGGGCAGGGTGGGGGCAGGAGAGAGCTCAAGGTTCTGTTAAACGACATTAACCTATCATTACTATAATACAGTATCTGGTACAGCATTGGATGCAACACCAAAACAAATATAAACAACAACTTCAATTGCACAAAAACACACGCACAATATTTCACAATCCATCCATCCATTGTTCCATACTCTGTGCAGAACGTTGTTGCTGCCTCAGCAGTCTCTTTGGCTATTGGGTACAATCCTGGACGGGTCGCCACTCCGACATAGGATACCAGCATGCTGGCACTTATTTTGCCGACCTCAGAAGGATGACAGGCAGAGTCAACCCAACCTGGTATTAATTTAACAGATGAGTGGGATTTGAACTCAGGATCTGAGGATCCCAAGTCCACCACCTTAACCATTAAGCCAACACCAGGCATATATTTCACAATATTTTACAATATTTCACAATGTCTCAATATTTTACAATATGTCTCAATACGTCTCATTATTTCACAATACGTCTCAATATTTTACAATATTTCACAAAATTGTACAATATGTCTCAATATGTCTTAATATTTTACAATATTTCACAATATGTCTCAATATTTTACTATATTTCACAATATTTTACAATATTCCATAATATTTCACAATATTTAACAATATGTCTCAATATTTCATAATATTTTACAATATGTCTCAATATGTCTCATTATTTCACAATATGTCTCAATATATTCCAATATGTCTCATTATTTCAAAATATTTTACAAGATGTCTCAATACGTCTCATTATTTCACAATATCTCTCAATATTTGACAATATTAAACAATATTTCACAAAATTGTACAATATGTCTCAACATATTGTACAATTTTGTCTTATTGTACAATATGTCTTAATATTTTACAGTATTTCACAATTTTTTATACATCTCAATATTTTACAATATTTCACAATATGTCTCAATATTTTACTATAATTCACAACATTTTACAATATGTCTCAATATGTCTCATTATGTCTTAATATTTTACAATATTTCACAATATGTCTCAATATGTCTCAATATTTTACTATATTTCACAATATTCCATAATATTTCACAATATAATATTTCACAATGTCTCAATAATTTTACAATATGTCTCAATATGTCTCATTATTTCACAATACGTCTCAATATTTTACAATATTTCACCAAATTGTACAATATGTCTCAATATGTCTTCATATTTTACAATATTTCAAAATATGTCTCAATATTTTACTATATTTCACAATATTTTACAATATTCCATAATATCACAATATTTAAAAATATGTCTCAATATTTCATAATACTTTACAATATGTCTCAATATTTTACAATATGTCTCATTATTTCACAATATGTCTCAATATTTTACTATAATTCACAACATTTTACAATATGTCTCAATACGTCTCATTATTTCACAATATGTCTTAATATTTTACAATATGTCTCAATATTTTACTATATTTCACAATATTCCATAATATTTCACAATGTCTCAATATGTCTCAATATGTCTCATTATTTCACAATACGTCTCAATATTTTACAATATTTCACCAAATTGTACAATATGTCTCAATATGTCTTCATATTTTACAATATTTCAAAATATGTCTCAATATTTTACTAGATTTCACAATATTTTACAATATTCCATAATATCACAATATTTCACAATATGTCTCAATATTTCATAATACTTTACAATATGTCTCAATATGTCTCATTATTTCACAATATTTTACAATACGTCTCAATATTTTACAAGATCTCTCAATACGTCTCATTATTTCACAATGTGTCTCATTATTTTACAATATGTCTCAACATATTGCACAATTTTGTTTTATTGTACAATATGTCTTAATATTTTACAGTATTTCACAATTTTTGATACATCTCAATATTTTACAATATTTCACAATATTTCACGATATTTCACAATATGTCTCAATATTTTACAATAAGTCTCAATATGTCTCATTATTTCACAAAATTGTACAATATGTCTCAATATTTTACAATATTTTACAATATTTCACAATATGTCTCAATATTTTACTATATTTCACAATATTTTACAATATTTTAAAATATGTCTCAATATTTCACAATACAGGTAGTCGTCGACTTCCGACCGCAATTGGTTCCGACCAATCGGTCGTAAGTCGACTTGGTCGTAAGTCGAACAACGTATATTTTACATACAAAAAAAACAAAAAAAACCCTTTTTTTTTTTGGGGCCACTTTACATGGTCGTAAAGTGGTCGTAAAGTCGAACAGTCGTAAGTAGCATAGGTCGTAAGTCGACGACTACCTGTATTTTACAATATGTCTCAATATTTTACAATATTTCCAGCGCGGCGACATCGCGCTGTTATTTACAATATGTCTCAATATTTTACAATATTTTACGGACTGGCGGGATGGCCAAGAGGTACACACACTAGCCTTTAAGTTGTCCAGCCTGGGTTCGAATTCCAACAAAGCTACAAACCATCATCCTGGTGTTTCCCAGGTAGGGCGATTCATCAATGTATGTGCCGTCCCTTGGATGTCCGTTAAACTGAGAGGTCCATATGCTGGTGGACGTTAAAGACCCCACGGTACGCATTGTGAAGAGTAGGCGGGTTATTTCTGGCATCATGAACAAATTCCAAATTCCTGCCCTCATCTACAGGGGGCACTGCAGTGGCACAGCCACGCCCTCAGCCAGTGATGGTACTCACAGAAAGAAGATCACGATTTCACAACGTGTGTCGAATGCACTCACCTGTAACCCCACAAAGGCAATTCTCTTAATGAATGACATTGCGTTTTGGTGAAGAAAAATCTCTGCAGGCAGAAGAGAGAGAGGGAAGCAAATCAAGGACAGAACTTGAGCATTGGCATGATGTTAAATTCCTCAAAGTTTACATTTCAACAATACTTGCCTCATTGGTGAAGAAGTGACAGCAGGGAAGGAAGTTGATGAGTTGGGGAGATTGGGGGCTGTGGGGGGCAGGGGGGGGTGATGGAAAATAATTAAGGCCAAAAATGTGACAGTTCTTGTTTATTAATTTATGCACAATTTGGAAAATATTGTATAAATAAACAAATAAATAAAAATAGCCCGAACTCCAATAATATTGTATCTGATCCAAGTAGCCATCCACAATCCACATCCATCAAACCAGAGCGAACAAGAGCGATAATTACTTTGCAATACACATCCCCTTCCGGTCCCAAAGAAAAGAAACGTTTACGTTAAACACATGCTTGAGCCTATACCAGAACCAAAACGAAGACGAAGAAACTTTACAACCCATCACGTTTGGGTCTATTCGGCAAAATAAAAGGAAAAACAATTTTCATTCACCGAAATCTTTTGTAGATGAGATACCAATAAAGACAACTATGACAACAAAGCGGAGATAAAGATTAGTTTGCTTTCACGCACGCTCGTGCCGACACCAGAACCAAAATTAAATCGGGCACTCAGTCACTGCCCTTTAAATCATGGTCTCGATCGCTGCCCGTTAAATCATGGTCTCGACGGCTGCCCTTTAAATCATGGTCTCGACGGCTGCCCGTTAAATCATGGTCTCGACGGCTGCCCGTTAAATCATGGTCTCGACGGCTGCCCGTTAAATCATGGTCTCGACGGCTGCCCGTTAAATCATGATCTCGATCGCCGCCCGTTAAATCATGGTCTCGATCGCCGCCCGTTAAATCATGGTCTCGATCGCCGCCCGTTAAATCATGGTCTCGATCGCCGCCCGTTAAATCATGGTCTCGATCGCCGCCCGTTAAATCATGGTCTCGATCGCCGCCCGTTAAATCATGGTCTCGATCGCCGCCCGTTAAATCATGGTCTCGATCGCCGCCCGTTAAATCATGGTCTCGATCGCCGCCCGTTAAATCATGGTCTCGATCGCCGCCCGTTAAATCATGGTCTCGATCGCCGCCCGTTAAATCATGGTCTCGATCGCCGCCCGTTAAATCATGGTCTCGATCGCCGCCCGTTAAATCATGGTCTCGATCGCCGCCCGTTAAATCATGGTCTCGATCGCCGCCCGTTAAATCATGGTCTCGATCGCCGCCCGTTAAATCATGGTCTCGATCGCCGCCCGTTAAATCATGGTCTCGATCGCCGCCCGTTAAATCATGGTCTCGATCGCCGCCCGTTAAATCATGGTCTCGATCGCCGCCCGTTAAATCATGGTCTCGATCGCCGCCCGTTAAATCATGGTCTCGATCGCCGCCCGTTAAATCATGGTCTCGATCGCCGCCCGTTAAATCATGGTCTCGATCGCCGCCCGTTAAATCATGGTCTCGATCGCCGCCCGTTAAATCATGGTCTCGATCGCCGCCCGTTAAATCATGGTCTCGATCGCCGCCCGTTAAATCATGGTCTCGATCGCCGCCCGTTAAATCATGGTCTCGATCGCCGCCCGTTAAATCATGGTCTCGATCGCCGCCCGTTAAATCATGGTCTCGATCGCCGCCCGTTAAATCATGGTCTCGATCGCCGCCCGTTAAATCATGGTCTCGATCGCCGCCCGTTAAATCATGGTCTCGATCGCCGCCCGTTAAATCATGGTCTCGATCGCCGCCCGTTAAATCATGGTCTCGATCGCCGCCCGTTAAATCATGGTCTCGATCGCCGCCCGTTAAATCATGGTCTCGATCGCCGCCCGTTAAATCATGGTCTCGATCGCCGCCCGTTAAATCATGGTCTCGATCGCTGCCCGTTAAATCATGGTCTCGATCACTGCCCGTTAAATCATTGTCTCGATCGCCGCCCGTTAAATCATGATCTCGATTGCTGCCCGTTAAATCATGATCTCGATTGCTGCCCGTTAAATCATGGTCTGATCACCGCCCGTTAAATCGGGATCTCAGTTCCTGGCCTTTTGAAATGTTCAATAAAGTTGTTTAAATAATTAATTAAATATGGCTTTCAATTCCTTGGATTGGAGACAAATAATTGGGAAAACCATTTTTAAGGGACAAATCAGCCGATTGTACAAAAAATGATGATAATCCCCCAAAACCAAAGGGACATTGGGACTTCCTCGAGATTTATACAAGGTTTACAAACTGGTTTAAAAGAGCGTTTAACACGTGATGGACATTTTTAACACGACCCCATCGAAGAGTTCACTTTCACCCCAACACTTTAATATCCACAAACAGTCCCGATTGTCATGTGGGATGTGATAAGACGGGGATTTCCGCTTGATGGAGGAAGAAGGTTCACAATGGATCTGCCTGATAATTCGAGTGTCTGGACAATTGGGAAGGAAAGCCCTTAATCCGGTCAACAATGAAGCCCGAAACAGAAGAGGATCTGGGATTGCGGGCGAGACGTCCATCGGGCCCACGAGTGTTAAAAATACAACAATCCACGAACGTGACACGGAAACCAAGGACAGGTCAAACCACCAGCACGTGTGGAGGTGACACGTTCAAAATAAACACCCAAACAATTAAAAGGGCACAAGGTGGCGTCACGACACACAACGAGGGAAAATAGTTATTCAAAATGGCGATGTGTGATCGCCTTGAACTAAAACACACCAATACACACACACAAACCACAGAGAAACAACACACAAAACACACACAGAAACAAACAAACATACACACACACAAACAACACACAAAACACACACATAGATACATACAAAAATACACCACAAACACAAAAAAAACACACAAACACACAT
>NC_140968.1:4470865-4605865 GCF_056783735.1 Eptatretus burgeri | reverse complement strand
GAGAGAGAGGGTGTGAGAGAGAGGGTGTGAGAGAGAGGGTGTGAGAGAGAGGGTGTGAGAGAGAGGGTGTGAGAGAGAGGGTGTGAGAGAGAGGGTGTGAGAGAGAGGGTGTGAGAGAGAGGGTGTGAAAGAGAGGGTGTGAAAGAGAGGGTGTGAGAGAGAGGGTGTGAGAGAGAGGGTGTGAAAGAGAGGGTGTGAAAGAGAGGGTGTGAGAGAGGATGTGAGAGAGAGGGTGTGAGAGAGAGGATGTGAGTGAGAGGGTGTGAGTGAGTGGGAGTGAGTGAGTGGGTGAGTGGGTGAGTGAGTGGGTGAGTGAGTGGGTGAGTGAGTGAGTGGGTGAGTGAGTGAGTGAGTGGGTGAGTGAGTGAGTGAGTGGGTGAGTGAGTGAGTGAGTGAGTGGGTGAGTGAGTGGGTGAGTGAGTGAGTGAGTGGGTGAGTGAGTGAGTGAGTGGGTGAGTGAGTGGGTGAGTGAGTGGGTGAGTGAGTGAGTGAGTGGGTGAGTGAGTGGGTGAGTGAGTGGGTGAGTGAGTGGGTGAGTGAGTGAGTGAGTGAGTGAGTGAGTGGGTGAGTGAGAGGGTGAGTGAGTGAGTGAGAGGGTGAGTGAGAGGGTGAGTGAGTGAGAGGGTGAGTGAGTGAGTGAGTGAGTGAGTGAGTGAGAGGGTGAGTGAGTGAGTGAGAGGATGAGTGAGTGAGAGGGTGAGTGAGTGAGTGAGTGAGTGAGTGAGTGAGTGAGTGCACCATGCCTGAGAGCCAAGATCCCAGTATGAAGACCCGAACTCGGTACATTAATCCCATGACCAAGATGCCGAGTGGCCCCGACATGAATCCCGAGCCCTCGGACCCCTCGGGCCGGTTAAAACCCCTGTTGAAGGCACGTTTGGGTCCAGGGACGGAGTCATAGACCCGAGGGTCGTACCCCGAGCCACAGACCCCACGAGCCTCTGTCCGTGCCTCCACGGCGACCATCGCCACGGTTTACACGGCTCTTCATCGGCTTACATTGGCGAGCCCGGACTGTGCTAGTTGTCGGCGCTTTCGAGCCTGTAACGAGCGAACGGAAACACCAAAAAGCACCACGTCAAAGGTGTTCGTGAGGGGGATGTTCATGTTCACACTCTGCGAGGCCAAAGTGTGCGTACCTCACGGGTGTGCGCGGAATATCGGGGAAAACCGCACTTTTCCCTGCGCGGAACGCACGGCAAGCGGCGCTAAAACGCGTCGTGAGGCCTCGGGAAGCGACGTCGCCGACCGGGCGTCGCCCGGCACGTCGCTCCAAGCCTCTCGGAAGCGCCGGTCACTCGTCCGGCGCGAACCGAAGTCCCGAAGCACAGAAACGAGCGCGGGTTTTGATCCGCAAGAAACACACGGCCCGTCGACCGAGCACCCTGTCCCCAACGACGTCCGCCTTTCCAACTCATAGAGAACCCCCGCCCCCCCCGCGCGCGCGCGCGCCCCCAGCAGCAGCACGCACGCATCGGTTCCTCGTCACTGTCGACAGCTCGTCGGTGGGCGTGGCCTCGCTTGTAAGGAGCCAATCGGATTCCTCCTGACCGACGACATGGCGGAGAGTGGAGCTGCGGCTGCAGGAAAGACGCGGAAAAGACAGGTTCAAGGATTCGGGCGTGCACCATGACTAACCTCACTAGTTTAACCTTTCAAATTACTTACACTCATTATTATTACTATTATTAGATTTTAAAATGCATGCGCGGGAATATATGTTCATTTTGTCACCATTTTAATTACACTTACGACGATGGATTAAAGTGTTTTTTTTTTTTGTTGTTTAAAAAAAAAAAAAAAAGTGTAACGGACACCTTTGTTGGCGGGAAATCTACTTTGTACGTACGCGTGCGGCCGGCCGGTGGGATGCTTTGAGCGTGTGGGGGGGGGAAGGGGAGGGAAGAAGCGCAGAAAACATGAATTACACCATATCTGCGTACGTAATAAATAGATGACCTTGAAATTTATTTATTTTTTTATTTCCCCCCCCCACACGGATACGATGTCACGTGACATCGTACCGATCGAGCTCTTTCGACCCACTCACTCACTCACAGAAATGTTTCCTACTTTCTCGGTCGCCTCGACATCCCAAACTTTGCAAATTCATGGAATTTGAAGCAAAAATTCTTTGGAAACAACAAAAAAATCTCAAAACTGCCCCTCAAGGGGTGTTGGCGTTTCTCGGTTTTGTGGCGGTTTTATTAGACAAGTGTCTGGATTTGTGTCATTTCCAAAACGACCTACGGGGAGTTGTCCGGGCAAGGTGAACGCAGACGCACGACCGTCCGTCGTCGTCAAAATACAGATGAGAGTGCCAGAAAATAATGATAAAGTTTTTTATTAACCTCTCCTTTTGTGTGGCCGTGGTGGTAAAAGTGAAATCCGCCGTCCAAGAAACTTTTGAAGAATGTGGGTGGAGACTCTCGGTGGGGCGGGGCTTGCTCGGCCCCGCCCCTTCGGAACAGTCTGGGAAAGGGGCTCGGAGTCTGGGAAAGGGGCTCGGAGAGATGGAATTCGTGCTTTGTCGTCACGTATCGTCTCCCCAGGAAGGCATACATACGACCTTCATTGGTTCGCGGGCGCCAGCAGTGACCACTATTTTCGTTGTCTGTGTGTCTTTGTCTGTCTGTGACTCTCTCCAGAGCATAGCTCCGTGACGTTTGATGAAACTTGGACACAAGCTAGATATCATGGTCCAGTTGTGTCTTTTTGTATGAGGGGCGTCCCACGCCCCTTGTGGGAGGAGGAGCGCCCATTTAAACTATTTATTTATTTATTTATTTATTTTTCTCGTTTTTTTTTCTCGCACTTTCATTTCCTCGAAGCTGTACGTTTTGTCCATAAGTACAACATATAAAAAAAAATCCGATTTGATTTGGTCAATTTTGACGGAAGAGATAGGTGTTTACGGTCGGGCTTCCTCAATAGTGCCAGTCATCGTCGCTTCCCGGCTTGTCATCTATCTCTCTTACAGCTGATTACATCAATCGTTACTTACTAATCCAAGTTCAATCAGAGCGTCGAAAATGGAAGATGCTAACTTAGCGAGTTGTTAACAATGTGCAACGCCGGAGAGCTTACAAGAATATGACATTGTTTTCCCACTTCGGTTTGTAAGTTCCTGTTCCACCACTTAAAACTGGAATAATAACAATAATTTTTTAAAAGAAAGAAAACTCCACTTCTTGCCGTTGCCAAGCAACCCATTCAATTGTAAAGAGTTATTTTACAACCTTTGACTTATTTACATTAAAAAAAACTATTAAACATAAAGAGCAACGTTCTGATCGCTCATTCCTCATTTCATCGAGTTACTCCGCGGCTTGCGGATTGCAACCACAATCCACTCAATGGACCACATTAAGCTTCCACGGGTATCGCGTCTGCACGTAGGATTCAGCCCAGATTCTGCTTGCAGTCTGCGTGCACGCCCAACCGGTACAAAAATGATTAAAAACGATTCTGGGTCGATTTACAATCGAGACTCGCTACACGAGGATCAGCATGACCCCGATTAGTGTGTTGGGGTGTTGTGCTAAATTTGACATCATCTTGGTGGAAGTATTCTCAAAGCAGATGATGGCTTCGCACCTGAAACCTAATCGGAGAAAGTAACCGCGTGGGCCGAGGATTGATGGATTTGGATCGCGGACGTGCATTGTGACAAGGAATGAATCCGGGTAACCACGACCGGTGGCAGGAAGTTGCACCACATTTTTGATGTTTTATCAAGTTGATGCTCTTTGGATGAACGGCGTCTCTCGCTTGAAAGCCATGAAGCTGACGATACTCCCCTCCCCTTGCCTGTCCCTCCCCCAGAACCACGGTGCTGCTGATCACCCACGCTATTCAGAGATGATCAAAACCGCCATAGATGCAGTTGGCGACCGGAATGGTGCCTCACGCCAGGCTATCCAGAAATACATTAAGGAGCATTACAAGGTGCGTTGTTATAACAACAGTTTGAGAGTCCATGCACTAAGATCAAGCAGAGTAGTGACAGTGTCCTGTGTTGAAAGGGATATTCTGCATTCCCTAACAATTAACTTATCCACATCCTCCATCTCCAGGTGGGAGACAAAGCCGACGGCCAAGTGAAATTGGCGCTTAAGCGCCTTGTAGATCACGGCACGATCATCCCCACCACTGGAACCGGCGTCTCCGGCTCCTTCCGCCTGGGCGGCACCACTCGTATCAGCTTAAAGAAGAAGGTGGTGAAGAAAGCTACCGTGTCAAAGCCGAAAGCACGTACATCCCGCCAAAAAGCGGCCAGCAAGGCAAAAACCAAGGTCAAGCAACTTGCACCGAAAAAGATGAAGCGCGTGGCGAAACCCAAAAAGGATAAGGCTAAAACACCAAAAAAGGCCGTGAAGAGAGTCAAAGCGGTCAAGTCACCTGCCAAGAAACAGGTGACAAAGAAGCTGAAATCGAACAAACCTTCAAAATCTCTGAAAAAGAGAATTGCAACCAAAAAAGCAGCAAAACCCAAGTCAAGTGTCAGGAAGACAAAGCCGAAGAAGAAGTGAGTTCGGGTTTCACTTGACGAGATGCATCACTAAAAACAAAACTTGTGTTCAAAATGCATATACTCAATATTTGAGGGCACACATCACACGTAAACGTATAAAACGTTCGACAAACCTCAGATTAATACAAAAACAAAACATTTGAAATATATAGAACCGCTGTATTTAGCCTTCCGCTTCCAAAACCTGCTTCCAAAGCTATACTCGTGTATTCTTTTGTATTTGATCACGGTGAATTTATGTAAGATTAATTACAATAGGCAGAGGAAAAGAGCATGTGTTTGTGTTATATTCATAGAAGTCTGTTGCATTACAAAGTTGAATAAAAGGGAACTGAGGATGCATTTCTCACGCGTGGTTTTTTTTTTCTCTTCCTCTCTCCGCAAATCTGCCGCAAGGAACAATTGATCGACTGTGAAGGGGATGATATCTTCATGTGGTTTGATCAAATTTGTCGGGCAAGTTAACTTGCGAAACGTTATTCTGAATCCGAGAAATCGATCAATCAAATGTACGTCGCGTGCTTTACATTGACAGAGTGTCCGCGCTGCTTAAACGGTCGCTTGAAAAAGGTTGTTGTATAGCACCACACATTTCTCTCAAACAGGCCCGCAGCACGGAGGAACGACCCAGGGATCCCTCGCATCCAAGATGGTGCACCCCCGCCTTCGTGAAGCCAATGCCAGGAGAGAAACGGGAGGGAATGGGCCGATCCATGGGGACCAATTCAGCGCTCTGACCGTGGCTGCATTGACGAATCTGGGCAGCAGGGAAGAGTGGGGATGATTTGACCCCCGACTTATTTTGGGAGTTACAACCACCACAAAGGGGCATCCCCAATAGTTGCTCGAGGCAACGGTTATGTTGGGTGGTGTGTCAAGGGCTTTGCAGCAGTCATTCGAGGCAGGAATTTAATATTTGTAATTATGTTGAAGATGCCGGCGATAGCTCGCCACTTCTTGGTGAAAGACACAGTGGGATCTTTTTTTGCAAGGAAATTTTGCGCAGGAGGCCGTTCGGCCCATCATGCCTGCACCACACCAAAACAGCATTTTACGAGGGGGAGCACTCGGGAGAGTGCAAAACCTCCGCCGCCAATACTGCTGGGTCACTCAAGTGAACCTTATATCTTATTCATTAAATATGAAGTCAACAGTGCTGACAGTTACAGTTCTTTTCTCCAACATTTTTTTTTTGGGGGGGGGGGGTTGGAAATCACTTAAAACATGCAGAAATGCAAAAAAAAGAAATCGAAATTTTGTTGAAAAAAAGTTGCAAAAAAAATTTTTTTTACTCAACTTTTTTTTTTTGGGGGGGGGGGTTGGAAATCACTTAAAACATGTAGAAATGCAAAAAAAATTTTCTCTAAATTTTTTTGGGGGGGAAACAATACTTTGGGGGGGTTGGAAATCACTTAAAACATGTAGAAATGCAAAAATAAAATTCTCTAACAATTCTTTTTTTGGGGGGGGGGGGACCAAGTCCAAAATTTAATGGCATGATCCTTGCACCATACCTAACCCCCCCCCCCCCCCCACCAAGTTTCGTCGAAATCCATCGAGGAGTTTTTCCATAATACTGTTCACAAACAAACAAACAAACAAACAAACAAACAGAAAGGGGTGAAAACAGTAACCTCCATCCATCTTCGAAGATGGCGGAGGTTAATAAATCCGTCAATACCCCTTCCCTTCATGCGCAGCCTTTCGGCTGCTACACTGGTACTCATTTCGCCGACCTCGGAAGGATGACAGGCTGAGTCAACCCCCTGGTGTTAATTCAGCGGCCAACGGGGCTTGAACTCAGGACCCGAGGATCCCAAGGAGGAGGAGGAGGAGATTGGGACCATACTCTGTGCAGAGCGTTGGTGCTGCCTAAGCAGTCTCCTTGGCTATTGGGCACAATCCTGGACGGGTCGCCACTCCGACACAGTATACCAGCAAGCCGGCACTAATTTTGCCGACCTCGGAAGGATGACAGGCCGAGTTAACCCCACCTGGTATTAATTTAACAGCTGAACGGGATTTGAACTCAGGACCCTTGGATCCCAAGCCCACCAACCTAACCACAAAGCCGACATCTTTAACGAGCAGTCCTGGTGGACAAGTCTTGCTTAACGTCCATCCGATGGACGGTGCACGCATGAATACCTCACCCTGCATGTGAAACACCACGATGAGAGTTTAAAGCTGGGCTGACATTCCATCCCAGGCGAGACAGCTCAAAGGGGAGCGCTCTCCCGCCAGCCAAAATCAATCTCAGATCAAGCAATACAGCTCTGGCCCTTGTATAAAAACAACCAGAGATGCTGCAATGCTGCAGCTCAAATTTTAATTCACAGCAGGTGAGATTCATTGTTGATTTCAAAGTTTATCTGTTGCAGGTAAGCCAGAATATGGCCTGATCAACTATTTCCAAGGCATGCATTGAAGGGTGATGGAGATCGACAAAATGCTGAATATTCATTTGTTTGTTTTTGGATTTAATCACAAACCTTGAAAATATAGAAGACATTTGATCTAACCTTGAATTACTTTTGCAAGTATTTAAATTTGGTCCAATAAAATGATGCATGAAAGTACAAATAAAGGCTTATAAGACAAAGGAAATTAAATAAAAGGAATGTTGAAAGACAATTAAGAACAATAAAACTGCAAAGGCTAAATGCAGGCCTGCTTTTTCTCGTTCATAGGCCAGCGAGGATAATACGGGCCGAACGAAAAGTCCTAATAGCCATCCACGAGAATGAGCACATTAGTCTTGCAAAGTAGACCCATCCTTGTACGAGTAAGGTTTGATAAGTCCGTAGTCCATCGCCTTGGATAGACAGGCCTGCGCAGCATCCGTCACCCTCTTGCGCTCTGGATCGCAGCTGTCCAGATGAGCTAAATGGCTCAGGATTTCAACCAGATTGCTGGCTACGAGACATTCAGCCAGATCCTTACCGGCATTCATCAGGTTGAGCACAATGGCCAGGCCACGCACCTGCACATCGGTATTAGGGTGCAGTGCCAGGCGTTGCACTATGTCCAACCACTGTGTAGTCTGCAAAGAAAAATAATACAAGGTTTAACGCGGGGGGAACAGGGCATTCTACGTATAAACACAGGCAAATCCAACTGTCTCAAACATGGGGTCAGACACTCCAATTGGATGACAAACTTGGGGGAGGGGTCAAAAGTAATGAGATGTGTGCACGTGAAGTACCACAGTGGTCATTTTGGTGCAGAGTTCAACGCGGCTTGCCGTAAGCATGGCAAGAGCCCCAGAGGCTGCACGCGCAAGCGCCTCATCTTCTTCCCCACTGTACAGCACCAAAAGTTTCAGTCGATCGTTCCCGTCAGCCACAAAGAGTTCTTGCACCTGTACAACCAAGAGTGCTTCTTGATTTTATGGAATGTCAAACTCTCGACATCATCGGTATCGCTCTTGCCTCAATCATTGAGCTGCAGAGATACAGGTTTTCAACTGCCTTTTTAAGGTCCTGTCCCCACACGTACCGAACACCATTTCAAATCCACATAATGTTGCTCTTCCTGGGCTTTTGAACACCAATCGAAGGAACATGGTGGAGCTAAGGAATAGCTTCTTTTATTTATTCATTTTTAACATGTATGCTTGTTTCCCTATGATCCTGTTCTCTATGGACATTTGTAGACAATGGTCAAAACATAGCATGTGTTATATATATATATATATATATATATATATATATATATATATATATATATATATATATATATATATATATATATATATATATATATATATATATATATATATATAATTCCAGCAATCTCTGTCTGTGTGTGTGTGTCTGTCTGTATGTGTGTCTGTATGTCTGTATGCGACCGCAGTTTCTCAACGACCGCCGATCCGATCTGATTGAAACTTGCCAGGAATATTGCCGGGGCCCCGCGGATGTGCCTTTTCAAGGTTTGATATTAATCGGACGAGCGGTTCCCAAGTTATGGCCATTTATCTGTCGACCAATGACAGGCAACGGTGCTATGACATCACGAATGACGTCAATTAATGTTTATTACTTACGAAATCTAAAGATTTCGTTTCTGTTTGTTTGTTTGTTTGTTTGTTTGTAGGCACGATAACTCGAGAACGGAAGAAGCTACCAATGTCAAATTACACCACGTGATTCAGGAGGGTGATGGCACATGCTGATTAGATTTTGGTCAAAATCGGTCAAAGGTCAAGGTCACAGTGAGGTCAAACATCCAAAACATTCGACTTTTGATGGTTTGGTACAGAATCATCGTAGAAACTTCTGGTTTGCGTCGCTACCTTCTCTTGAGATTGCTTTTATTAGACAAGGTCAGAGGTCAAGTTGACGATTTCGTAAGTACCAGTCTATGACTGCTTGTTTGTTTGTTTGTTTGTTTGTAGGCACGATAACTCGAGAACGGAAAAAGCTACCAATGTCAAATTACACCACGTGATTCAGGAAGGTGATGGCTTGCGCTGATTTGATTTTGGTCGAAATCGGTCAAAGGTCAAGGTCACAGTGAGGTCAAATATCCGATTTTTGATAGTTTGGTACAGATAACTCGAGAACGGAAGAAGCTACCAATGTCAAATTACACCACGTGATTCAGGAGGGTGATGGCTCGTGCCGATTCGATTTTGGTCGAAATCGGTCAAAGGTCAAGGTCACAGTGAGCTCAAACATCCAAAAAATGATAACTCAAGAACGGAAGAAGCTACCAATGTCAAATTACACCACGTGATTCAGGAGGGCGGTGGCTAGCACTGATTAGATTTTGGTAAAAATCGGTCAAAGGTTAAGGTCACGGTAAGGTCAAACATCCAAAACATTCGATTTTTGATGGTTTGGTACAGAATCAACGTAGAAACTTCTGGTTTGCGTCGCAACCTTCTCGAGAGACAGCTTTTATTAGACAAGGTCAGAGGTCAAGTTGACGATTTCGTAAGTACCAGTCTATGACTGCTTGTTTGTTTGTTTGCTTGTAGGCACGATAACTCGAGAACGGAAGAAGCTACCAATGTCAAATTACACCACGTGATTCAGGAGGGTGATGGCAAGCGCTGATTAGATTTTGGTCAAAATCAGTCAAAGGTCAAGGTCACAGTGAGGTCAAATATTCGATTTTTGATGGTTTGGTACAGATAACTCGAGAACGGAAGAAGCTACCAATGTCAAATTACACCACGTGATTCAGGAGGGTGATGGCAAGCGCTGATTAGATTTTGGTCAAAATCGGTCAAAGGTCAAGGTCACAGTGAGGTCAAATATTCGATTTTTGATGGTTTGGTGCAGATAACTCGAGAACGGAAGAAGCTACCAATGTCAAATTACACCACGTGATTCAGGACGGTGGTGGCTAGCGCTGATTAGATTTTGGTCAAAATCGGTCAAAGGTCAAGGTCACAGTGAGGTCAAACATCCAAAGCATTCGATTTTTGATGGTTTGGTACAGAATCATCATAGGAACTTCTGGTTTGCGTCGCTACCTTCTCGAGAGACAGCTTTTATTGGACAAGGTCAGAGGTCAAGTTGACGATTTTGGAAGTACCAGTCTATGACTGCTTGTTTATTTATTTTTATTTTTTTTATTATTTCTTTTACACGATTGAAACTTGCAAGGAATATTGCCGGCGACCCGCGGATGTGCCTTTTCGAGGTTTGATATCAATCGGACGAGTGGTTCACAAGATACGGCCATTTATCTGTCGACCAATGACAAGACATGATGCTATGACATCACGAATGACGTCACAATTAATGTTTATTTATTTTTTATTATTATTATTATTTTTTGCACGATTGACGGTCCGATCTGATTGAAACTTGCCAGGAATATTGCTGGGGACCCGCGGATGTGCCTTTTTGAGGTTTGATATTAATCGGATAAGCGGTTCCCAAGTTACGGCCATTTATCTGTCAACCAATGACAAGACACGGTGCTATGACATCACGAATGACGTCACAGTTAATGTTTATTTATTTAAAAAAATTTGTACGATTGACGTCACAATTCTTCTTCTTCTTCGTCGTTTGGTATGACGTCACAATTGACGCTGGGGACCTGAGTATGTGCCTTTTCAAGGTTTGATATCGTTCTTCATCCGTTTCAGCTGATTCCCAAGTGTTTCCCAAGGTTTAAATTAATTGTTCAAATTATTAATTAATCCCAAGGTTTGAATTTTCCCAAGCGAAACAGCTGTTTCCCAAGGGTTTGAAAGCTGTTTTTTCCCCAAGGTTTGAATTAATTGTTATGCTTGGTAGACATTTGGGAATACATTAACAGAGAGAGGGGTGAGAGAGGAGCGAGAGAGGGGCGAGAGAGGGGCGAGAGAGGGGCGAGAGAGGGGCGAGAGAGGGGCGAGAGAGGGGCGAGAGAGGGGCGAGAGAGGGGCGAGAGAGGGGCGAGAGAGGGGGCGAGAGAGGGGGCGAGAGAGGGGGCGAGAGAGGGGGCGAGAGAGGGGGCGAGAGAGGGGGCGAGAGAGGGGGCGAGAGAGGGGGCGAGAGAGGGGGCGAGAGAGGGGCGAGAGAGGGGCGAGAGAGGGGGCGAGAGAGGGGGCGAGAGTGGGGGGCAAGAGAGAGGGGGGCAAGAGAGAGGGGGGCAAGAGAGAGGGGGCATCACAATTCAACAGAGGGGAGAGAGGAGGGGGCGAGAGAGGAGGGGGCGAGAGAGAGAAGCGTCACAATTCTTCTTCATTTGATATGACAATTGACACTGGGGATCTGAGTATGTTTCCCAGGTGTTTCCAAAGTTATGGCCATTTATGATACGGTTGGTCCGATCTAATTGAAAAAATGCCCCAATCCAGTCGTCGTTTACGAAAGCAAAGGAACGAAGCTGCACATACTGGCACGCACCTACGGGCACGCACCTACGGGCACGCACCTACGGGCCCGCACTAGTATCTATAATTCCAGCAATCTCTGTGTCTGTCTGTATGTGTGTGTGTGAGTCTGCGACCGCCATTTCTCGACAACCCCTGGTCCGATCTGATTGAAAATTGCCAAGAATATCGCTGGGGACCGAGGATATGCCTTTTCAAGGTTTGATATTAATCGGACAAGCGGATCCCAAGTTACGGCCATTTATTTATCAACCAATGACAGGACACGGTGCTATGTCGTCACAATTCATTTTCCTTTTTTTTGCACGTACGGCCAACCACGTATGGGCCCGCACGTACAGCCACGCACCTACGGGACAATTGGTTCCCAAGTTATGGCCATTTATTTACCAAACCAATGACAGTACACGGTGATAGGACATCACGATTGACGTCACGATTCTTCTTCTTTTTTTTCTTTTATTGTTCACGTACGGCCACACACGTATGGGCACGCGAGAGCGAAGGAACGGCCTGTGTGGTTGTTGTTTCTGGCACGCGGTTTGAAAGATTTTTTTTAACGCACGGCCACGCACATACAGGCACGCGAGAGCGAAGGAACGGCCTGTGTGGTTGTTGTTTCTGGCATGCGGTTTGAAAGTTATTTTTCATTTTTTTTTGCACGTACAGGCACGCACGTATGGCCATGCACGTACGGCCACGCGAGAGCAAAGGAACGGCCTGTGTCGTTTAAAAAATATATTTGCACGTACGGCCACACGAGAGCGAAGGAATGGCCTGTGTGGTTATTGTTTCTGGCACGCGGTTCGAGTTATTTTTTAATTTTTTTTTGCAAGTACGGGCACGTGAGAGCGAAGGAACGGCCTGTGTGGTTGTTGTTTCTGGCACGATGTTTGAAAGGTTTTTTTTTTTGCACGTACAGCCACGCACGTACGGGCACGCGAGAGCGAAGGAATGGCCTGTGTGGTTATTGTTTCTGGCACGCGGGTTCGAGTTATTTTTTAATTTTTTTTTTGCAAGTACGGGCACGTGAGAGCGAAGGAACGGCCTGTGTGGTTGTTGTTTCTGGCACGATGTTTGAAAGGTTTTTTTTTGCACGTACAGCCACGCACGTACGGGCACGCGAGAGCGAAGGAATGGCCTGTGTGGTTATTGTTTCTGGCACGCGGGTTCGAGTTATTTTTTAATTTTTTTTTTTGCAAGTACGGGCACGTGAGAGCGAAGGAACGGCCTGTGTGGTTGTTGTTTCTGGCACGATGTTTGAAAGGTTTTTTTTTTTTGCACGTACAGCCACGCACGTACGGGCACGCGAGAGCGAAGGAACGGCCTGTGTGGTTGTTTTTTTTCTGGCACGCGGTTTGAAAGTTTTTATTTTATTTGTTTTTCACGTTTTTTTTAACAGGCATGCGAGAGCGAAGGAACAACCTGTGTGGTTGTTGTTTCTGGCACGACGTTTGAAAGTTTTTTTTGTTTGTTTTTTTTTTGCATGCACGGCCACGCACGTACAGGCCCGCACTGGTATATATAAACACTGACGCTGGATGGATGGACCGAAACTGGCTTCAAAGGCACTGCGTTGAACAGTTACTCTTCTTTACTGTTCCCAACGTCGCCCAAATGAGCCAAACCGACGGCTGAAACGCGCTTTTGTACCTTTTAAAGGATTTATTTTATAATGAAATGTACAGGGAAGGGAGTCGACAAGATGCCATCATCAACGGAACAAACTGAGCGAGTCAAAAGACACAAAGAGGAGAATGGGAATATGCAAACTTATATACAATGAATGAGAAATGAAAGCTCAAATTTTAACCCACTCGGCTCCATGGATCACACTTTTACAACACGGCTGGACTTCCCTATTTTCTCTAATGCACAGGGTGGACGCAGTTTAACACAATGCAGCCAATTTTAGAGACCAGGTGCACGACGAGAGCAAATTACGATGATGCCAGACAAAGTAAAACAGCCACGAGCAGGGCCAGCAATGAGTAGGCCTTTAACCAGGCCACGTGGTCCCCCTTGACCTTTTTCGAGTGAGGCCTCCTCGTCTACCCTCCGCCTTCTTCCTCCAAACCCTCCAAAAACACAGGGTGATCCCAGCTTGGGTCGATTCCACACGAGGCTCTCTGTTCTCTCCTGGTTGACTTGGTTCTCTTTTACACAAGCATCTCCATTCCTCTCCTTCTGGACTCGAGCCTCTCTTGTACACCATTCTCTCCTGGTAGACTTTTCTTCCTCTGGGATGCCACCCATAGGGGCGGTCCCGATAAAAAAAAAAAACCTACGTCTTCTCTTCTGGGCTTGACAGCCCACCGCGCCGCCACGGCTGGCACACACTGGCGAGAGAGATCATAATTGGCTTTTCGCACACGTATGCCTCTGCCATTGGAAGTTCACACTTAGCCCCACCCACAAAAAAGGTTTTGCATATACATAATTAATCTGTCTACATTGTCGATAAATTACATATGCTCCCTCAGCATCATGTGCAACAAACAACTTACTCTGACAGGTCCCCGTTACATGGCAATGCAGAAAACCTAGTTTAAACACACGGACCATACTACACCCCATTCTCGCAATGGATCTTCTCCTTCCACCTAACAGTGTGTGTGTGTGTGTGTGTGTGTGTGTGTGTGTGTGTGTGTGTGTGTGTGTGTGTGTGTGTGTGTGTGTGTGTGTGTGTGTGTGTGTGTGTGTGTATATATATATATTTCCAACCACTGACTAACTCATGCAATATTAAGGATCGGTACCTTCCGGGTGACTTAGAAAGCTGAAATTTTGGTGGTGATGGACATCGAAGCCGATACACCAAGAAAAAAAAAAAATCAGAACCGTCAGAAAGCATCCATAAATGAAAATATAAATAAATGAAAAAAAAATTTTTGAAAATAAATAAAAGAAAAATCAAATGCAGATGAGCGACCCGAGACAATGGGGAAGCACGGTTCGTATGCTTACACACAATGTGTAAGTATATATATATATTGTTGTGGGGCCAGGCGTCGGCCGTGAGCACGACCGCGAGATGGAGCAGTAGGGTCGGCTCGACCGATCGCCTGGAATTTAAATCGTACGTTTTCAGAAAACTGAAAAAGTACGGGTCCCTTATCGGACCGTGAAGCGTCAATATTTCTGCCACGTGGTACAGGGTTATTTGCCAATTTTCAAAATACCTAGATTTCCACATGGTGATTTACCGAGTCTCCACAGCCTCGACGGCACCTGTACGGAACGAGCCGCTTAGCGTACTCGAACCGTGTGCGATCCGAGCGGTTTATCGCCGAGGTTCATCGGTCCGAATGTCCTGTTACAGCGGCAACAGCCTGGCTAATTTTCCAACACGCAGCACACTAAGCCAATGGAGGAAAGGACACGAACGAGCGGATACATTTCACAAATGGGGCTGTTTATTTACAATAATAATTGGGGAACGAGGAAAGCACGCAAGAGCAGAGTTAAACCAATTAAAAGAAATGCACGTATGTACAGCACGTCACTTATAGAATTTCCTACTTAACTGACTGGCACCACAAACACATATACGCACACACACCCAAATAATCGGACCAAAATGGTCTTTATTGAGGGTTATGGTCTCAGACCTGTTCGCCTCATGCGGTCTTCAAGGACCAGGTCCTCGGGGCAGAACTGGACCCCCCCAGCACGATCCAGACGCCCTCACGACCGGGCTCCAGGTGAACGAAATCGGCAGGGCGAAAGCTGGCAGGAGAAAACCCTCCGTTGCCCCGACCACTCCATGCGCAGACGCTTTTGCACTCCACCACCTTGCGCGCAGATGTTCACTTCTTGCCAGAACTCTCAGAACCCTCCGAATGTGCCTATAATTATACCCCCCTCAGAGGGGGGGGGCGCCTCCTCACGACCCTCCCTCTCACTGGCTGGTTTTGGCACGCAAATCGCTCTTAGTCTCTCCCACTGGCCAGAACAGGTGGCAAGCTCCTTGATTGGCCCGGGGGCGTGGTGACATCACGCAGAGCCCTTTCCTCCTGTCGCGGGATCTGATTGGCCGGGCGACGGTCACCTCACTCGTTGCATGCTGATTGGTCGAGGGCTGCCGCGCGGCTCCTCCTTGAACTCCGCCCACCATGACGTCGGCCAGAACGAGGTGAAGGAAGCGAAGCGAAGGTAAGGGTGATGCAGTGTCGTCGGCGTTGATGTTGGTGGTGTCAAAATAAAAGAAAAACCCTAACTATCAAAATAACTCCACAGCGCATAAACATTTAATTAGCCATTATACTAGGGTCGGGACCCGAACTGGCAACATGTACTTACCGATACAACTGATCTATAGGACCTGTATGTTGGGTGCAGTAAACTTCCAAATCCGCAATAATATTTATTTATATTGTTGCGGATTCGCGCCCGCCGGCGTGCTGACGGCCACGTAACTCGAATCGCGGCACGTCGCCCACCGGACGGACAATCCAGTCGTGACCCTCTCGGACTAACGCCGGGAACCAGTCACGGGTGGACCTTTCGGTCTCACCACGATCGTGCCAATCGGCCCCCGCGTGGGATAGGGTTGCTCGCCAAATTCGACCTACCTAAGTACCCACACGGAGGGTAGACCGGGCGATCGCACCTCGCCGCAGGTCGACTTCGGACACGGGCCACTTTAAGCGACCCGTTCCGTACTATCGGGATAACCGAGCGGTGTTATTCGTCGGCCTCGACGGTTCGATTAATTATCGGGCGTTTTAGCCCACGACCAACCCTTTACGTGAAGCAAGATGGAGATTCAATGAAAGAAAAGACGAAGCGAAGCGGGAAAACAGTTCAACATAAAGCACATTTATTTCGCGATGAACGGAAAGCACACATATACAATTCCACCAAAAGCACATGTAAAAGAAGAAGACAATGCAATATTACACAAAAAGCAAATGCAACAATGCAGATCTATCCGACTACCGGGCACATGGCAACACTTATACAATTTTACTTCACAGATGGCGCCGACAACACATTCCCAAAGCAAAAGAAAAGAGAACCACCCTCCAGGATGAGGGGGGTAGGCGGGCCTGGGGCCGAGACCGTGTCGGGCCTACCCGTCTGGTGATGAGACGCGGAGCGGCGGTGGTGCCTCAACTCCGCGGGCCTCGCGGACAGTGTCTGGTAGGGGGTGGGAAGGGGGCCCCCTTTGTCGCACGATCTCAGCGCGGGGGGAAACAGGAGGGGGTTGCTGATGCTCGGGGAAAGGAGGATATAACCCTGTCTCGGGTCCCGCGGCGAGCGTCTCCTCCTCCACCTCGGTCGCGTTGCTGGCCTCTCCCTGTGCCGCTCCCGGCACCGACGCGAGCACCCCCTCGTCCGCCTTCGCCGCCGTCACCTCTCCACAGCTCCGTCCTCTTCACTCCGACTAGTACCACTTCTTTCCAGCTCCACCGACGACTCTCTTGAATTCCGCACACTCAACTCTCAACTTCCAACTGAACTCTTTCTCCACTTCCAACTGAACTGAACTCAACTGACGAACGCAGTCGTTTTTATAAGCCCCGTGGCTTCGCTCTTTCACCCTTGACCCTCTGCCTCCGACCCTTCACCTCTCTTGCTGGCTCCCCATTGGCCCGAGGAAAAGTGGGCGTGAATGCTTTTTGATCCATGAATTTGCATATAGCGACTGCCCTCCAACACCCTGGAGGCGGGGCCAAATCGCCCCTCGCTCACCGATTGGACGGAACAAAAGTGGGCGTGAGTCGTTTTTGATCCGTTTTTCTGCGGAAAGTCCGTGATGTTTTTGAACACGCTGCTCGGTGCGCGCCCCGCACGAGTCCAGCATCGGTGCCCACGAGTGGCGCGAGATGACGGTGATGCGATGGTGGCGAGTTGTGACGGTAAAGGTCGTGGCGGTTGTGGTGAAGCGGCGTTGTGGATGGTGGTTGTTGTTGTGAAGCGGCGTTGTGGTTGGTGGTTGTTGTTGTGATGGCTGTTGAGACGTGGTTGGTGGTGGTAATAATGGCGGCTGGTCCAAAATAAAGATAGTAAAAGAAAAACGGCTATCCTGAAGAGTCGCAGCCCGCATGAATGACATTTATTCCCTCTGGACAACGGGTTTGGGCCTAACTACACATATACTTACCGAGATATCTCACCTAAGGGACCTGAATGGTGGTTTGCGAATTTGGTCAACCACAACACTATGTATATATATATATATATATATATATATATATATATATATATATATATATATATATATATATATATATATATATATATATATAGTTGTGGCCCGGGGGTCAGGTGAGAAGACGACTAGGGGGGAGGAAGCCATCTCAGCTCCCACCAAACTCCCCAGAATTGTAGGCCGTCGCACACGGATATTTCCGTGATGCGGCAGGTCGCTAACCGACCGTAGACGCCAATAACTCAACCGCGTGACCTGGGGTCCTCCAGTCTCTGGGTTAACCGGGTTACCCAATTAATCACGTGATTTAATTTCCGAGGAATACGCCCTCAGTACGCCTTGTCCGAACCGGATCACTTTACCGGATCGGATGCAGCCGAGTGACACTGCCAAGGACGTACCGGCTAAAAGGAACAGATCGTTGGGAATAAAGTCCCCGCTAAGCTTGGATTCAGACCATGCTGGATTAATGCAAGAAAAGACAAGAACGAGCTGGGAACATTTATAATAATAATTTATTTACAAGCAAGCGAGGAAAAGTATGTGGCACAGGGAATAATTTATTGGGGAGTGTTGTGCAGGGATATCAAGAAGCGTGAGGTGCGGCAATGTACAAGCAACTTACAAAAGCAGACTTAACCCAAAAAAAAAACTAATAATCTTCTGCAATCTTACTTATGTGGACAGGCGCCCGGACAACTCGCACACGAGCGCGCTCGCACGCACGCACACACACACACACACACACCCGATGAAGAGGAGTTATTGAAGCAAGTAGGGAGAGGAGTTGAGGCTACGGTCTCTCAGTACCTTGTACAATTGACTGCACGAACGCACCACCAATATGTTTGGGGGGAAATGCTTCATGATGCGATACCTCCCCAACAGCTGGTGCGCCGTCTCTCGCTTCATGGCAATTCGTCATCCAGAGAATGCGTCGCGACCGTCAGGCATGAATGAGGGACTTCAGGTGGGAGGGTGGAGTCCAGATGATGATGACAGGAGGGCGGAGTCCAGGTGATGACGAAGTCCAGCGCGTGCGGGGGCAGCAGAAGAGAGAGAGAGAGAGAGAGAAGGAACGGCTCTGCTCCGACCTTTATAGGCCCCGCGGCACGGGGCGGGGGGACACCCTGAAGCGACGTGTCGTCACCCGAACCAGGCGCTGTGATTGGCCCCGGCCCCCTGCGCAGGCCCTCAATGGCCGGAAGCAGCAACATTCCCCTTCCGGCCCCACGCCGTGAAAATGTCTTGCTCCTACCTCACAATGTGATATGAATCGCCCACACCGAACTCCGCATCATGAATTGCCTTGCAAGAACCCACGGGCCATGCCGATGACTGGCCGAGGGTGGCGTCGGTCCCGCATGCCTGCCCGGGTGCCCCTGACCAGCGCTGGTCAACGTGCCTGCTACGTGAGGCACCACACAGTCCGTGCTGTACAGCATACCTCTGCCCGATTACAGCTTTGCTGGCCGTAGAGGTGAGAGGGTAAGATGTTATGGCAAACCCATGCACAGACGGTAAAAGATGTGTCCATTCGTGCCCTGCTATGTATGATAATAAGGTGTCACGAGCTCAGCACGGGTCTGCCTTCGAGCACGTTCCGTACAGTGCACGCGGATCCGCCATGGCCCACGTGGTCAGCGCTCGCATTCGCCCGATTCTGCTATCGTGTGCGCGGGGCGAAACCTGATCGAGATAATTAGTCCATAAATGGGGTGAAAAGTACGCACCTGCCCGTGCCATGCACAATGTGGCGTGGTTGTCGTTTTACAATCACCGGCCTTCGACGATGGAAATAGTGGCACCAAGCTGCCAGCCACGCTCTCGCCGATCTTGGGTCATTTGCTTCCGTGTTGTGCAAAACCACATCCGTGCAGCCTCTTTAAGAGATATTCATTTGTTTGCCTTTTCAATGCAACCAGCAATCCCCTCCCAGATCGTCGGAAGCTCTGCGCTGTGCCGCGCAAACGTTAGGTTGAGGGATCGCTTGAGGACGGGAGCTCTACGCTGTGAATGCTCGCGTGGTGCCGTCGCGGCCTTTCTATGCCCTTCCCCCACAGAAGTTATTCTGAGGGTATCGTGGTTTCCTCGCAGCCGCGGCACGCGCTGCACGTGTTGGACACAAATTCGGATTTATCTCAGAAATAAGCAGAAAAGAAGAGTAGAAACGAAGTTTAGTGGTGTAAGCAAACCTATCTACGAGATCCCCGCAACGCACGTCCCATTTGACCCACTAGACAAAAGGGAAGGGACTATCTAAACATATATTATTGGAATAACTGTCTTGGGACCACTATATGTTGGATGCCATCGCCCTGGAGGCATGCGGTTCCGAGAACCGCAATATATATATATTGTTACGTTTGAGGGGGGGGTATGCATTCAAAGGGTAATTAGGATGTTTAATTAGGTATGCCATGCTGTTCGAGTTTACCAGGATCTTGATGTAATAAGTAGCAATTCAGTGGTGATAAGTTGTCTAGTAAATGTTCATTTCTTCAAGGGGGGAAATGATAATTGTCACGTAATTAGATAGGGACACGGGATAGGGTAAGTGTGTCTGCGTAAACCCCTTTTGGTATTCTCTGGAGACTGGCCGTGACATCACAGGACAGTGCAGCGGATGGCTCCGCCCCGTGATCACGATTGGCAGAAGGCGACGGCGGTGGGCCAATAAACGGCTCGATTGGAAGTGACGAGTACAGGAGGATAAAAAGGTTCTGTTCGGGGTCGAAAAGGAAGAGGAAGAAGATCTGGACAAAAAGATCGTGTTTTTTTGGTGTGGGAGCTGTTGCGCGGAGAGCGTCCTTGTTGTTGTGCTGATTCAATCGTGTTCTTGATCGTGTCTTGGAGCCTTGCTGAGCCTCGTGCCTCACCTTGGTTGGCTCTGGGGTTCTGCTGACTCGGAGTACGGGGTCGAACGGTGGGCGGACCTGCCTCCCTCTCCTGCTCGAACTTGGCACCAGAACTGGTTCCCTGGCGGCTGTGAGCGGACTTGGGCCAAGACCAGGAGGTCGACAGCACCACGGTTTCTCCTGCCCCCCTGACGAGAGCAAGGCCAGCTCGTCCGACGCCGATCCAGGGACAGTTGCGTCCACACCACGGTCCAGCCTGACCACCAGAAATAGCTACGTTTTGTGTGTGTGTGTGTGTGTGTGCTTGGCGCCTTAGAAGGTTTGAGATCTCTATATTCATTGGAATAGTCTGTGTTTTTCCCCACGCCCGATCCCACACCATCCCGTCGAATCTCCCCGGATCCCTCTTCTTGCCGAGTCTTGTTATTTCTGGTTAATAGTAAAAACGAATAAACATCATCAACTCAGTGAAAAGTGACTCGTGCCACCTTCCTCGACCCGTTTGCGGGAGAGCGATTAGAACCGCCATGTTTGGGTTATAAATAAATAAACCGCCTCCATCGTTTCGGCTCATTCTACGTTGGCGGGACTGTTCAAGTCCCGTGGACGTCACAAAATATATATATATATATATATATATATATATATATATATATATATATATATATATATATATATATATATATATATATATATATTAACCTGGGATTCCAACATCACGAGCTAAGTGGTCAGATTAGAACAAAAAAAAAACCTTCCAACTTAACACGACACCTGTACATGAACCTGGGAAATCCATGTTGCTTCGCAAGACAATGCAAAGTCTCTTTCCATTAAATGCAAGAAACTCTGCAGAGGGACAACTTCAGCTCTCAAGTACATGTCCGTTTGCAAGTATAATTGATGTGTGGCAGCTTGGTGTTGGCTTAACTGCTAAGGTGGTTGGCCGTTAAGATGTTAGGGTCATGAGTTTGAACCCCTATCGATAACGTTGAATGAACACCAGGGTGGGGTTGACTCAGCTTGTCATCCTTCTGAGGTCGGTGAAATGAGTACCAGCTTAATGGTAACAGGGGCACTGCATCAGCGGCATGGCCGCACCCCCAGAGAATGATACAACCAACGGCCACAGGCTGCACGCGATAGCTCGCCAACGACACGTGGCTTGATCTATTAGTAAAAAAATCAATCTAGTGTAATTGAGATGTTTATGGAGCTCACCTGGCTGTGAAGGACAAGGTTACACATGCACTCCGTGGCTGCTTGACGTATCTGTTCGTGTTCCTCAAACATGTAATTCTCAATAGCAGGAACAGCTTTCTCCTTCACTATCTTTTTACTGCAACAAAGCCAACAAGAAAGAAGTTTCTTCCAAGCACAAAGTGTATCCACAATAAAAAATATTAATAAATAAAGCACATTTTCTAATATTCTGGTCTTGTGATTATCCAAGTCACAGAAATGCACAAGGATACTCATATCTGCCTGATGTTTTCAATGGTACCAAGATCTAAGCAAACGTATAGACGTTGCTAGTTGTTGACGCCGTTATCAGCTAAAAAATGTAATGCGAGCCATCTTTGGCGTGCCAGGGTAAAGATTATAAAATGAAACCACGGTGCACAAATGCAAGATGTCTAAGTTGGAGTCTCTAACCGCAGCCCATCACTGATGCTGGCAAGATTGGTCAAGGCCATCAGGGTTTCAAAGTTCTGTAACGCAGACTTTTCAGGGTCCAGCAAGGCAACCAAAGGGCGTACAACCTCATACACCTGGAAAATGGAAACCACACCGTCCGAAACCTGACATCAGCTCCGCAAGATCAACAACCACTGAACTCCACAGAATTACAGTGCTTGTCAATTTCAAACAATAATTCACAATACTGGTATGGATCCACAATGTAAACTCCAAGACAAACCATAGAGAACTAGAACGGCACTCGGTAGAGCGCATACCTCCACACTCCACCAGGCTGAACAGCTTACGTTTTGTATCCCACTGATGGGCCGGATCTGGATCCGGACCTGAACAAAGATTTAATCGGCTTGTTCTTGTCACCGACCCAACTCGTCCACCAAATTTCATCGTAATCCAAAGATTGTGATGTCATGCTGGATATCGTTTTTGGCCCGATTCCCCAAACGTGAAGAATCACTTTGAAAATTAAAAAAAAATTCTCGTATCCGGACGCGGATCTGGATCTGGATCTTCACCAAAATCGAATCAACTTGTTATTGCTCCACATCCAACCCGTCCACTAAATTTCGTCCGAATCCATCCACAACTTTTTGAGATATCCTGCTCACAGACAAAAAAAACAAAACAAGGACAAATGTGTCCAAGAGCCGCGTCCTAAAGGCAATAACAACAACAACTTCCGATATTTCGTCACGTGCCTTGACGGAGCCAATAGCGAGACCCGTCATGGTGGCTCCTCGTTCATGACGAGAAAATCGTGTATTTACGAAATTACAACACATTAAATGGAATAATCTTTAAATAGTAACGTGAACTTTTCGAAACTTTTAAAGCGAATGTCCGAATATATTTAAAAGTTCATGATAGACGCTCTCAAAAGGCACCGTCAATGCGAGGATGTGTACAGGTGTTTAGTATTGAAGGAGATCCGGATCCTGGAAGAAGTAGAAGAAGTAGAAGAAGAAGAAGTAAAAGTAGAAGTAGAAGTAGAAGTAGAAGTAGAAGTAGAAGACCTCTCTTGGAGCCAACGTTCGCTACGCGAGATGCGGCTACAAACATAACCTTAGTCCACCTTCAGTCGCGGACGTAAAGATTGTAAAAACAGTTCCGCGTCTACTTTCTTCACACATTCTTGCAAACAAGAACCCAGGTCACCCAGGTATGATGTGCAAACAACAATCACCACAAAACAATCACAACTGGAGGCATACCCGCTCTCCTGGAAAGGCGATTCTGGGATCTGCCGTGATGGCAATCTTGGCGAGAGCTTGCGCCGCCTTGGTCCTGCCAGTGTCTGTGCCTCCGAGAGCCAAAGGGATGAGTGCCTGCAAACATCCCAAACCATCTCGCTCGAGAAATACCTTCTGAACAGCAAAGGTCAACTCGTAGGTACATCAACATTCAACAACAATACCTTAAAATGGCCGTAGATTACATCACTGCAGGGCGCTAGAAAATAAAGTCACCTGTTGTCAACCGTATCTGCCGGTGGTTTTCGCAAACCGGTTATTGGCACAAACGAATGGGAGAGACCAAAACCTCATCACAAAGAAACATGGAAGAAACTGGTTCGATTTTCTGTTTAAATTATGGTCAAAATTTGAAGGTCGTGTGTCCTTTCGTTGAGAATCTTTGTCACCGCGATATGTTGCGAACCGCGGAAGAGACTTCAACCAAACTTGACACAAGTGTATAATGTAATACAAAGACGAACTGCTTACCTTTGGGGTTTAAAAGGGTCAAAGGGCAAGCCCCCCTTTAAACTGAAAACAATTTTGTGTCCGACGGCAAAGTAATCATGCAATTTCATGGGACCGTTCAAAGCAATGGGTACATTGAATCCTCTTGTGTCCTGGAATGGTTCGCAGGGTTGATTGGAGAATGCAGGGAATACCGATAAACCATTGCCTCACAAAGATATGATGCCGCAGGTTGGATTGAGTTTTTATCATCTCAAACATATAATACATATATTCCACCGTTTTAAAAAACATTTTGAATACCTATTGGACAAATATCACAAATACCATTAACCCTCGAGAACTAGAGATGAAATAATTATCTAAACAGCTCGGTATGGCGGTGCATGAAGGCAAAGAACGTGGCGTGTCAAGGCAACGACAAGAACAGACGACGAACAGAGGGGCGGGGGGGGGGGGAATTCACCCCTCCCTGGTGGATGCATGCTGGGGTGGGGGCGCATAAATGCCACCAATCTTTCATACCTAACATGCAGATGGCCCCGAACCGACTCAATAATTCCATCAATTTTGTGATGCACTTATTAATAACCAAGACAATGGGAAATGTCAAAGATCACAATTTTCAGCGGCGGCCCAAAGCGCGCCCTTTCGGATTTGGATCGACTCGTAGGCCGCTTACCTTCCCTCCTCCTTCCGCCACGACGGTACCTCGATTGCAAACGTCTTCAACCAGAGCCAAGAAAATCCTGCACAAGCAGCAAGCCCACATGGGGGAAGGGGGGAGGGGATGGGAGGAGGAGTGGGAGGAGGAGTGGGAGGAGGAGTGGGAGGAGGAGTGGGAGGAGGAGTGGGAGGAAGAGTGGGAGGAGGAGGGGGTGATCAGTTTTGACACAGGTCCCATCAAGGTGATCGAATGAGATCATTCACAATACACGTGCCGAGAAATAATATATGGAAAGCAGGTCCACAGTCCATTCGGATGTACATGCGTTTGATTCAGTGTCAGACATATCGAGGCTCAATTGCGCACGCAGTCTTACAAAAGGATTCCTCTGAGCTCACCGAGACATGAGTTCCTTGCATGCATCAGTTAGAACAGCGCTGTCAGACTTAACCATGCAGACCAAGGCCGAGACGACACCGGCCTGCAGGAGTTTCTTGACACGACTCACCACAAACTCCTTCTTGTCCTGCGCCACATGCCGCGGCCAATAACACTCTCAAGTGTGCAAATGCAAGCAAGGAAGCAGGAAAAAAAAAATCATTGGACTGCTGTCTCACGGTAGGTGTCACAACGCGAGGAGGTGCGTGTGCAGCGAGGTGATGCATAGCGTGGAGCAAGGACAGCAGCAGCTTACCTTGGGGTGTTCTTCAGGAATGTGCTGCTTTGTGCACTTCGCCAGCTCCACCATCTCCGGTGGATGCTCCTTCTGCTCATAGCTGTTCGTGCAATGCACCAGGGTGGATACGACAGCGTACAGAACCGTTTTGTCACTCGTCTGCAGAGGCCATTAACAATAACACTGCATGTGACGGAGGTAGCATATTCAAACATGACCATCACTCTCCATTATATATATATATATATATATATATATATATATATATATATATATATATATATATATATATATATATATATATATGTATTTTAAAAACATACATAGATTGAGGCTCATGGAAGAGCTGATATCAGATGAGTGGGAGGCAGAAACTGGAAAAAGGGGGATAGGAGGTAGATTCCAGAACAAAGGAGAAGGGAGGAGGAAACAGGTTAAAGGGGAAGGAGGGGGGGAGGGAAGCAGAAGAAAGAAAACATGGGGGGGGGGACAGAGGAGAAGGCAGAAACTCAAAAATGTGGGAGAGGTGGAAGTCAGACAAAAGTGGGGAGAGGGGAGGAAAAAGCCAGAAAAAGAAGGGAGGGCTTGGTTGCAAGTGGGAAAAAGTAGGGGAGGTAGAAGCCATTTTGTGAGCAAAGTCAAGAACAATGGGAGAGACCAAAACCTCATCACAAAGAAACATGGAAGAACAGTGTGGCTGCCAATGACGGAGCAAGGGATGAACATCATGTGGAAAACAATCACACGAGGGTGGGAGGACCTCAAAAGGGATGAAAATGACCAATCCGTCACACCGGTCGCATCGGCCACAGACAAAGTAAGAACAACTTTGAGAAGCCCAGAAGCGGTGCAGGAAATTCTCCCTGTCGAGGCTGTTGAATGTTTATAACACACCACACACGATCAGGATTGTCGTTTTGATGTTGGAGGAAGTTCTCGGATGAGATCCTTCTCAACAATTAAATCGTCATCAATCTTCGGTTCTCGGCGAGCAAAGCCAAGGAGACGAGCAGATTTTGTGCCGGTCTCATAAATCGATTTGAACAAACTAAGAAAACAAAAACAGTGCATCACACTCCATAATACCGCCTTGTCTGGAAACTGGGTAATATAGCAAAGTACGAGCGCAATTCTTCAGCTCATCATCACGATGAAGACGAAATACAGTACAAGTGTGGGGCTGACCATCTGGTGACCTTTGTGAGGTCTTTGTGCGTCTGCCGGACTCAGCTAACTTCCTGCCCACATTTGAAGCTGTTGGCATTGTCTCAGCTTCTTCCCAAAATTCATGAAACTTTGCTTCCAACTGGTAGTCCCTGAACAATGCCAACTTTAACCGCCGTGAGCTGAGATGCAAGACCAATATATACCTGGGGGTACACCGTTACATCTTTGAAAGCCCGTTGATTACTCCAAGTAGGCTGCCAAGGACGGCAAAGGAAAGCAACAATTGAAACTTATTGACCTGAAGCAACAAACGTAAAGCTCCACCGGCCCCTTCGCCATCATTTCCTTGCGCTATCTCCTTCAGTGTTAAACAAGGACAGGTGGAGTGTTCTTCACCGCCCCCCCCCCCCTTTATTGGTTGGTCTCCGCAAGCCCGTCAAGTAAAACCGAGGTGTTTTGGCTCCTTCGGTGCCTTCTTTCTGATAATGCACAAAGGTCTCATGAGCTTTGTGCGCCGAAAAGAAAATGTGTAATCTCTCCAGGAAGCCAAGGAAATCTGTCATTGGCCTGATGGACTTCTTGGAACGAACAAGCATCCGGTCAAGGCAACGTGCTGCACAATTGAATGGAATCTGATGCTGTGCTATTGTACCCCAGTGACGCACAGGGTAGGGGGGGCACGTATGGGTGACAAAGCACACACACCTGGGGAGGTAGGAATAGGTTAACGAATCACACGTGGACAGGAATGAGGAGGATGAGCAGGAACTATGTCGTCAAAAAAAACACACACACACACACACACACACACACACACACACACACACACACACACACACACACACACACACACACACACACACACACACACACACACACACACACACACACACACACACACACACACACACAGCTGATTTATAGCTTGCTTGCAATAAACCACCTGTGAAAGTTCCAACATGGCTTGCAGTACTGGTCCATCCTGGACCAACTCTTCTTTAACATCAGCGTCGAGGGCAAGATAGGCCAATCCTTCCACGGCCCAGCGGCGGGTCCTCGAATCAAGAGCGGTGTTGCACAACCATCTGCGAAAATCATTCAAACGATAACCGGACTGTGCACAATGTGGGGATGGCAGCGAATCGGCGAGCAACGCCATGAGAGAACCGAGGAAACCTTTCGGGTGACGTTCTTGAGCAAACATTCCCAACCAGTGGAACCAACTTCCTCAATCTGTTCAATCTCATTCTTTCCTCCGGAACTTCGACACAGCCAATCACCACCGTCTCGGATAATCCCACATCTACAGCCATGATCTTTTCTACCCCCATTAACCCACCCTCCCCAATATCTTCGGCGACAGATGAAGACAAACGGTGGAGATTGTAAGGACAACTCCTTCCACCTACTTGCGACACTGCTTCGCGAGCTTTCCCGTGGAGCCCTCGGCAAACTGCCTCATGCTGTAATCCGTGCCACCAGCTGACCCCAGCTTGCAGAGACCCTGTCAAAAGCAATCCATCAATAAATCATTCAGGATGCGGGAGTGTCGCTTCCACAATATCATTACATACTTTGTGACCAAGTGTCATGTGACACGTCCACAATCGCAATCTGACTCACTTGTTAGACAGCCAATCCAAAGGATTATATAATTAAACGCACACCCAAGCACACGCACACACGCACACGCACACACGCACACACGCATGACCTTTTAATCCATATAAAATTACCCAGATGTCTCTTCTTGTCCTTGTATATAATCCATGTAAAATTGCCCTGATGTCTCCTATTGTCCTTGTATATAATCCATCTAAAATTACCCAGATGTCTCCTATTGTCCTTGTATATAATCCATGTAAAATTACCCAGATGTCTCCTATTGTCCTTGTATATAATCCATGTAAAATTACCCAGATGTCTCCTATTGTCCTTGTATATAATCCATCTAAAATTACCCAGATGTCTCCTCTTGTCCATGTATATAATCCATCTAAAATTACTCAGATGTCTCCTATTGTCCTTGTATAAATCCATATAAAATTACCCAGATGTCTCCTATTGTCCTTGTAGAAAATCCATGTAAAATTACCCAGATGTCTCCTATTGTCCTTGTATATAAACCATGTAAAATTACCCAGATGTCTCTTGTTGTCCTTGTATATAATCCATGAAAAATTACCCAGATGTCTCCTCTTGTCCATGTATATAATCCATGTAAAATTACCCAGATGTCTCCTATTGTCCTTGTATATAATCCATGTAAAATTGCCCTGATGTCTCCTATTGTCCTTGTATATAATCCATGTAAAATTACCCAGATGTTTCCGCTTGTCCTTGTATATAATCCATGTAAAATTACCCAGATGTCTCCTATTGTCCTTGTATATAATCCATGTAAAGTTACCCAGATGTCTCCTATTGTCCTTGTATATAATCCATGTAAAATTACCCAGATGTTTCCGCTTGTCCTTGTATATAATCCATGTAAAGTTACCCAGATGTCTCCTATTGTCCTTGTATATAATCCATGTAAAATTACCCAGATGTCTCTTGTTGTCCTTGTATATAATCCATGAAAAATTACCCAGATGTCTCCTCTTGTCCATGTATATAATCCATGTAAAATTACCCAGATGTCTCCTATTGTCCTTGTATATAATCCATGTAAAATTGCCCTGATGTCTCCTATTGTCCTTGTATATAATCCATGTAAAATTACCCAGATGTCTCCTATTGTCCTTGTATATAATCCATGTAAAATTACCCAGATGTTTCCGCTTGTCCTTGTATATAATCCATGTAAAGTTACCCAGATGTCTCCTATTGTCCTTGTATATAATCCATGTAAAATTGCCCTGATGTCTCCTATTGTCCTTGTATATAATCCATGTAAAATTACCCAGATGTCTCCTATTGTCCTTGTATATAATCCATGTAAAATTACCCAGATGTCTCCTCTTGTCCATGTATATAATCCATCTAAAATTACACTGATGTCTCCTATTGTCCTTGTATATAATCCATATAAAATTACCCAGATTTCTCTTGTTGTCCTTGTATATAATCCATGTAAAATTACCCAGATGTCTCTTGTTGTCCCTCTATATAATCCATGTAAAATTACCCAGATGTCTCCTATTGTCCTTGTATATAATCCATGTAAAATTGCCCTGATGTCTCCTATTGTCCTTGTATATAATCCATGTAAAATTACCCAGATGTCTCTTGTTGTCCTTGTATATAATCCATGAAAAATTACCCAGATGTCTCCTATTGTCCTTGTATATAATCCATATAAAATTACTCTGATGTCTCCTATTGTCCTTGTATATAATCCATGTAAAATTACCCAGATGTCTCCTCTTGTCCATGTATATAATCCATGTAAAATTACCCAGATGTCTCCTATTGTCCTTGTATATAATCCATGTAAAATTGCCCTGATGTCTCCTATTGTCCTTGTATATAATCCATGTAAAATTACCCAGATGTCTCCTATTGTCCTTGTATATAATCCATGTAAAATTGCCCTGATGTCTCCTATTGTCCTTGTATATAATCCATGTAAAATTACCCAGATGTCTCCTATTGTCCTTGTATATAATCCATGTAAAATTACCCAGATGTTTCCGCTTGTCCTTGTATATAATCCATGTAAAGTTACCCAGATGTCTCCTATTGTCCTTGTATATAATCCATGTAAAATTGCCCTGATGTCTCCTATTGTCCTTGTATATAATCCATGTAAAATTACCCAGATGTCTCCTATTGTCCTTGTATATAATCCATGTAAAATTACCCAGATGTCTCCTCTTGTCCATGTATATAATCCATCTAAAATTACACTGATGTCTCCTATTGTCCTTGTATATAATCCATATAAAATTACCCAGATGTCTCTTGTTGTCCTTGTATATAATCCATGTAAAATTACCCAGATTTCTCTTGTTGTCCTTGTATATAATCCATGTAAAATTACCCAGATGTCTCTTGTTGTCCCTCTATATAATCCATGTAAAATTACCCAGATGTCTCCTATTGTCCTTGTATATAATCCATGTAAAGTTACCCAGATGTCTCCTATTGTCCTTGTATATAATCCATGTAAAATTACCCAGATGTCTCTTGTTGTCCTTGTATATAATCCATATAAAATTACCCAGATGTCTCCTATTGTCCTTGTATATAATCCATGTAAAATTACTCTGATGTCTCCTATTGTCCTTGATATAATCCATGTAAAGTTACCCAGATGTCTCCTATTGTCCTTGTATATAATCCATGTAAAGTTACACAGATGTCTCCTATTGTCCTTGTATATAATCCATGTAAAGTTAACCAGATGTCTCCTATTGTCCTTGTGCATAATCCATGTAAAGTTACCCAGATGTCTCCTATTGTCCTTGTATATAATCCATGTAAAGTTACCCAGATGTCTCCTATTGTCGTTGTATATAATCCATGTAAAATTACTCTGATGTCTCCTATTGTCCTTGATATAATCCATGTAAAGTTACCCAGATGTCTCCTATTGTCCTTGTACCGTATATAATCCATGTAAAGTTACCCAGATGTCTCCTATTGTCCTTGTATATAATCCATGTAAAATTACTCTGATGTCTCCTATTGTCCTTGTATATAATCCATGTAAAGTTACCCAGATGTCTCCTATTGTCCTTGTATATAATCCATGTAAAGTTACCCAGATGTCTCCTATTGTCCTTGTAAAATTACTCTGATGTCTCCTATTGTCCTTGTATATAATCCATGTAAAGTTACCCAGATGTCTCCTATTGTCCTTGTATATAATCCATGTAAAGTTACCCAGATGTCTCCTATTGTCCTTGTATATAATCCATGTAAAGTTACCCAGATGTCTCCTATTGTCCTTGTATATAATCCATGTAAAGTTACCCAGATGTCTCCTATTGTCCTTGTATATAATCCATGTAAAATTACCCAGATGTCTCCTATTGTCCTTGTATATAATCCATGTAAAGTTACCCAGATGTCTCCTATTGTCCTTGTATATAATCCATGTAAAGTTACCCAGATGTCTCCTATTGTCCTTGTATATAATCCATGTAAAGTTACCCAGATGTCTCCTATTGTCCTTGTATATAATCCATGTAAAGTTACCCAGATGTCTCCTATTGTCCTTGTAAAATTACTCTGATGTCTCCTATTGTCCTTGTATATAATCCATGTAAAGTTACCCAGATGTCTCCTATTGTCCTTGTATATAATCCATGTAAAGTTACCCAGATGTCTCCTATTGTCCTTGTATATAATCCATGTAAAGTTACCCAGATGTCTCCTATTGTCCTTGTATATAATCCATGTAAAGTTACCCAGATGTCTCCTATTGTCCTTGTATATAATCCATGTAAAGTTACCCAGATGTCTCCTATTGTCCTTGTATATAATCCATGTAAAGTTACCCAGATGTCTCCTATTGTCCTTGTATATAATCCATGTAAAATTACCCAGATGTCTCTTGTTGTCCTTGTATATCATCCATATAAAATTACCCAGATGTCTCCTATTGTCCTTGTATATAATCCATGTAAAATTACTCTGATGTCTCCTATTGTCCTTGATATAATCCATGTAAAGTTACCCAGATGTCTCCTATTGTCCTTGTATATAATCCATGTAAAGTTACACAGATGTCTCCTATTGTCCTTGTATATAATCCATGTAAAGTTAACCAGATGTCTCCTATTGTCCTTGTGCATAATCCATGTAAAGTTACCCAGATGTCTCCTATTGTCCTTGTATATAATCCATGTAAAGTTACCCAGATGTCTCCTATTGTCGTTGTATATAATCCATGTAAAATTACTCTGATGTCTCCTATTGTCCTTGATATAATCCATGTAAAGTTACCCAGATGTCTCCTATTGTCCTTGTATATAATCCATGTAAAGTTACCCAGATGTCTCCTATTGTCCTTGTATATAATCCATGTAAAATTACTCTGATGTCTCCTATTGTCCTTGTATATAATCCATGTAAAGTTACCCAGATGTCTCCTATTGTCCTTGTATATAATCCATGTAAAGTTACCCAGATGTCTCCTATTGTCCTTGTAAAATTACTCTGATGTCTCCTATTGTCCTTGTATATAATCCATGTAAAGTTACCCAGATGTCTCCTATTGTCCTTGTATATAATCCATGTAAAGTTACCCAGATGTCTCCTATTGTCCTTGTATATAATCCATGTAAAGTTACCCAGATGTCTCCTATTGTCCTTGTATATAATCCATGTAAAGTTACCCAGATGTCTCCTATTGTCCTTGTATATAATCCATGTAAAGTTACCCAGATGTCTCCTATTGTCCTTGTATATAATCCATGTAAAATTACCCAGATGTCTCCTATTGTCCTTGTATATAATCCATGTAAAGTTACCCAGATGTCTCCTATTGTCCTTGTATATAATCCATGTAAAATTACCCAGATGTCTCCTATTGTCCTTGTATATAATCCATGTAAAGTTACCCAGATGTCTCCTATTGTCCTTGTATATAATCCATGTAAAGTTACCCAGATGTCTCCTATTGTCCTTGTAAAATTACTCTGATGTCTCCTATTGTCCTTGTATATAATCCATGTAAAGTTACCCAGATGTCTCCTATTGTCCTTGTATATAATCCATGTAAAGTTACCCAGATGTCTCCTATTGTCCTTGTATATAATCCATGTAAAGTTACCCAGATGTCTCCTATTGTCCTTGTATATAATCCATGTAAAGTTACCCAGATGTCTCCTATTGTCCTTGTATATAATCCATGTAAAATTACCCAGATGTCTCCTATTGTCCTTGTATATAATCCATGTAAAGTTACCCAGATGTCTCCTATTGTCCTTGTATATAATCCATGTAAAATTACCCAGATGTCTCTTGTTGTCCTTGTATATAATCCATATAAAATTACCCAGATGTCTCCTATTGTCCTTGTATATAATCCATGTAAAATTACTCTGATGTCTCCTATTGTCCTTGATATAATCCATGTAAAGTTACCCAGATGTCTCATATTGTCCTTGTATATAATCCATGTAAAGTTACACAGATGTCTCCTATTGTCCTTGTATATAATCCATGTAAAGTTAACCAGATGTCTCCTATTGTCCTTGTGCATAATCCATGTAAAGTTACCCAGATGTCTCCTATTGTCCTTGTATATAATCCATGTAAAGTTACCCAGATGTCTCCTATTGTCGTTGTATATAATCCATGTAAAATTACTCTGATGTCTCCTATTGTCCTTGATATAATCCATGTAAAGTTACCCAGATGTCTCCTATTGTCCTTGTATATAATCCATGTAAAGTTACCCAGATGTCTCCTATTGTCCTTGTATATAATCCATGTAAAATTACTCTGATGTCTCCTATTGTCCTTGTATATAATCCATGTAAAGTTACCCAGATGTCTCCTATTGTCCTTGTATATAATCCATGTAAAGTTACCCAGATGTCTCCTATTGTCCTTGTAAAATTACTCTGATGTCTCCTATTGTCCTTGTATATAATCCATGTAAAGTTACCCAGATGTCTCCTATTGTCCTTGTATATAATCCATGTAAAGTTACCCAGATGTCTCCTATTGTCCTTGTATATAATCCATGTAAAATTACTCTGATGTCTCCTATTGTCCTTGTATATAATCCATGTAAAGTTACCCAGATGTCTCCTATTGTCCTTGTATATAATCCATGTAAAGTTACCCAGATGTCTCCTATTGTCCTTGTAAAATTACTCTGATGTCTCCTATTGTCCTTGTATATAATCCATGTAAAGTTACCCAGATGTCTCCTATTGTCCTTGTATATAATCCATGTAAAGTTACCCAGATGTCTCCTATTGTCCTTGTATATAATCCATGTAAAGTTACCCAGATGTCTCCTATTGTCCTTGTATATAACCCATGTAAAGTTACCCAGATGTCTATTGTCCTTGTATATAATCCATGTAAAATTACTCTGATGTCTCCTATTGTCCTTGATATAATCCATGTAAAATTAACCAGATGTCTCCTATTGTCCTTGTATATAATCCATGTAAAATTACCCAGATGTCTCCTCTTGTCCATGTATATAATCCATCTGAAATTACCCAGATGTCTCCTCTTGTCCATGTATATAATCCATCTAAAATTACCCAGATGTCTCCTCTTGTCCATGTATATAATCCATCTAAAATTACACTGATGTCTCCTATTGTCCTTGTATATAATCCATGTAAAATTACTCTGATGTCTCCTATTGTCCTTGTATATAATCCATGTAAAGTTACCCAGATGTCTCCTATTGTCCTTGTATATAACCCATGTAAAGTTACCCAGATGTCTCCTATTGTCCTTGTATATAATCCATGTAAAATTACTCTGATGTCTCCTATTGTCCTTGATATAATCCATGTAAAGTTACCCAGATGTCTCCTATTGTCCTTGTATATAATCCATGTAAAGTTACCCAGATGTCTCCTATTGTCCTTGTATATAATCCATGTAAAATTACTCTGATGTCTCCTATTGTCCTTGATATAATCCATGTAAAGTTACCCAGATGTCTCCTGTTGTCCTTGTATATAATCCATGTAAAATTACTCTGATGTCTCCTATTGTCCTTGATATAATCCATGTAAAGTTACCCAGATGTCTCCTATTGTCCTTGTATATAATCCATGTAAAATTACTCTGATGTCTCCTATTGTCCTTGATATAATCCATGTAAATTTACCCAGATGTCTCCTATTGTCCTTGTATATAATCCATGTAAAGTTACACAGATGTCTCCTATTGTCCTTGTATATAATCCATGTAAAGTTACCCAGATGTCTCCTATTGTCCTTGTATATAATCCATGTAAAGTTACCCAGATGTCTCCTATTGTCCTTGTATATAATCCATGTAAAATTACTCTGATGTCTCCTCATGTGCTGGTGCTGCATGTGATGTTTACAAGTTTCAGCATGTGAGCCTTAGCTCACTTTAATTTAAGGTTCGTGCATATAACCCCAGAGTTAAAAATACAACAAAGATCAATGCTGAAATTTGCATTGCACTACAAGATCCATATTGAAATACTAGAATGGCACTCGGAAGAGCGCATTCCTCCACCACGCAATGCCTGATCCAAGAGAACATATCGAGCCCATTACGTTTTTGAAATCTCAAGCTATTTTTGGTCCAATCTCTCAATGGTGAAGAATCACGTTAAAAGTTAAATAACTCTCGTATGCAGATAAGGATTCGGATATTCACCAAAATCAAATCAATTCATCCTTGTCACAAACCCAGCGTGTCCACCAAGTTTCGTCCAGATCCGTCGAAAACTTTTTGAAATATCGTGCTATATATCGTTTTTGGCCCGATCTCTCAATGGTGAAGAATGACTTTAAAAATTCTCGCAGTCGGATCTGGATCTTCATCAAAATGTCATCATTTCGTCCATTTCACACACCCAACCTGTCCACCAAGTTTCATCCGGATCCGTCCACAACATTTTGAGATTACTTGTACACAGACAGACGGACAGACAGGTGTGAAAAGATAATCTCCTTCACCTTCGGTGGCGGAGGTAATAATTTAATGTTGCATCAAATAACAAGCTAAACAGTCGAGTTGGACAGCAATGTCCGTGCCAAATTCTTCAATTTGCACTTCTGTGTCCATTTCTATTTACCCGAGTTATCTTTATCTCTGTCTTATGTGAGACTATAGGCACAGCATGCTTCACACAGTGATAAATCTCTGTCGGCCACAAAATTTCCTTAAAAGTCCTGGGTGTTTGGGAATGGCTGTGGCTGTGATGTCATGTTACCCCCAAAGTGAATGGAAATTTATTCAACGACATTGATTCCGTTCAGAAGTTCACCGGCTGGACTCGCATGGCCAGCAAATGAGACTCCTGACATAATTAATGATAAAACGCTAAAGTCAACCCTGTATTCCAACAATGTAAGCATTGTCATCAAATAGCAAGTCTGATGTTATCTTTAGCCACGGTATGCGTTTATCGTGCCGGGATGCATTCTTCATACCACGAGGGCTCGGATCATGACGGCCTCACTCCGTGCTCCCTTGTATATATCCTTGAGCAAAGAGACGCCGTTCGTTGTGATGAAATTGGCATGACTGGCCTTTGCCGCAGCCAAAATTAGCGCTTCCACAGCTACGATCTGCTCAAGCTCCTTCTCCGAGGCAGACAACGTAATCATGTTCTGCATCACACCGTTGAGGTTCAGCAGACGGTTTCCGACATCGAAGGGTCCCTGAAGCAGACCGGAGATGACATGGATGGCATGTAGATTCCCACTGGAATTTGCGGGGAGATTCTGCAGATTCCTGCTCGCACACACATCGATCGGTCCAAATGAATCGGGACAAGATGAGTCGCCGAACAATGGACAGCACATTTCACTGTGGTGGAAACATAAATATTGTTACGGTTATGGAAAACCGACCACATGAAGTTGCATTCAACATATCGGGAATCCAAAGTTAGTTGTTTCATTAGTATATGTGCTTAAACAAGGCCCTCCCTTTTGTACAGGGGATGGGGGGAACATGCGTTGTGTGGGTTTAGCGAGGTCTTCCGCTTCATGTAATTCCCAACATCCACTTAGCTTCCATCTAACTTTCCAACTTTCAATCCATCACCAATCCCCCACCCTTTTGCTCCCAAGACACTACCTACCATACCCCTCCAACCCATCCCGCCCCCAAATTCAGCCCTCACCCTCTCCAGATCCAAACACCACTAGAAACCCTCCTCTCCTCGGTTTAACTCTCCATCCATTCATCCGTAACATTCCCTGTCATCCTCAAACCCATTCAAATCCTTTTCCCACCCTGCACCTTTCCATGGCATGAACCATACCAACACCACAACCACACCCACATAATTGTCTTTCCTTCATTGATTGGTCTGGCATAGTGTGTGCTTTAGAAATAGACGGGACGTTATACCCCACTGATTTGCTGCACCGGTTTAAGCCAATGTCCACCCCACGGTTCGCTCAGCCATAATAAGTAGACGGGTGGGCGTTGAGGGCACAGTTCCCCAGTTAAAGTGGTTAAATCAATAAGTGAGGTAACGCGACAAAGGCTATGAAGACCCTGCTTGATTTAATTACCTCAACTGGCATCTGCAATTTGCTTAACGACCCATCAAGCCGTGGAATTATCTGTGGCCTCAGGGTCAGAGGGTGAGCGGTTGGTCCGGCGACCACCCCGTGAACCCCGTCCATACTTGCACCGAAACCCGTACCGATATGGATAATTAAATAAAATGACCACCAAAAAACAATAAAAGTCGAGAAATGAGTGGAAACACACGTGATGTATTCTTCACAAATCTTGCTAAAGTTCTCGCGTTCAGAGTCACAGCGGAGATCGTCATAGAGTTTGCTCGTTAAGACAGAAGCTGTCATACGAGTGTCGTCTGTCAGAGGCAGGGCATCGGATAGCTCTGGAACCGTTCCCAACACCTGAAGAATGTTCTTTAATCCTGTAAAGCAGCATCAGCGATGGGGTGGGGGGGGGGGAAAGAAAGGGTAAAATAATTATCGAACAAGGTGACGGAGACGGGTGGTTGGCACCATAAAAAACACACATGGATGACATTCTGCAAAGCACGCAGACGTGCATCCCTGCTGATGAATGCTTTGAGCATCCGTCAAGGAGGAGGAGGAGGAGGAGGAAGAGATTGGGACCATACTCTGTGCACAGCGTTGATGCTGCTTGAGCAGTCTCCTTGGCTATTGGGCACAATCCTGGACGGGTCGCCACTCCGTGCTTTACACGTTGTCGAGTCTGAATCGTCGCGCTATGAGTCGTGAACAGAGAGCCAATCTGAAGTTTCTTGCCAAGCTTGGCAAAACACTTTCCGAATCCTTCGCAATTCTGCAGCAAGTCCACGGGGAAGAAACGATGTAATGTACACGTGCATTTGAATGGCACAAGAGGTTCAAAGAGGGATGGGAAGAGGTTGAAGACGATCCACGGTCTGGAAGACTTTCAACGAGCAGAACGGCGGACAACATCGAGCGTGCGAAGCAGATGGTACGCGCAGATCGTCGACTCACGGTGCGGATGATTGCTGAGGAACTTTCCATCAACAAGGACACTGTCTGGAGCATCATCACTGAAAATCTTGAAATGCGCAAGGTGTGTGCAAAGATGGTCCCCAAGCTGTTGTCCGAGGACCAGAAACAGCAAAGAGTCACTGTCTGTCAAGTCATTATCGAGCGCCTCGAGGACGATCCAGACCTGATCGGGCGAGTCGTTACTGGCGATGAATCGTGGATATTCGAATACGATCCCGAGATCAAACGGCAGAGTCGTCAGTGGAAAAGTCCGGCATCACCAAGACCAAAGAAAGCAAGGATGTCGAAGTCGAAGGTCAAGGTGATGCTCATCGCGTTTTTTGACATCAAGGGCGTTGTCCACTTCGACTTTCTACCACAGGGTCAAACAGTGAATCAATACGTGTACAAGGAGATCCTCCGGCACCTCATGAGATTAGTCTGGGAGAAGAGGAGGGATCTGTGGGAGAACAACGCCTGGGTGCTCCACCATGACAACGCCCCTGCTCACAGAGCCCTGAACATCCGACAGTTTCTGGCGGAGAGGAACGTGCCAACTCTGGAGCAACACCCGTATTCGCCAGACTTGGCTCCTTGTGATTTTTTTCCTATTCCCAAAGCTCAAGGGGGTGATCAAGGGGACCTGATTTCCTGATGTGGAGGCCATCAAAAGGGCCGTGACGACGGAGCTCCGGAGGATTCCAGAAGAAACCTTCCGGGGGTGCATCGAAGCGTGGAAGAAGAGGATGGACAAGTGTGTGAGACTGGAGGGAAACTGTTTTGAAGGGGACAAGCTGTGATTTCAATATCTTTTTTGGAATAAAAATTTCTGTGAAGTCAGTCCCGTTACTTTTTAGACGGACTTCGTACATCAGTCTCTTCTTTGTCTGAAGACCTTGATACAATCACGGGGTTGTCAAACACTTGGAATAAGTCTTTCAACACTGACAAATCTCACACTAACACTCCCTCCCTCCAAAAAGACTGTCTGGCGATTTCCCATCTACTTTCTTAAAGTCCCTCTTGAAGATGTTTGGTCACTCAAAAATTTGAGCCAAACTATCATCGATTATCTTTCTTGGACAAACCACAACTATAAATTGGCCTGCAAAGCCAGTAGTAACCGACTGGGCATCCTCCATCGTGCAAAGTCTTTTGTTGGCACATCTGAACAGACTTAACAAGGTGCCATCCACCTACACGGCCATCATCGGCAGCTTCATGAAGTACTGCCCTCTCCTCTGGGCTGGCACCCCAGCCTCACACCTTGCTCAGCGTGATAGCATGGAAACCAAGGCCTTCAAGATCATTGGAATCCCCTATGATGAAGCCGAGTCTCTGGGCCGATCACTAATTGAACATCGCAAACAGGCCAGTGGTCTCTCTCCGTCTTTCTGGTGTTGTACCCTCTGCTCTCTCCGTGCTCTGCACCCTCTACCCATACCCCCAAGGTTTCCACATGAAGAACGCGGTCTGCCTGCAACCCCCTTCTGGTAAAAACTACCTAAATCCAAGATATCTGCTCAACTCCACTCATACATTCCTCCTTTTCCCCAAATGTGGAACCAAATTCCACACTCTCTTCGATCTCATTCTTCCCTCCAGGTATTCAAAATAGCTGTTCTCCCGCATCTCAGATCATCCCCAATCCCAAACCATGATCTTTTCTTCCCCCATTAACTCCCCCGCAAACCCACCTCTTTGCAAATTTCCAGTCTTTCCTTCCTCAGAGTTTGTTTCTGTATCCTCCAACTGCCACATGTCAAAACAATTCAGACTTCCCCAACTCCAACAGACACCAAACTTCGTCATCCTTTTCTTTTTCCCACCTTTCTTCTATCCTTTTCCCCCCAAAACCTTCCACCATTTTACATGTAACATACGAGAACAGCACTCGGTGGAGTACACGACACTCAGATAGTCCAGATCTGGATCCGGACCTGAACCAAAAATCTAATCGGCTTGTTCTTGGCACCGAACCAACTGATCCAGCTAGTTTTGTCACAACTCGTCCAGAACTTTTTGAAATATCATGCTGTATGTTGTTTTTGGCCCCATCTCTCAATAGTGAAGAATGGGTTAAAAATTATTGTATCCGGATGTTCAACAAAATCGAATCAATTTGCCCTCGTCACACATCCAACCTGTCCACCAAATGTCGTCCAAATCCGTCCACAACTTTTTGAGATATCTTTCTCACAGACAGACAGACAAGCCGGTAGGCGACATGGGTGGTCGCTATATAATTGCATACCAGTCATACAATTTTTGACGGATCGGGCTGAAAATTTTTGACAAAGAGGTTGATTATAGTGCGCGTAAAATGGCGGACGCCGATTTTTTTATTAAAAAAAAAAAAAATTTTCGGATTTTTCCAAAAAATTTCAAAGTCCCGTTGCTTGGCAAGGGTGGCGTCCATAACAACGGTGCTCAAAATCATACAACTACATCCTGGTATGAACTGACCAGTCAAGTTTCATCAAAATCGGTCGAATCCTCTGGCCTCCAGAGCCGTCCATTACATACAAACAAACAGACGGACATACAGACAGACGGAAAACCTGAGACTCAGGGTAGTCTAGTGACCACCCAACAGACAGGGGTGAAACATAATCTCCGTCCACATTCAGTGGCAGAAGTAGTAACCGCCTCTTAAGTACTTGTCATCCTTTCATAGTCCAGACTTCTTAATAATCTGCATTCCTTTGTCGCTCTCTTTTCCCACACATGAAATTGCTTCCCTGTAGCTGTTCAGTCAATTTCTTCCCTCCACTGCTTCAACGATGTAGCTCACCCACCGTTTCATGTCATCTCCCATCTCCATGCATTAATATTTTAATCCCTCTCACCTCCTGGCCATACCCAACCTTTTCTTACAGGTCATGTTTATATGGCCATCAACTGTCCGCTTCTCACCTTCTGCCCCATATCGGTCAAAAACCCCTCATCCGATGCTGTTTCGCTCTGAGATGAGCCTCGACTTGTATCGTTATGAAAAAAAAAGAAGGTAAAAACAATATCACAGTCGATGCAAGCTTGCGGCAGTCCAATGGATGCGAGCAAAAGTATAAAACTTTGACTCTCATCCGTCATATATTCACCATGTGTTATCTTACCTGTTGCTCGCATGCAAAAACACAGGTGTAACCTGTGCAACGATACACGCAGATATAAACCACCACCGACAACAACGGAGGGTTGCACACATGGCAAATGAGCCGGACGTTGTACCGAAGGTCTTACCAAGATCAATGAGCCTCAGCGTGGCTGAGTTATTGGGATTCGCAAAAGATTTGCGTGGAATGTTCCGGGTCAGCAGGTGGAGAGCACCATCCCGCGCCGGTCCAGACACCTCGCTATTCACAAGCATATTCAAAAGGTTATCCACAAGGTCCTGCAGAAGCTGAGAGCTATCTGCCAAAGAAAGGAAAAGAGGAAGCAAACTTGAAGAAACAAAGAGGTACTGCTCCAACATTCATGCTTGTACATACCTCATGCACACATGCATCATGAAAACTAAAACAAGCTCCCCGTGTGTACCTGGTACGAGGGCAGCTCCGCCGTCTTTGCTTTCAGGCTGCTGACCAGTCACAGAATCCCAGGCAACTTGCAGAATGTTGCTGCCCGCCAGTGCCAGCTGCTCATCTGCCTTGCTGAGCATCTTGCACAATGTGTCCAAACCTACCATCTGTAAAACTGCAGAAGCCTGCAGCCATCGCATAGCAAGGCAGAGTCATGGCAAAGACAAGACCAAACACTGATTCATTCCAATGGGAATGACCAAGAGTGCACATCGTATACTTCTCTTCTACATGGTATCACATCAGCCCTTGAGAAGAGAAAAGTAAAATAAATTGCAGGGATGTTGGGGTGGGGGGGGGAGGAAGGGGGAAACATGAAGATCTACCCTTGCATGGTGGCCAGTGCAGAGTGACGAAAGCGTGCGGAGTGCAGCCAGCACAAGCTGGGGATCAGGAGAGACGGCAAGATGCATCAGGAGCTGAACACCATCGCATCGGAAGATCCTTTCGGCACCTGCCTCATCTCGAGACAGCACCAGCAAGTTTTGTGCAGCCTGCGGCCAACAAAATGTGCAGGATGAGCAACACCCATCTGAAGTGGTCCTTCACTTCCTCCGCCTTACTTCTGAACATTAAATTTGGAACAAACAATCAAAAACATGCGCAGCACAATCATGCCACCGCAGCAAAGTAATGGCAATTGAAACACATGTTTAATGTCTTAAACCAGTGAAAGGATAGAGAGACATCAGAAATAAAATTTTGCTTGTGCCATCCCTCTCACAATCAATGACTCGGTTTACCTTTTCCTTCTTTTCTTTATCTCTTAATGAATCGTCGAGGAGGATGTCGAACATCTGTTGTACTTTGGCATCGGTGGTGCCTTGGAGACGCAACTGTTGAACGAGATGAATAGGAAGAAGACCAAATCGAATATGAAACGACAGCTTGCAGTTAATTTATGCAGAATTTTGAAGTAGTAAATAAAAAAATTTAAAAAACAAACAGAGAATAGCAGAAAATAGAAGCTAACTTTGAACCTTCTCTTGGATCTGGGTGCTGAGCTTATGCAGAGTTTCCAAGGCGGCACGGTTTTTGGGCTCGATAGCGATGCAGCGTTGTGCATCACAAAACGCCTGGTCAAGCTGACCAAGCCCCTCCAGGCCTTGACATCGACGGAACAGTGCCTTGACGTCTGCCTCATCCTGCTCCAGGGCTGCACATACAATCCAATGACCATTATCACACAAAATGTCTGAATGGGGAAAGATTATATATATATACATATATACATATATACATATATACATATACGCACGACCAGTCAAAAGTTTTAGAACACCCCCATTTTTCAGTTTTTACTGAAATTTAAGCAGTTCAAGTCCAGTGAATAACCTTAAATGGTACAAAGCTAAGCGGTAAACTGCCAGAGGTTAAAAAAAAAACCAAGTTTAAGTTACCAACTGAAAAATAATGTAAATTTCAGAGTTGTTAAAAAAGGCCCTTTTCAGGGAACAAGTAATGGGTTAGCAACTGCAGCTGTTCTGCAGCAATGGAAATAAATTAAGCCGTGAAAGTTAGTTACAAACCCTCTGTCTGTATAAAAGCAGTGTTGGAAGAGACCGTGTTGCTACTCCCTCTGAAGCATGATTCAGACAATATTGTACTGCAGGAAGTAGTATATTGCTATCATAATGGTGAGAAAAAGACAACTAACAAAGGAAGACAGACAGAACATTATAACCCTTAAAAGTGTACGTCTTTCCTTTAGAGAAATTGCAACGGAAGCTAAAGTGTCAGTGAGTACAGTTTCCCACACCATCAAAAGGCACTTGGAAACTGGAGGAAGCTCTGACAGGAAGAGGTCTGGCAGACACAAAGCCACAACACAATCAGAAGACAAGTTTCTGAGAGTCAACAGCTTGCGTGATCGGCGGCTCACAGGACAGCAGCTTCAAGCACAGCTTCACACTGGTCGAAGTGAGGAAGTCTCAGTTTAAACTGTGAAGAGAAGACTTCGAGCTGCAGGTTTGACAGGTCGAGTGGCAGTAAGAAAGCCATTGCGAAGATGGCAAAATAAGAAAAAGAGGCTTGCCTGGGCTATGAAGCACCGCCAGTGGACGACTGAAAACTGGAAGACGGTCTTATGGACCGATGAATCAAAATTTGAAATCTTCAGTTCATCATGCAGGGTTTTTGTACACCATTGAGTAGGCATAGTAGGAGTAGGAGTAGCGTTGAGTAGATGGTTCCTCAATGTGTGACACCGTCAAACATGGAGGAGGAAGCGTGATGATCTGGGGCTCTTTTGCTGGATCCAGAGTCTGCGACTTGCACAGAGTGACTGGCACCCTGAACCAAAAAGGCGACCACAGCATTTTTCAGCGCCATGCAATACCGTCGAGTCAACGCCAAGTTGGTCAGGGGTTCATCCTTCAGCAAGATAATGACCCAAAACACACCTCCAAACTACGTCAGAACTACCTTAGAAGAAAAGAACAAGACGGTAAGGCTTCAAATCATGGAATGGCCAGCACAGTCTCCAGACTTAAACCCCATCAAGCTGGTTTGGGATGAACTGGACAGAAGGGTGAAAGCAAAGCAACCTACAAGTGCAACACATTTGTGGGAACTTCTGCAACAGTGTTGGGAAGAACTTTCCGAACAAAATTTGATTTCCATTGTTGAAAGAACTAGTACGTGCCCGTAAAAAAAAAAAAAAAAAAAAAAAAAAAATTCCAACCGCGAGCAACAAACAACAACCACACAGGCAGTTTCTTCGCTCTCGCGTGCCCGTACGTGCGTGGCGCGGAAGTTCGCATATCACAGTTACGATGATTCGCAATTTCGGTTTTAATGGCCAATTATTCAATTAGCGCCAACGTATTTTGCCTTTTCGCAATGTCGTCGCAAGGAAAAACAAAAAGGGAAGAGAAGAGAGAAAAAAAAATTACTTCCTGGTTCGGAGCACACCAGCTACAGCACTCTGATGTTACCGAAATTTATGCACCGTCTCATATGAAAACGATCATAACTTGCGGCATTGTGTTAATCTATAAATGCGCATAAGAAATCGAGAAATTATTAGGACACACGAAGTCATCACTCTAAGGAAGTCCGTACGTTGTAACCTGTAATGGGGAACGCAACTGAGCTTCCCTTCCCCATCGGCCACGCCCACGCAACAACACGTCTTGTCATTGGTTTGGTAAATAAATGGCCATAACTTGGGAAGCACTTGTCAGATTAATATCAAACCTTGGAAAGGCACATCCTCAGGTCCCCAGCAATATATCTGGCAAGTTTCAATTAGATCGGACCAGTGGTTGTCGAGAAACAGCGGTCACAGACACACACACACACAGACACACACACACACACACACACACACACACACACACACACACACACACACACACACACACACACACACACACACACACACACACACACACACACACACACACACACACACACACACACCTGGAATTATAGATAGATGCCACGAGTATGTTCTGCTGTTTTATCTGCAAAAGGTAGCAACTTTGATGAGTTAAAAATTTCGATTAAATCTTGTTCGACAAAACGATTCCACGATTTCTTTTTTATCTGCAATTGTTTATTTGTTCTATGGTTTAATTTCAGAGTACATTGAAACATTAAACTGATAAAATTTCAGTAAAAACTGGAAAAATGGGGGTGTTCTAAAACTTTGGACCGGTAGTGTATATATATATATATATATATATATATATATATATACATATATATATATACATATATATATATATATATATATATATACATATATATATATATATATATATATATATATATATATATATATATATATATATATATATATATATGTCAATCATCACATACAATATATTCATTTTATGAATGATTACACTCAAAGTTAAATTTGCCTCCTGGAAGCATGTACAACATCGTATGACGATATAAAATGAACAAGCTTTGGATGTTGGGAGCGACCAAGAAAACCAAGGCACACAGTTCATGATGTTGTTGAGATGAAAGTGGATAGTCATTGCAGAGTCCTGAATACATTTAGTTGCCAACTAGAATGGCAGTCTGTGGGGCAAATCCCTCCACCAGGTAGAACAGTTTACGTTTTAGATCCCACTGATAGGACGGATCTGCATCCACACCCGAACCAAAATCTAATCGGCTTGTCGTCGTCACCTACCAAACTCATCTACCAAGTTCGTCATAATCAATCCACAGCGTTTTTGAGATATAGTGCTACGTATCGTTTTCGGCCCGACCTCTCAATGGTGAAGAATCAACTGATTTTTTTTTTTTTTTTTTTAATTGTAGTGTCCAGATGCGGATCTTCACCAAAATCTAATCAATTCGTCCTTGTCAAACACCCAACCCATCAATAAACTTTTTGAGATATCCTGCTCACACACAGACAGACAGACAGGGGTGCAAACATAACCTCCATCCACCGTCGGTGACAGACGTACAGATATCTGACTGCAATAAAATAAAATAAAAAACAGGACAGTCGATAAGATAAAATAATTGAGAATCCATAATCCACGAGACGCATTAACCGAGTGCTTAAAACCCCTAATCATGCATTACGGGGCACATGCAGAAATAGTTATGGTTGAAGAGGTCCTCAACGGTCGGGTTATAAAAGTACGGTTTGCAGTGCAACGTATGTAGCCAATTTCCCGACAGAGGGTCAACAGCTTTACCCCGAAACAAAATTTGGAGAAACCTTTTTTGTAACCTCCTACGACTCTCACCAACAAACCATGCTCTGGAAGTACCGTCTCCCGGCGTGAGTTGGTGGACGTTAGCCATCCCACGACACCCTGGCCAATGTCATCTATTGGCAAAACATTACATTACTTATGCACCCAAGGATAATTTTATTGCTTTCAGTAAAGCAACTCATCTGATTTAGAATTGCCAGAAATTAAACATTATATACACTCTGTAACGAGTATGGTGCAACAATGTAATAATCATCATCATCATGAACTGTCATGCAATCTATAATGAGTGTGACTTACCTTTTGTGGCATCAGCTACTGCTTGCTCATATTTTTCCTGCAGAGTAAATTGAAAAAAAAACAAACAAACAAACAAATATTACTCAAGTTCTTTTTTCAAAAACATAAATAAATAATTCCATCCAACCATTTGAAAAAAAAAAAAAAAAAAATGGGTCGATCGTGAGCCCCCAGTAGCATCTCGGTTTCAAGCTCAAAGCGATTTTAAATCTTGCAACTCACGATTACTATCTGACTGCCATCTTGAACACAGCATACATTCAAACGTGATGGGAAATGTTACTTTGAGCACCTTCGTAAAGAGGAAAATAATTGCAAACAACCTCCGAGGAACGGAGCGAGGTCATGTTACAACGGTACAAGTTCGTGGAATTGCATCGAGCACGTGCCGGAGCGCAAAGGTTGACCGAACAAAGGTTCATTTGGTGTTGCTGTTCAAACTCATTCGGACCTCTCGTTCCCAAATTGTACAGGTGGTACTGAGGAGTGATAAATTGTTCTGTTCGTTCTACTAAAGTGTTCTCTTTGTCGACCACACGGCTTCTCATGCAATGTTTCAATGACTTGAGCAAATTTTATGCTGAGTGTGTACTTTTCCTTTACTTCCCACTTATTGTTATGTTCCGGCTCGTCGTCTCTTTGTCGGAGCCTAATCCCTTGCAAGCCCCCGCTTCTCATTGAGGTTCTTCATATTTTACACCAATTAATTATCTCATCTGACACTTTCATTTACTTCAATTTACTTCTTTGCATCATTTTGAATTTGATGAAATGTGGATGAATCATGTTTTTTTGTTGTGAAATGTGTAACAATAAAGAAACAAACAAACAAACAAATAAACCAATGTCACCCGCAGGGTGACCCGTATCTTGCCAAAAGGTGACCACGTGTGACTTCTTTCAGGTCACACTGAGGTGAACAGAGCTGCTATCCACCAGGAGCGACTCCTTGAGGAATTTCTGCCTACGAGAGATTCCGATGAGAATCGTTCTACAGAGTAACCATGAAAAATATGCCTTTTCCTCATAACGTCACCAAACGACGTCATGATGTCTCAAGCTTGACATATCTAGAAAGCACTCATCGAGGTGTTCAATTTGAGGTACTACACGATATGGTTCCTAAAACTTGAAAATTTGACCTTGGGGTCAAATATTTGACCTGAGGCGCTAACCATGAAGGTCAAGGCCAATCGCCACCAAAAATTAATCAGCTGAGCGCCAGACCATGAACTATATTCCCATGAAGTTTGAAGACGATCCATTCAAAATTACTCAAAAAATAAGTGTTTCGTCGACTCCCCTGATTTGCGACAAAGTGACCTTGACCTTTGACCTTGACCTTCAAAATTTTATGCTCTGAAAGGGACCTCTATAGGCCTCTGATATGCGAAGTTACAAAAATTTCCAATGAAAACTGTGCTCTGCAGAATGATTTATACGTGATTACAAACCAAAAAAAAAAACATATGAAGGTCAAGGCCAATCGCCACCATAAATTAATCAGCTGAGCGCCAGACCATGAACTATATTCCCATGAAGTTTGAAGACGATCCGATCAAAATTACTCAAAAAATAAGGGTTTCGTCGACTTCCCTGATTTGCGCCAAAGTGACCTTGACCTTTGACCTTGACCTTCAAAATTTGGTGCACTGAAAGGGACCTCTATAGGCCTCTGATATGCGAAGTTACAAAAATTTCCAATGATAACTGTGCTCTGCAGAATTTTTTAAACGTGATTAGACAAAAAAAAAACAAAAAAAAAAAAAACATACAAGCTGACTAACATATCTTGCAAAACTTCGTTTTGGCAAGATAACAAATCGAATGCCAAGCAAATGATCATGTGACCTTCGGTTCAAATCCCGTATGCAAAGATGATAAGATTTGCTATCTATCTGATAATAATATACATTTAACCACACTGGGTGATATCATGATTAGAGCGTTCACTCTGAGTCTGGGACGAAGTAGTACCGCCAGTGAAGAAGTAGTACGTACCATTTTTATAGGATAGAGCATGGACAAACCACTTGGGTTGTAGGGAGAAGGTGTTTGGAAAGTGGGGGGGGGGGGATTTGGAGGGAGAAAGGAAGAAGGGGATTTCTTAATTGCCCCACCGACTGCAGTGAGAAAAGCAACGTCACAAGATGGTGTCACCGCTAGCCAGAGTGCTCCAGGAGGTAGACACTTAGTCCAGGAAGTCCGGGAAGTCGGGGGGGGGGGGAACAAATTAGCATTTTTAAACTCCCCCTCTTAAAAACATGACAACGAGAAAGCATCTGAAAATGCAAAGCCCATCTGCTTTGTATTCGGACTTCTTCCGTATGATAAAGTTTGTATGCTTCGTAAACCTTTGACCTTTTGACCATATTCTTCATTTGTCTTCTCCATATTCTCATAACAAAGCTTTCTTGAAAATTTGATGACAAAAGCTCAAATGGTAATGACGTTACGGCCCAGACAGACCCACAAATGGACGGACGGACAGATACACACGTGATTGCAAAACCCCATCTCCTGCTCCGCAGGGGACGGGCGAACTAGAACGGCACTCAATCGAGTGCACACCACCACCCGGCTGAACAATTTACGTTGTGAATCCCACTGATAGGCCAAATCTGGATCTAGACCAGAACCAAAAACTAATCGCTCTGCTCTTGTCACCGAACAAACTCATCCACTCAGTTTTGTCATGACTCGTCCACAACTTTTCTAGCATCTGGATCCAGATCCAGATCTTCACCAAAATCCAATCAATTCGTCCTTGACGCACTCACGTTCCAATAATACGTAATTAAAAGATGTACACAAGTTCAGAATCACTGCCAATTTATCAGAGGTGGATGCCAATTAATTTGGTGTGAGATTTTGAAGGCGATTGGTTATACCTGAGCTAATTTACAATTGTTATTATATAGCAGGGGTGGACACTTATACAACCAAGATATTCAAGTTTTGTATTTTTTTATTACATTTCTAAGGCTGGTGTTGGCTTAGTGGTTCGGGTGGTTGGTTTGGGATCTTCGGGTCCTGAGTTGGAGCCTCGTTGGCTGCTGAATCAACACCGGGTGGGGTTGACTCAGCCCGTCATCCTTCTCAGGTCGGTGAAACGAGTACCGGTGTACTGGTTTCGGGGCACGGCATCAGTGGCATAGTCGTGCCCGAACAAAATGATAGTTACGTTACGATGTGTAAACAATGGTGGGAAAAGTCTGATTTAATGAAATTTAATTCCAGGCGACAAGGCAACAAAAGGTGAACATTTTGAAAGGGGGTGTACACTTTCTCCAGGCACTGCAGTTGATACTGATGTGGATTTTTTTAACCCACCTTGTTGTGATCGTTGTCCTCCTGAAGGATTCTAACTGGTCGATTGTGGAATCCTATTTGACTTCAGACAGAGTTTAACGTTTGTCCGATTTGATTATAAAATCCTACAAAAAACCCTATCGACACTGGTAAAACTGATGTCCACACAAGTCCTTCCTTGTGAAACAATTTATTTCCTAATTATACACCATACACTTCTCACCCTTGTACAATGAACTTAAGAATCCCCATTGATTGCAATATTATTTGGTTCTATTTCATTTATTCTTACTTTAGTTAACAGTTAGACCAACCCGATTCAATTCACTTCTCATTACATCAGAGAGTTTTATTCTAACTTGGTACTTGGTCAGTTCCAAGGAGTACGAGCCACTGAGAAACTATACTTCCTCACGTGCTCGTACTCAGAAAATGTGCCTTTCAAAACATATTATACTTCCATGAGAGAGAGGTTGGGGGATATTCACCCAGACTGTAGACGTGTCTTTTAGACATAAAGCCACTTCGTACATTTTCTAAGCAAAGGTTCATTTATCAGCTCGGTCACTCTGCTCCAGAACAACACATTTCTTATCATTTAGGGCAAAAGTCTTTTGGCCAGAAATGACAGCCAAATCAACTTGCAGCATAAAAGTTACATTTCTGAAACTCCATTTGTTACAATTTAAAATACATTAATATAAATTTTTCCCCCACAATACACATTAAATTCATCGACAGAGAAACAGAGAAACAAACGGACCAAATGCAACACCCTCTCCTCTTGCGAGGTAATCATCTAAAAACAGTCTCAAACCATGAAAACGATCAATCTAAGCTAAGCATTCATGAATGATGTTTTTGTGTCCTTTTAACACCTCTGAATGTGCAAAAACACGTCTTCCTTGTGAAACAGGTGTGTGCCACATTTTATACACTTGATGTACAGTTATGTCTACCTTGGTTGAAATTACTATTGTGTAAATGATCCATGTAAATTTTCAGAAAACAAAAACCTCTCAACCCACATTTTCTGTATTTTCATATGCTTGAGAAGTATAATGCCAAATAAAATCCTTTTTCTTAAGGCAATGTGGGTAAAAATAAGTGATTGAGTTGGACAATCTATCATGATAAATGTTAGTGTGTGAGTGTGCGTGTGCGCGCACACCTGTCAAACTGTAACGTTTTTGCCGTGAGACTCACGACTTTCTGTTGAAAGTCACGTTCTCACGTTCTTGCTACAAGGACTCACACTTGTTTTTTTTAATTTCTCGGCACCAAAAAAATATTTCCAAAGTTATTGCGTTGCGACTGGTTTAACTGATGTTATAAACCTTGAACGCCGACTTAAATCCGATTGCATTGTATTGTTTCACACTTCCTACATGAGAGACGGAGTATCCATCCATCTCTCGGGACCATACTTTGTGCAGAACACGTTGGTGCTGCCTCGGCAGTCTCCTTGGCTATTGGGCACTATCCTGGACGGGTCGCCACTCCGACGCAGGATACCAGCAAGCTGGCACTCATTTTGCCGACCTCGGAAGGATGACGGGCAGAGTCAACCCCACCTGGTATTGATTCAACAGCTGGAGTGGGATTTGAATGAATGGTCAATTATTGACGACCATCGTGATCCAATGACATGTCTTGTTACTGTGGGTTCATGGGCGTTATTAATCCTGTATAGCATTTGATCAGTTGATGAACATAAAACATACGTCCAGTTAACCTCCGCCATCGAAGATGGACGGAGATTACCGTTTTCACCCGTCTGTTTGTTTGTTTGTTTGTTTGTGAACAGTATTACGGAAAAACTCCTCGACGGATTTCAACGAAACTTGGTGGGGGGGGGATTAGATACGGTCCAAGGATCATGCCATTTGATTTTGGACTTGGTCCAAAGTCCAATATGGTCGCTATGGCGGCCATTTTGAAAAAATATTTGAATTTTTGTTTTTGCATTTCTTCATGTTTTAAGTGATTTCCAACCAAAAAAAAAAAAAATTTGTTGGAGAAAAAAAAAACAAAATTTTGCAACTTTTTTTTCAAAAAAAATTCGATTTTACTTGAAAAATATTGAATTTTTTTTTGGCATTTCTACATGTTTTAAGTGATTTCCAACCCCCGCCACCCCCCCCCCCAAAAAAGATTTTTTAGAGAAAAAAGAAATTTTGCATCTTTTTTTTCAAAAAAAATTTCGATTTTTTTTTTTGGCATTTCTACATGAACGTCGATCTAATTTAGTTTATTCAATCGTGATTCAGTAGAGTCTGATCCGTTTTGACCTACAATGAATAGGATATCAGGTTCACTTAAGTGACCCAGCAGTATTGGCGGCGGAGGTTTTGCACTCCACCGAGTGCTCCCCCTCTAGTTTGTTAATGCTGTTGGTTCATTTCTTGTAGTCCATACAGTGGACGAAACAGTAACAACATGACATAAAAACCTATCTTTTTTCCACTGAAAAAAACAAAAAATGGATGAATTTGGCACGAGAATACAGAAATTGCATCTGAGGCACACCGGAAAGCAAACTTTTTTTTCTGGGGGAGCATGCCCCCAGACCCCCCCCCCTCCCCTAGATTTTTCGGGTGCTTCACACACTCAATTCTCGGTCACTCCACCATCCTCACTGCATACATTTTGCATTCTCACGCTTTTTCAGAATTTGGGGTTGACAGGTCTGTGTGTGTGAGTGTGTGAGAGTGAGTGTGCGTGTGTGTGTGTGTGTGTGTGTGTGTGTGTATGTGTCAGTGTGTGCGTCTCCTCCATAACTCCAAAACCATGACACTCTTACAGCTTGAAACTTTGCATGCACATGAAGAAAACTCCAAGGAAGTGCAAGAGTGAAAATTGGGTGTTTGGGTTCATTAAAAACACCCCTTTTGAAGATAATCAATGGCCTTATTTAATTACATCCATCAGGAGATCCTCGGTTTTCATGATTTTCAAAGGTCACATAACTTTTGACCTTTGACATGTTTAAACCCAAAATGTAACCGAGCTGTTCATCTTCATGTGACAGTCTACACTTGTGCCAAGTGTGACCGATTTACCTTCAGTGGTTCACAAGTTATTGTAGGTACAAATATTTTCAATTCAAAAGGAGTCATGACGTTCAGGAAGACAGGAATATCAGAAACTCAGGTTGTCTAAACACCGTTAAAAGGCGAAACCTCCACAAACCAGTTTGAGATGGCAGGCAGCACGGTTCCTGTGCAGTACAGCCAGTTCCTTCTGTTCCGTGCTTTGCTTGATGGCTTTGCTGTAGCATGCTTTGGCCTTTTCATATTCTCCACACTTAAACTGTGCATTTCCTTCCTCCTTCAGACGAGAAGCTTCACACTCCATGTTCTGCGGCGTGGAGCAAAACTGAAATATCAATCACCGAATAAACACGATATTACAATGCGTCGTTAAAATTATTCTTCCTTTAAACCGACCTCGAGTTCTTGCTGGAGAAATGGAACATAAATCGCATGCAGATCAAGGAGGGTATGTAATTGATGTGCTTTGACAGCAAAATATTTTGTACAAGGGCATGAAGAGGCAACGGAGAAACGAACAGTATGGGGCAAGTAGTTTGTCCCCGCGGTTAAAGAATCAGGCTGTAATTAAGCATTATATCTCAAAATATACGATAAAAGAGTCCGACAGGTCGATGCAAAGGTGGTGAACCGATTTATTGAACCTCTACTCTGGATTCAATTCCCAACTCCACTATAAAATGTCAGATTGGTATTTCACAGGTAGTGGGATAACATACGAGATTGCATCACAATGTGCGCCATCCCTCGGATGAACATTCAGCAGGGTGTCCCATCTGGCGAACACGAGTTGGTGGATGTTAAAGATCCCACCGTGTCTTTCTCAGCATAGTCGAGTCGTCGTCGTCGGCACCGCAAACAAATTACAAACCCCTACACTAAACCGTAGGATGCAGCAGTTTAATCCAGGGATTTCCAATTTATTTGTCTGGTCGACTCAGATAATCCTTGATACCAAGTTATGCTTGCTGTCTGGGCAGCAGCGTCTGCACTATAAAAAAAAAATTACAAAGATGTTTGATCTGTACATGGAATAGAGTGATCCATCCATCGTGAGTGTAACACAGCATGTTCGATCTGTGCATGGAATGGAGTGATGGATCCATCGTGAGTGTAACACAGCATGTTCGATCTGTACATGGAATAGAGTGATGGATCCATCGTGAGTGTAACACAGCATGTTCGATCTGTGCATGGAATAGAGTGATCCATCCATGGTGAGTGTAACACACCATGTTCGATCTGTGCATGGAATGGAGTGATGGATCCATCGTGAGTGTAACACAACATGTTCAATCTGTGCATGGAATAGAGTGATCCATCCATGGTGAGTGTAACACATGTTCGATCTGTACATGGAATGGAGTGATGGATCCATCGTGAGTGTAACACAACATGTTCAATCTGTGCATGGAATAGAGTGATCCATCCATGGTGAGTGTAACACACCATGTTCGATCTGTGCATGGAATGGAGTGATGGATCCATCGTGAGTGTAACACAACATGTTCGATCTGTACATGGAATAGAGTGATCCATCCATCGTGAGTGTAACACAGCATGTTCGATCTGTGCATGGAATAGAGTGATCCATCCATGGTGAGTGTAACACACCATGTTCGATCTGTGCATGGAATGGAGTGATGGATCCATCGTGAGTGTAACACAACATGTTCGATCTGTACATGGAATAGAGTGATCGATCCATCGTGAGTGTAACACACATTGTTCGATCCGTACATGGAATACAGTGATCCATCCATCGTGAGTGTAACACACCATGTTCGATCTGTACATGGAATAGAGTGATGGATCCATCGTGAGTGTAACACACCATGTTTGATCCGTACATGGAATAGAGTGATCGATCCATCGTGAGTGTAACACATATTCGATCCGTACATGGAATGGAGTGATGGATCCATCGTGAGTGTAACACACCATGTTCGATCTGTGCATGGAATAGAGTGATCCATCCATCATGAGTGTAACACACCATGTTCGATCTGTGCATGGAATGGAGTGATGGATCCATCGTGAGTGTAACACAACATGTTCAATCTGTACATGGAATAGAGTGATCGATCCATCGTGAGTGTAACACAACATGTTCAATCTGTACATGGAATAGAGTGATGGATCCATCGTGAGTGTAACACACCATGTTCGATCCGTACATGGAATAGAGTGATCCATCCATCGCGAGTGTAACACAACATGTTCGATCTGTACATGGAATAGAGTGATGGATCCATCGTGAGTGTATCACAGCATGTTCGATCTGTGCATGGAATAGAGTGATGGATCCATCGTGAGTGTAACACAGCATGTTCGATCTGTGCATGGAATAGAGTGATCCATCCATCATGAGTGTAACACACCATGTTCGATCTGTACATGGAATAGAGTGATCGATCCATCGTGAGTGTAACACAACATGTTCAATCTGTACATGGAATAGAGTGATCGATCCATCGTGAGTGTAACACAACATGTTCGATCCGTACATGGAATAGAGTGATCGATCCATCGTGAGTGTAACACACCATGTTCGATCCGTACATGGAATAGAGAGATCGATCCATCGTGAGTGTAACACAACATGTTCGATCTGTACATGGAATAGAGTGATCGATCCATCGTGAGTGTAACACACCATGTTCGATCCGTACATGGAATAGAGTGATCGATCCATCGTGAGTGTAACACACCATGTTCGATCCGTACATGGAATAGAGTGATCGATCCATCGTGAGTGTAACACACCATGTTCGATCCGTACATGGAATAGAGTGATCGATCCATCGTGAGTGTAACACAACATGTTCGATTCGTACATGGAATAGAGTGATGGATCCATCGTGAGTGTAACACACCATGTTCGATCCGTACATGGAATAGAGTGATCGATCCATCGTGAGTGTAACACACCATGTTCGATCCGTACATGGAATAGAGTGATCGATCCATCGTGAGTGTAACACACCATGTTCGATCCGTACATGGAATAGAGTGATCGATCCATCGTGAGTGTAACACACCATGTTCGATCCGTACATGGAGTGTATCTGAGTTTAAAGTGATTTGTACAGTAAGTAAGAGTATGACCGAGTTTAATCATATTATAATCATTATAAACTAGATAGTTGTCCAATAAGCCATTCTCGGTGTGTTATTCTCGGATGACAGATCCAACTCCGATTAACAAAACAAAAACAAAAAACGAGACAATCATTGAATCAATCAAATCGATAAATATAATCAGGATTATCAACATGTAGACTCGGTCTTCCGTTGTCAACCTCGAGAATAAACCTGCGAGAACATTTAACCAAATTTAAGTTTCACAACAATTCCCCCACAATGGGTGGACATTCGTTATTCACAATACTTTTGTTAAATGTCACTGACGATGCATCGGACAAACATTGATACTCCACATACCACGCACGTATCGTCAACCTGTAGACCCGGAATCCTGGTACACCGCCCAGCCGCTTCCCGACTTCGGCTGGTTTTTTTTTTTTTGTATTCTTGTTCTCTGAGGAAAGAATATAATTATAAATCAAAAACAAATTAATAACTAAATATTATTCTCGTCGTACAAGCAATGATCTTCCACCTGCCACACGTGCATCGTCAACCTGTAAACCCAGAATCATAATACACCGCCCAGTCGCTTTCCGACTTCAGCTAGTTTTTTTGTATTCTTGTTCTCTGAGGAAAGAATATAATCATAAATCAAAAACAAATTAATAACTAAATATTATTCTCGTCGTACAAGCATTGATATTCCACCTGCCACACGTGCGTCGTCAACCTGTAAACCCAGAATCATAATACACCGCCCAGCCGCTTCCCGACTTCAGCTAGTTTTTTTGTATTTTTGTTCTCTGAGGAAAGAATATAATCATAAATCAAAAACAAATTAATAATAAAATATTATTCTCGTCGTACAAACATTGTTACTCCACCTTCCACACGTGAATCGTCAACCTGTAAACCCCGAATCATAATACACCGCCCAGCCGCTTCCCAACTTCAGCTGTTTTATTAAATGTTTGTTCTCAATGGAAACATTTTATCATAAATCAGAAAACAAAATATTAAATAAATATTTTTTCTCTTGGGGAAACTGGAAATTATCGAAACGAAAACTTTGTGGAATCATAATTTCTTATTCTATTTAAATTTGTGACATTCTTTTCATAATATATACTCAAAAATGCAATGTGTGTCAGTGTGTCGGTGTGTGTGTGTCTCCTCCATAACTCCAAAACCATGAACCGAGCAGCCTAAAACTTTGCATGCACGTGAAGAAAACTCCAAGGAAGTGCAAGAGTGAAAATTGGGTGTTTGGGTTAATTAAAACAACCCCTTGTGAAGATAATCAATGGCCTTACTTAATTATATCCTTCCTTTGGGGGCTAAAGGCGTATCCTTGGTAACTTCGCTGGGGTCTGAAGCCGCCATGTTTTTTGGCCTGCTCAACCATGCCTTGACTTGGAACAGGCCGCAACGATTTCTTAACGATAAACTTATTGTTTTCACTTTCCTCACTCGTGTTATCGAATGCCTGTTCATCATCGCCACGAATCGCTGGGTACATGCTTATAAGCACCCGGAGACGACGGCGTTCGTGGCTTTATTTCATTTCCGCACATGCCATAACCTCGAGAATCTGCGAAACCAAGCCGAAATATATTACGTATGCAGTAGGATTAAATGGAGATCGACGTAACCGTGACAGGCACGGGAAATAGCGGGCCAGGAACGACTTTATTCCACATTGCATATCAATACGCAAGGCCGTAAATACACCACATTTCCTCCCTTCTAGATCTAATCCCACACCAACAAGTCAACCCACACAACAATAAATGAACATTTTACTCATTTGATGAACCCTAGAAAAGAGCATAATCAAAGACATTGCAAAAGCATCATAGCAATAAAACACTGCAATCCATCACCTACAGCAGGTAACTGAAACATACCATCTAGTGGATTGAACACAGGGGTGTAACACCCTGGCTTGAGATTATTCTGCCTCATAACTGAATCACTTCATAGATCCAATCTCTCTGTGGGCCTTATGGTGTCTCTGCGGATACCGCCTTGTCCCCAGAGCTATCTCGGTTGGTTGAGATGCAGCATCTGTTGATGCCGGAATAGCATCGGTCTCAGCGGGAACTGCTTCCTCTGGTGCAGGTATCCTCTCAATTGACCCCGACCCCTCGAACTCTATTCTTTGAGGAGGGTGTGGTGAATTAACGTGAATCAAGGGACATGACGCGGGATCACATGTTGTGCGTCTCGCGTATAAGGGGAGGTCTCTCTGCGGCACGAGTGATTGTCCCCGGGGCATTGCTATTGACATCGGCTGTCCACTTGATGCTCGTTAACTGAAGGTGCTCATTGACTGGTGAGAATGGAGATTATATCGAACTCCGTGCTTACGCGGATTAGTCTGCAATGGTTAACTGCACATGTATACGTTTCTGCTTATGTACTCCTAGCTGAACCTGTATTTCCTGGTGTGTCCACAGAAGCGGCTCCAATCAAATGGAATAAAGCCTAAACTCTGAAGGTTCATCTCTCGCTCTCATTTCAATTTATTCCATTTGATTTTCTCGGCTCTCTCAACCAAAGATGGACAAGATCTACAAACCAGAGAGGTTCGACGCAGACCCAAACACGACTGACGCAGAAATGAAATGGTCACATTGGTTCTGCTCCTTCTCACACTATCTGACCATCATCGCGGAGGGAGCTGACAAATTTGCCGCTCTCGTGAATCATGTCTCGCCCGGCGTATACAGGCTCTTCTCGGGGTGCGACACTTACGAAGCAGCGATTGACGTACTGCAGGCGCTCTACGTGAAGCCCAAGAACGAGGTATACATACGACATCTTCTCAACACACGCAAGCAAGCAGCCGGGGAGACAATCGATCAGTTCCTGCAAGCTCTGAATCAGCTGGGAAAAGACTGCAGCTTCCGGGCGGTAAGCGCCGAGGAACACCGAAAGGAAGCCACACGGGAGGCATTCATCCAAGGACTCAGATCAGCCCACATACGGCAACGCTTACTAGAGAAAGCGCAACCCACTCTTGACAAGGTAGTCGATCAGGCTCGAGCGATGGATACGGCTCAGCAGCAATCTGAGTCATTTGGGACACCGATGCTGCTCATGAACGCTGCTACGATGGGAACCCAAGGAACCCCACTGGCACAGACTCAGCCAGACATGAGGGATGGAGAAACACCCGAGGAGCCGGATACCCAGACCTCGTCAAACTCCTCAGCAACTGCTCCGGTCGGTAAATGCTTCTTTTGTGGGTACAAAAGGCATCCTCGTCAAAAATGTCCAGCCAGAGATGCCACATGCATGAATTGCGACAAGAAAGGGCATTATGCCAGGGTATGTAAATCTACTCTAAGGAGGAATAAACCCACTTCTGCGGCTCTCTACTCGCAAAATAAATTGACTGCAGCCTCTCCGGGGAATCTATCCAAGGCTATCATCAACGTGCGAATTAACGGGCATATGGCCGAGGCACTGATTGATACCGGTAGCTCTGAAAGTTTCGTCAACAGCTCGCTAGTGAAGGGCAGGAAATGGGTAATCCACCCGACTGACAATACGGTATGCATGGCCGCCACCTCACTACAATCCCGCGTACGAGGGTACTGCAATGTTGAATTGGACGTAAAAGGGTATACGCATCGGGATGTAAAGGTGCTGGTGCTTCGTGATTTGTGCGCAGACGTAATTCTGGGTCATAATGTCCTCAAGCAGCACACGAGCATCGAAATACCCTTTGGAGGAAGCAAGCCTCGTCTAATTTTAAATGCGCTGACCACCGCGGAGGTGACGTCCCCCCAGCTGTTCGCTAACTTGTCGCCGGTCTGCAAACCGATAGCGATCAAATCGCGGCGATATACCACTGCTGACATGAATTTCATCACTTCAGAAACCAAGCGATTACTGGAGGAGGGAATTATCGAACCGAGCGATTCGCCATGGCGCGCACAGGTGTTAGTAACCAGCAGTCAGAACCATAAGAGACGGATGGTTGTCGATTATTCCCAAACGGTCAATCGCTTCACCCAACTCGACGCCTACCCCCTGCCGCGCATAGATGAGATGGTCGAACGCGTGGCCAATTATAAGGTATTCAGTACCATCGACTTGCGAAGCGCCTATCATCAAATTCCCATCCGAGAGGAAGACAAACCGTACACTGCATTCCAGGCAGGGCGGCGCCTCTACCAGTTCAGAAGGATACCATTCGGTGTCACGAATGGAGTAGCTTGCTTCCAACGGGTTATGGACGACATCATCTCAGATGAAAACCTCGAAGACACTTTTGTTTACGTGGATAATGTCACAGTGTGCGGTAGGGATCAGAGGGAACATGATAGGAATCTGGACAGATTCTTGAGCATTGCTGGAAAATATAATCTGACTCTCAACTACGAGAAATGCGTATTCTCGGCAAGGTCAATTGACCTTCTCGGCTACACGATAGCCAACGGCACAATTAAGCCTGATCCTGAGCGATTGCGCCCGCTCCGTGAGCTTCCACCACCTCAGGACTTGCAGACAATGCGCCGGGTGATCGGGATGTTCGCTTACTATGCAAGATGGATTTCGCAATACTCCGAGAAAATATATCCCCTAGTGCATTGCAAAAACTTTCCACCAGATGCCGCTGTCGTGAAAGCTTTCCACGATCTCAAGGATGATATCAGTAAGTCCGTGGTTTTATCGATCGACAGCTCGGTGCCCTTCGTGGTGGAAACCGACGCTTCAAATCACGCCATAGCTGCAACACTTAATCAGTCTGGGCGGCCGGTCGCTTTCTTCTCGAGAACTCTCTCTAGAAGCGAGCAGAGACACTCGGCAATAGAGAAGGAGGCGTACGCCATCGTCGAAGCGCTGCGTAAATGGAGACATTATTTACTGGGAAACCACTTCACGCTCGTTACGGACCAACGATCCGTGGCTTTCATGTTTGATGGGAAAAATAACGGGAAAATTAAGAATGAAAAAATTATGAGATGGCGGATAGACCTAGCCTGCTACAGGTACGACATTGTTTACCGGCCCGGGAAGGAAAACCCTGCTGCAGATACCTTCTCCCGGGTCTACAGTTCGGCAACAATCAGTCAGGCTTTGCAAGACCTCCATGTGTCTCTGTGCCACCCAGGGGTAACCAGGATGGCACATTTCGTACGCAGACAAAATCTTCCCTATTCTGTTGAAGATATTAAACAAATGAATGCTTCATGCCCTGTTTGTGCTGAACTAAAACCCAGATTCTTTGGCGCGGCATCTGGCAGACTGATCAAGGCTACTTCCCCCTTCGAGAGACTAAACATCGACTTCAAAGGGCCCCTGCCCACCGAGACAGACAACAGATACATATTCACCGTTGTTGATGAATATTCAAGGTTCCCTTTCGCGTTTCCGTGCTCGGATATGACCTCGGGCACTGTCGTAAAATGTCTGTCTGACGTCTTCGCTATGTTTGGGAGACCTTCGTACATACATTCAGACAGAGGGCCGTGTTTCATGTCGGCCGGGCTAAAACAATTCCTATTAGAGCACGGCATAGCAACTAGTCGAACGACGGGTTACAACCCACAGGGGAACGGGCAGGTGGAAAGGTATAATGGAGTTATTTGGAAAGCCATAACTCTGGCGCTGAAATCGAGAGGACTGGGCCCCGAGTGATGGGAGGTTGCTCTTCCTGACGCAATGAATTCCATACGCTCTTTGCTCTGCACGTCCACAAATGCCACTCCTCACGAACGTATGTTTACTCACCAACGACGTTATGTTGACAGTCAAACGGTGCCCAACTGGCTGACCCACCCCGGTACAGTGTTCATGAAACGCCCGGTACGACAAAGCAAGTATGAACCGCTGGTGGAGGGGGTCGAACTCATTGACACTAATCCAGAGTATGCTCATGTCAGGCTCCCGGATGGCAGGGAGACCACTGTGTCGGTTCGCCATCTGGCTCCCGCCGGTACTCCTCCCGCCGGTACACCACCTCCTGGCTCTCCTCCTTCTGACATTTCCCCCCAGGAACTCCGCCAGGCGACGGGGCTGCCGTGTTCCCCCCGAGAGCGATCGAGGAGTCATCCCCGGCACAAGTCGAGGCTCACCAAGAGGATCGGGAGTCTCCCTCAAGTGAAACTGCCGTTTACTCCCGGAGAGGTCGACGAATAAGGCCCCCTCGACGACTCAATCTGTAAAGGGGATTATCGGCATTCTCGCTGCTCATGCTCCTATATGCCCATTATATCATATATCGATGCTCATTTCCATGCTCCTACAACTCAAAATAATCACTGCTTGGCATGTATGCTCCTGTAGATCTATTAGTCCGCGTTGCTTGAAATGTATACTCCTATAGAGCTAAAGCAATCATGGTGTGTAAGATGGGCCCCTAGTTACATTTTAAAGGTGAGGAGAATGTGGTGAATTAACGTGAATCGAGGGACATGACGCGGGATCACATGTTGTGCGTCTCGCGTATAAGGGGAGGTCTCTCTGCGGCACGAGTGATTGTCCCCGGGGCATTGCTATTGACATCGGCTGTCCACTTGATGCTCGTTAACTGAAGGTGCTCATTGACTGGTGAGAATGGAGATTATATCGAACTCCGTGCTTACGCGGATTAGTCTGCAATGGTTAACTGCACATGTATACGTTTCTGCTTATGTACTCCTAGCTGAACCTGTATTTCCTGGTGTGTCCACAGAAGCGGCTCCAATCAAATGGAATAAAGCCTAAACTCTGAAGGTTCATCTCTCGCTCTCATTTCAGAGGGTCTGCTGATTGGAAAGGTTGAGCTTCACAGCTCAGCCCGGTATCCCGCATTTGGTCCACATGCCGTTTCCAAACGCGGGGTCCAACTGCAACATCATAATTTGAGGGACTCGACCGTACAGCACCAATTACCCACTTGTGGTCCTGACGGTAGTGGTGCACAGGAACAGGCTGTCCTACAAGAAATTCACGAATGTTGCCTTTACCTCCACAAAGGGCCCATTGAAAAAGTCTATCGTTGACCCTTTTTCTGATATCAGGTTTAATCGCATCCAATCTCGTACTCAGTGCTCTGCCAAGAAACATCTTTGCAGGACTCTCTCCGGTTGTCGCATGAGGAGCGTTCCGGTAGGATATCAGGAAACGGGCTAACTTTGCTTCAACGGTGTTCTCCTCTTCCCTTGCAGATTGAAAAGCCTGTTTGAAAGTTTGGACAAAACCTTCAGCCAGTCCGTTTGTGGCTGGATGGTAAGGATCAGACCGAATGTGTGTAATTCCATTTCGTTTCATGAAGAGGTTAAATTCATCCAATGTGAACTGAGGACCATTATCAGATACTAGCTGTTCAGGAACGTCATTCCTGGCAAAACTCACGCAGTTTGGTGATGGTCTGTTGTGACGTAGTTGACTTCATGACATAAATTTCTGGCCATTTGGAATGTGCATCAAGCACCACCAGACACAGAGTGTCAAGAAATGGCCCAGCATAATCCACGTGTATTTTATGCCATGGGGCCGAGGGCCACTCCCATGGATGCAAGGTGACACCTGTGGCATGTTCTGATGTAGTTGACACTCATCACAGCACTTAGCTATATGTTCAATATCCTTATCAATTGAGGGTCACCACACGTAGCTACGTGCTAATGCCTTAATCTTTACTTCGCCAATGTGTCCTTCATGTAGCTGTCCCAGGACACGACTGCACAATGATCGGGGAACAATTACACGTGTGCCCCACAACGGACAGCCACAATGGGTTGACAGTTCATCCTTCCGGTTGTAGAAAAGTTGAATCTGTTTAGCTTCTGGAGACCAACTCTGAGAGACAGATTCTAACACTCGAGACAACTCCAGGTCACGTTGTGTTTCCCCGTCTGATCTCATCATTTGTGACTGGAAGAAATTCAATCGGTGACATGTGAAACACATCAACTGCATCAATAACTTCCTCTGCAGATGGCTGGATGATCTCAAGTGGAAGCCGTGACAGGGCATCTACATTACCATGATCAGTCGTACTCTTGTATTCAATGTTATCGTCATGTCCAGCTAAAAACAATGCATATCATTGCAGACGTGCGGCTGTCATCAGTGGTATTCTTTTGTGATGGTGGAGGGTGGAGAGCAGGTGTTGGTGGTCCGTGACTAGGGTTAGCGTCCTGCCAAAAACGTAATGGTGAAATTTTTTTCCTCCCTAGATAAGAGCCAATGATTCCTTATCTATCCGCGAGTAATTTTTCTCTGATGAGGTTAATGACCTGGACTCAAAGGCTATTGGTCGTTCCTCACCATCTTCCATGACATGAGAGAGCACACTCCCTAGACCATATGGTGACGCATCACTGGCAAGTTGTAGAGGTCTGTTCGCATCATAATGCATAAGTACTACATCAGAAGCGATCAACGTTTTTACCTCCGTAAATGCCTTCTCGCAAGCCTTTGTCCAATTCCATGTGTGTCCTTTCTGTAGTCGCTGGTGCAATGGACGGAGAAGTGTTGACAAATTTGGAAGAAAATGATGATAATAGTTGACCAACCCAAGAAAGGAGCGAAGTTGTGGGACATCTTTAGGCTTTGATGCTTCAGCTATCACCTTTACTTTGTCGGATGTCTCACTTAATCCCTCCGCAGTGATTTCATGTGCGCAATAGGTTCGCTTTTCTTTGAGAAACAGACATTTGTCTGGGCTTACCCAAAGGTTGTGCTGTTTTAGCCTCTACAAAACCAGTCCAAAAATTGGCAAATGTTCTCCATCTGAATTCCCGGTGATGATTATGTCATCGATGAGACATTGTACCTTTGGTATTCCTACCAATACCCGATCCATGGTACGTTGCCACACTGCAAGGGGTGATGCAACCCCAAACACCAGTCTGTTGTACTGCTCCAGACCCTTGTGTGTATTGATTGTTAGGTACTTCTTGGAGTCTTCTTCCATTTCCATCTGAAGATAAGCTTGGCATAAATCAAGCTTGGAGAACTTCTTTCCTCCTGCCAATGTTGCCAGCATATCTTCCACAGATGGTAGTGGCTATTGATCCACCTGAAGTAAGGAATTTATCGATACCTTGAAACCCCCACAAAGCCTAATATCTCCATTTTGCTCCACAACGGGGACTACAGACAAGGCCCATTCACTCCATTCTACCTTGGAGATAATACCTGCCTGTTCCAATCTTTGAAGCTCAGCATCTACTTTGGGACGTAATGCATATGGAGCTGGCCTAGCCTTGTGAAACACTGGCTTGCTGTTTGTCTTTAAGCTCAACCTTGCTTTAGTGCCTCTGAGAGTTCCAATTTCATCCATGAAGACCTCACAGTACTGGTTGAGTAAGTGTTTCATTTGAGCATCTGTCGATCCAGAAATGGTTGAGTTGACATGTATTGACTTGACAGTGTGCCAGTCGAGCTTGTTCTTCCGCAACCAGTCTCTTTCCAACAAGGCTGGGCTCTGAGTGTCCACAACATACAAATCCAGCACACACTGTAGGATTGCTGATTGTACTGTACCAGCATACATAGCTTAGCTTGCCTTTTGGTTTAATTTGTTTACCGGTGAAAGTACGAAGTACAGCTGTAGTGTTCTTTAGTCTCAGATGTTTGTACAGTTTAGTGTACTCACACAATGAAATGACGGAGACTGCTGAGCCAGTGTCCAACTCCATATGCAGATTTCTCCCCGTCACCTAAAGGTGAATCCAGATGACATCCAGCTTGTTGACATTGTTGGTTCCAATGTTAGCTACAAGTGAGTCTTCCTGGTCACCGTTACTGTTGTGTTCGTTTTCCAAACTAACATTTGTGTTCGTTTTCTTACCAGGCTTCCAGCATATTCTTGCAGCATGACCCTTCAAGTGACAGTTATAACACTCCTCGTTCCAGAAATAACAAGTATCAGGGTGGTGTTTCCTTCCGTATCGGAAACAAGACCACCTGTAATTTCCACCACTCTGGGCACCAGATGACCTGGAAGGCATAGCCCCAGGCTTACTAGTCATCTTGTGCACCTTGGGTCCTCCCTTATTCCGTAACTCCACAGTCTTTCGCAGCAGTTTCCATGGAAACCGCGAGTTCAACAGCTCTCCGGAAACTAAGCTCACTTTCCGACAACAGGCGCTTCTGAATGCTCTCATTCGTCAATCCACTGACGAGCCTGTCTCGTAATGTGTCGTTTAGATTGTCACCAAAGTCACAGTGCTGAGACAACCTTTTCAACTCGGTGACAAAATCACATATCGATACTCCGTCATGCTGATCACGTTTGTGGAATCGAAATTGCTGTGCAATTATACTGGGTTTTGGTCATAACTGATCCTGGAGAATTTTCAGAAATTCCCCATAGGGCTTTTTGTGCATGGCTTGTCCGGCATAGTGAGATTCCGAAGCAGCCCGTACATTTTGCTGCCAACTATGCTAAGAAATGCTGGCACCTGTCTTTCACCAGTAATGCCATTCACCAGAAAATACTGCTCCAGCCTCTCCGAATATGCGAGCCAGTCTTCGCGCCGTTCATCAAACGGCTCGATGCTACCGCTATAGCCTGCCATATCTTTGTGGCGAAACACAAATGGCGCTCAGTCACAATTTGAGTTCCACGGCCTTTGACGCTCCAGGCCCCAACATTGTCTTGCTGTTCCAGCGAAGCTCAACGGGCCTTGGACTTGCACAGCAGCTGAGCATAGATCAAACAACTTCACCGCAGCAAAGAAATTCCATCCTCGTCGCCAGTTTATGACATATACAATGGGATTAAGTGGAGCTCAACGTAACCATGACAGGCGCGGGAAATGGCGGCCAGGTTCACTCTTTCATTGCTCTTTTTTCCCGCCTTTGGAATAAACTTCCTCACTCTATTCTTTCCCATTCTTCCCTCCAGGCTTTCAAAACAGCTGTTCACCACCACCTCTTATCTTCCCCCATCCAAATCCTCGATCTTTTCTACCCCCGATAATCCACCCAAGCCCACTTGCATCATTTCTCCTGCTTTCCTTCCTGAAAGTCCCTGAAATGTCCATCTTCTCTTCGCCATGTTCCCCGTCCCATCCCCATCCCTCTCCCTTCCACAGTTCACCTAATGTGTCTGTTCCCCACTGTTTTGTCCCTTCCACTCCCGCCCGTCTTGTCTCATGCCTCCTTGCTGTGAGTTGTGTGTTAGCTCTCATACGAGCCTCGACCAAGGTATACAAAAAAAAAAAAAGTGGAGCTCGACGTAACCATGACAGGCGCGGGAAATGGCGGCCAGGAACTACTTTATTTATCAATATGCACAAGGTTGTAAATACAGCACAAAATACAAAATTTAAGCTCCACAATCGAACTTACAATCAGTTCTGCATCCGAAAAAGAGTGTTCATATGTCTGATTCAGACATATTTGACATGTCAGGCGTCTCCGGAGTCCACAAGGTGTATGTTTAATATGACGGTGTATGTCAATTGACTTGGACAAAGTTATGGAGCACTCGCGTGCATTGTTGGCCACATGTTCTTCTGCGGTGAAACTTGCGGTGGCCGGCTAGCTGAAAATGTGAAATTTCATTTTCCACGACTTTCCTCTTTTTGTCCTTCCATTATAGGACTCGTCACTTCAGCATAGATAAATACAGGTCAGGTCAGGTCAGGTGGGAAACTAGAACAGAAGAGCAGTGTCCTAAGTGGTCCTATCATTGTTGAGCTGGCATAGACGCAGCCGATGAGGGGCCTGCAGACACAGCCAACGAGGGGCCCGCAGACGCAGCTGACGAGGACCCCGCAGACACAGCTGCCAAGGGGTCCGCAGATGCAGCTGATGAAGGGGCCTGCAGTACGCCATCTCACCCCTCCCTACTCCCTTCACAGGCGGTGAGCCCAAAGGCCGCCACCTCCACGTGACAACTTGTCTCACCCTCCCTTAAAAGTTTCTTCAAACATTTCGCATAATTTATACGTTTCATAAAAAAGATTAAACGTTTCAAATAAAAATTAAATAATTTGCTTAAAAAAAATTAATGTAAAAATCGAAAACAAAAGTTTCACTTCTAACAGTTTCTTCAAAAGTTGTACTAACTAAGTATGATAACATTCAATTGCTTTCTACAACGTGGTTCTGCACTGGAGGAAGGAAGGCAAAAAAAAATTATATGATCACAATGAGAAAATAAATTTTCATTTATGACGTAAGGAATGGCCACATCATGGCAGGAAAGCCGAGAGGTACGCATGCTCACTGTGTAGCCTGGATTTGAATGCCAACAAAGCTATAAACTGTCCTTCCGGTATTTCATAAGCAGGGTGATTCATCAATCTCTGTGTCGTCTCTCGGATGGACGATAAACTGGCATCACATCTGCCACAATCCCTCATCCCTCTCCCTCCCAACTCTTCTTATTCTCTCCCACCCCTCTCCCTTTTTCCAATATATATATCTCTCTCTCTCTCTCTCTCTCTCTCTCTCTCTCTCTCTCTCTCTCTCTCTCTCTCTCTCTCTCTCTCTCTCTCTCTCTCTCTCTCTCTCTCTCTCTCTCTCTCTCTCTCTCTCTCTCTCTCTCTCTCTCTCTCTCTCTCTCTCTCTCTCTCTCTCTCTCTCTCTCTCTCTCTCTCTCTCTCTCTCTCTCTCTCTCTCTCTCTCTCTCTCTCTCTCTCTCTCTCGTGGGGACTGTAGCATGTACGAATCAGATTTGGAGTAAGCAGACAGGTGGAATACAAAGGTCGCTGCATGTAGGAGCATACATGTATGCAAGCAGACCTTTGCCAGGAAGATAGCGTGGATTGCAAATACTCCCACCCCAGGTGTATGTGTGTGTGCGTGTTCGTGAGACAGAGACAGACACGTTTATTGGTATCTACATAATCCATCCATTGGGACCATACTCTGTGCAGAGCGTTTTTGCTGCCGAAGCAGTCTCCTTGGCTATTGGGCGCAATCCTGGACGGGTCGCCACTCCGACACAGGATACCAGCAAGCTGGCATTCATTTTGCCCACCTTGGAAGGATGACAGGAAGCGTCAACCCCACCTGGTATTAATTCAACAGCTGAGGGGGATTTGAACTCAGGATCCTCAGATCGCAAGCCCACCACCTTAACCATGAAGCCAACACCAGGCATACATCTACATATGCAGCTTTCAGAATGTGGAATGGTGTCCTCCCAGGGTGGGCTCAAAGTATCCACCTTCATTTCAGTAAGGGGTCATGAATCATTGACCAAAGTGTGAAGTTTGCTGTTCTCAAAGTTTTGTGCTGACGACTTTCTTCAGGATCGTCACTGAGCCCTGGACAGCTTCCAACTGTAGTTAGTTCTTAATATTATTCCCAGGGATGGTTTTTTAATATCTCTGTGAGGTTATTCGTCAACATTCCTGTAGCTCAAACTATCACTGGTACAACTGTGGCTTTCTTCAGCTTCCAGGATCTTTTCACTTCATTCTTGAGGTCTCGGTGTTTGGTCATTTTCTTGATTTCTGTATCGTTTCGTCCAAAATCATTGGTATTAACACCTCAATTAGCAATGCCTCCTTCTCTTTTTTTGTACCCAAGTGTAATATCTGTTCGCAATGCTTTGTTTTCGACGTTCACGCTCGATGGGATCATGAGGTCGTACGTGAGCGGTACTTCCATGTTTTCAGTGATTGCTTTTGGTTCATTGCAGTGGACCCCTACTTGTGCAGTTCTAAATCCAATTTTGTGCAGTACTAAAATTTATAATAAAAACTCCAATGTCATAGAAAGAAACAAGAAGTTAATGCATGACCATGATACTGAAAAGCAAAAGTACCTTTATTTACTGTTTAAATGACAAGAAGTATATTTTTAATTTTAAATCCACAAATGTATGCTGATTAGTACTTTGTTTTAAATTTTTTGTCAAATACTAAGATGTTTAAAACTTAAAACACTGTGTTTATATGACTAGATATATATTTTTAGTCTTACACATGCTGAATTGTTCTTTGATTTACATTTTGTGTCAAACAGTACATGGTAAAAGATGGCTAAAACAGCGAAACTTTCATAAATGCAAGATTTGCAAAGTTGTATCTCGCATATTGTTGCGGGGCCGGGTATCAGTGGCGAGCACGACCGCTAGAGGGAGCAGTAGAGTCAGCTCCACCGAACACACTGGAATTGAGGTCGTGCCTTTTGGATAAGTACAAAAGGCACGGGTCCCTGACTGGACCATGAATCGCCAATAATTCGACTGCGTGGGGTCGGGTCAATTGCCAAACTTCAATATACCTAAGTACCCATGCGGACAAAGCTACCGGGGAATTCACACCCTCGACGGACCTCGAGCGGAACGAGCCATTACCGTGCCCGAACCGTGTGAAACCCGAGCGGAGGTTACCAAGGCCCGTTGGCCAAATGAACAATTTACCCTCGCTATCTCTCAATACACACCGTGCCAAGCCAATGAAAGAAACACAGAAACGAGCTGGGACATTCAACAAAAGGGATATTTATTTATAATGGGGCAAGGGAGCACGCAAGAAGGCAGAGTTAACCGAATAAAAGGAATTCAATGTACAATGAGCAAGGAAAAAGCACTTAACAATTCTACTAACAGGACGGCGCGCCACACACACACACACACACACACACACACACACACACACACACACACACACACACACACACACACACACACACACACACACACACACACACACACACACCCCTGCCCGTCAGATTGACCACAACCTGGCCTGCTCGATCGTCATCAACTGTCTGAAAAGCTCTCCCTTTCGTCCGATCGCGCCGCAACCTTATTCACCCTTCTCCAGGGGGGGAGGGGCCGCCTTCACCCTCCTCACTTTCCCTCACTGGACGGTTTTGGCGCACAGAATCGCTCGTGACCCTGTCATTGGGCAAAACGGGCGGCAAGTCCGTTGATTGGCCAGGGGGCGTGGTGACGTCACGCGGACCGCCTTTCTCACCGTCGCGGGGTCTGATTGGCTGAGCGGCGGCCACCTCACTCGTAGCACACTGATTGGTCGAGGGCCGCCCGCGAGGCACCTCCTTGAACTCCGCCCACAATGGCATCGGCCAGAGCGAGGTGAAGGTGAGGGTGATGCTGGCGTTGTCGTAGTTGATGTTGGTGGTGTAAAAATAAAAAAACCCTATCAAAATAACTCCGCAGCGCATGTACATTCAATTACCCATTAAACAAAGGAAAGGGGAGCTATCTATCCACATTGACTTATCGAAATAACTGAGCTATAGGACCTGTATGTTGAGTGCTCGTGGCTTCCAGATTCATAACAATATATGGAAACAGGCTGTAAATAGTCCAGCTAATTTGGACATAGGTACAACTAATTCATAAAAACAAGCCGGTAGGCGAACATGGGTAGTCGACTACCCAATAGAACCTGACGCGATGGGCCCGTTCGATGGGGGAATGAGCTGAGGATTAAGCACAAGAAAATTCATGATTACAGCTTCAAGAGTTAATGCTGCAGATTGTTTTTTCGTTAAAATACCCCCACATTTCGAGGTTTTTCGGCCGTTGCTAGGCGACGGAGGGGTCCATAGCAACGGTTCTCATTTGCACACAACTCGGTCATGGTATGAACCTACCAACCAAGTTTCATCGAAATCGCCATTTCAAATACTGATAATAAGGGTAGAACAAATTTCAATTTTTTTTTTTCGACTCGATCGACGACCCAACATATTTTCGACGAGTCGACAAAATGTCGATAATCGCTCAAACGTTCCCTTTTTCAAATGGCAATAAAAAATAAATCCCCAAAGGTGCCAAAGTGCCCCCCTCTTGTTTTGAGATCAGTATACAGACATGAGTTACAGAAATTGCAATAAAACATTGTAAATACCACAAACCACGGCCAGTCAGGATTCCACTGGACTAATAATTATTCACGAGCAGCTTTGGGCGACAACAGTTCGGGGCCATGGCACCCGCCTCAAAGATTTGTGCAGTTCCAAAACATCCTTCAAATAAACCCTGAGGTGAATGGAACACACCGAGAAATGACCCAACATGCTCAGACAACCATCGGTTGTTGTTGTTGTTGTTGCCGCGCAATTACCGCGCAGGCTTGACGCGGCCTTCTCCTGCACTGAAGGTGTTTGTGAGGGAAATGGGGGGAAAAAAAAGAAATAAAAAAAAAATGAATTTATAACCAACGCAAGAACTTGCATGATGGGCGGTGTATAAGCCAAGTGTCATTTGGTAAGATTTTTTTTTCTTTGTTACTCTGCATCAAAAATTGAAAATGAACGTACGGGCATCAATCCCGAGTTGATTTTAAAGATTATACCGCGAACGACGTACGTTAATTACCATGGTGTCCCCATGCTGAGGACCAAGTTAACGGACGGAGTGGAAATGCAACGTCGCGATGAGTGTTTGTGTGTGGCGACGAGGAGTCAGTGTTTTGGGCTCCTTGTTTCCACAGACATATGAAAACCAACGTCTCGCTAATAATAAGTCGCCGCTCGCGCCTTGTTTCCCACGACCTGGGCGCGCTTTTCGTAGTGAGCGTTCAAGGCCCGGTAAGCCCGTGTCGCGTCAGGTACCAGGTCCGTGTACACCGTACCTCGGATCGAGGTTACCTCGAGGTTTGTCGAGGTTACTGTGAGGATTATCGAGGTTACTGTGAGGATTATCGAGGTTACTGTGAGGATTATCGAGGTTACTGTGAGGATTGTCGAGGTTACTGTGAGGATTATCGAGATTACTGTGAGGATTGTCGAGGTTACTGTGAGGATTGTCGAGATTACTGTGAGGATTGTCGAGATTACTGTGAGGATTGTCGAGATTACTGTGAGGATTGTCGAGATTACTGTGAGGATTGTCAATATTACTGTGAGGATTGTCGAGGTTACTGTGAGGATTGTCGAGGTTACTGTGAGGATTGTCGAGGTTACTGTGAGGATTGTCGAGGTTACTGTGAGGATTGTCGAGGTTACTGTGAGGATTGTCGAGGTTACTGTGAGGATTGTCGAGGTTACTGTGAGGATTGTCGAGGTTACTGTGAGGATTGTCGAGGTTACTGTGAGGATTGTCGAGGTTACTGTGAGGATTGTCGAGGTTACTGTGAGGATTGTCGAGGTTACTGTGAGGATTGTCGAGGTTACTGCGAGGATTGTCGAGGTTACTGCGAGGATTGTCGAGGTTACTGCGAGGATTGTCGAGGTTACTGCGAGGATTGTCGAGGTTACTGCGAGGATTGTCGAGGTTACTGCGAGGATTGTCGAGGTTACTGCGAGGATTGTCGAGGTTACTGCGAGGATTGTCGAGGTTACTGCGAGGATTGTCGAGGTTACTGCGAGGATTGTCGAGGTTACTGCGAGGATTGTCGAGGTTACTGCGAGGATTGTCGAGGTTACTGCGAGGATTGTCGAGGTTACCGCGAGGATTGTCGAGGTTACCGCGAGGATTGTCGAGGTTACCGCGAGGATTGTCGAGGTTACCGCGAGGATTGTCGAGGTTACCGCGAGGATTGTCGAGGTTACCGCGAGGATTGTCGAGGTTACCGCGAGGATTGTCGAGGTTACCGCGAGGATTGTCGAGGTTACCGTGAGGATTGTCGAGGTTACCGTGAGGATTGTCGAGGTTACCGTGAGGATTAGCTATGTTACAGTGAGGATTGTCGAGATTACCGTGAGGGTTATCGAGGTTACCGTGAGTGTTATCGAAGTTACTGTGAGGTTTATCGAAGTTACTATGAGGATAATCGAGGCTACTGTGATGATTATTATCGAGGTTACTGTGAGGATTATCGAGAGTAGTAGATATATGGGGTTTCAAAGGCAACCATGGAAATGAATGGGGTGAAGGGGAAAAATGTCTTTGAATTGATCCCTGAAAACCCCTAAACAGGAGTCTAATTCCTCCCCTTCCCATACAAATGTATAGGGAGAACTCTCTGACTCGAGACCCATCAGGACAAAAAGAGGAGAATGATTTTATGTCATACAAGCTCATGTTAAATTGAGACCGTCTCAGGGCCCAAAAAACCTCATACAAATTAATAGGGAGAACTCCATCTCAAGGCTCATTCAGTTAAACAGGAGAATGATTATCTCTCTCCCCCTCTGACTCTCAGTCCATGGGGTCAAAAGAAGCGATCGATCTCTGCCTCATTACTTCCTGATTTCCTTTTATATTTTCACTCCACTCAAAGAGTGATCCAATAAATATTTGTCCGTGTTCTATTTGCGATAATAAATTAATTTTCCGATTACATTCATCGCCATCGAGTATGTTCACAAATATTATTTTTAGAACTTAGTTCTTTGTCTAAATGTCTTTGTTGAGCAGAAATAAAATGATAAACTTCTCTCAATGCTCTTGTTTGACCACCTGAGACACAGATTATTTGTTTGCATAAGCCACGCCCAGTTTTAATGAATCATACCAACTTTTCTTAAGCTCCACCCACTTTTCCTAAGCCCTGCCCACTTTTACTAAGCCCCACCCTCTTTTGTGAGGACCACCTACTCCTACATCATTTCCTGTTAATCGATTTTCCAAAGAATTCTCCATTTTGAAAAAGGAAACCTTAATCGATCATATATACTTAATCGATTTTCCAAAGAATTCTCCATTTTGAATTTTTTTTTTCTCCATTCTAACAACATCTGACTCGCAAGGCTTGCCTGGGCTTGCCCAGGGAATTTTCAAAGAATTCTCCATTTTGAAAAAGGAAGCCACACTCACCAATCTTTCTCTATAAAGGCTTCAAACCCAGACTGATTTTGAACATATTTTTACTTTTACTGAGAATGGACTGCTGTCCTGAGCTTGAGTGGGATGATTTTGGAGTTCCTTGGAGTTCTACTACTTGGATGGAACTAAACCTTCAAGTTGATGAACTGGATTCAAACCTCTTATCTGTTGAGGTAAGATTTTATTTTCCTATTTACAGAGTTTGATTTAAGCATATAATCATTTAATAATTAAATCACTTAATACATTATTATTTTCTCTCACAGGAAATTGTATCTGAAACACAAAATGAAAATACTGCTTTTGCCACAACTTGGGGCGAAATCGTTGGTTTGTTTGAAGACCTTGTAAGCGACCAAGACCCACAGAATGAGCTCAACCTTGATGACCCAACCAAAGAGTTATACCTTGTAGACCAGCAAAATCCTGAAAAAGAGTTTTACAACAGTACTCATTGCGAGTTATCAAGACAATACCCACTGAACAAGTTATACCTTGATGAGCCAGAATACAAGTTTTACCTTGGAGACTCACAAATTTTGAAAAAATCAGTAAATGAGTTCTGCCTTGATGGTTGAAATAACGACCTTGGAGACTCTGGAAAAGGGTTCTGCCAAGATGTTTCTAAATATGGAACCTACTTTGGAGACTCACAAATTTCAGATATTTTGAAAATGGAGATTTCCTTGATGATCCATAGTTGTACTATGAGAGATCAATCACCGAAACCCATAAAAATTGGAAAAATGGAGTTTTCCTTGATGATCCACAGTTATACTTTGTGAGATCTATCACTGAACAACATAAAAATTGGAAAAGTGGAGTTTTCCTTGATGATCCATAATTATATTATGTGGGATCTATTCCCAAAACACAATATTTCTGGAAATTGTGATTCTACCTTGGAGTCTTGGAGAGATGGTTATATTTTTGGAGACTTGAAATGTGGGTTCTGGCTTGATAACTCACAATGTGATACATATCTTGGAAACTCAACAGGAATGTGGTTTATTGGAGACTTGGAAAGTTGGGTTTATTTTGGAGACTTGAAATGTGGTTTCTACCAAGACCCTTGGGGATCTCAACCTATCGATGTGATTCCTTGTTGGATGGTGCTTGATGAGAGCAATATCAAGAAAGTTCTGGGAAGAAAGTGCAGGAAAGTTCTTACTCCCCCTTTCTACTTTATCAAACCTGAAAGCCTTAAAAGACAGAATTGGAAGAAGAGAAAAAAAACCATAAAAAAATATATATTGTTAGTTCTGGGAAGAAGATGCAGGAAGGTTCTCACTCCCTCTTTCTACTTCATCAAACCTGAAAGCCTTAAAAGACAGATTGGAAGAAGAGAAAAAAACATAAAATATATATATATATATATATATATATATATATATATATATATATATATATATATATATATATATATTGTTGAAATATGTATTTAAATATAAGATATTAAGTTGGGCGAGGGTTGGGTTGGGGTTCAGATTTTGAATGTGAGGGTTGGGGTTGAGATTTTGAATGTGAGGGTTGGGGTTGATTATCCTCCTTGTTATGTTATCTCTCACACACACACACACACACACACACACACACACACACACACACACACACACACACACACACACACACACACACACACACACACACACACACACACACACACACACACACACACACACACACACACCAACAAACAAAAGTTAAGCCTTGACTGACTATTCAGTTGAGGAAATCTGTGTTTGGGGTTCACAGATCGAAGAACGTCCCCCTTGACACACAATATATATATATATATATATATATATATATATATATATATATATATATATATATATATATATATATATATATATATATATATATTTATTTTTTAATTTAACCCTGTTATACACCTCGGACTTGGTCCTCGAGTGTCCATAATGGTGTATAGTAGAGGGGAGTGAAGCGCCAACCTATTGCTCCCATGAGTATTATTTGCTTGGTTTTGTCTTTTGTAATTCCTGTGAATAAAATGACCTAAAATCTCTTCCCCTTCTAAATCATATACCTTATAAGTCCAAGGAACTGTATCTATCACATCAATAATTTTAAAAAGTTCATTTGTCCACCGCTTTGTATAACCCTTTTCAAAATGAGATTTCCATCTATATATTCTGACTATATCACCAACTTTGAACCTAGGCTTTTTGACATTGATCTCTTTTTCATATTTTAATTTTGTAAATGTTTCTGATGGTTTCATATTCGTTGAGTGTGAATCATGTCATTATACTTATCTACAATATCCTGAATAAAAGATGACCATTGTTGTGAACCGAGTTGTGTGAATTTTTTATATAGTCTCTCTTTTAAGGTACGATTAAAGCGTTCAATAAGAACGGCTTTTCCTTCATTAAAGGTACTGTATAATGTAATACTGTTATTTTTTAGAAAATTCAAAAATGTCTTGTTATGAAACTCTCTACCCTTATCAGTCCACAATTTTTTAGGTTTTCTCTTGCTTTTATTAAATATCTGTTGAAAGGCTAACATAAGAGTATTACCTGTTTTGTTTTTTAAAGGGACAACCCATGCGTATCTACTCCTCAAATCAATAACGGTTAAAGCATACTTGTACCCCTTATCATTATTGAGTTCAATCAAATCAGCGGACCAGATATAATCAACTTCCTTGGAATAAACCTTCCTTCTATGAAACTTTGTGAATATTGGTTTATGTAATTCATCAGCTAATTGCTCTTCAATCTTAATGATATCATTGGAGCCTATAAGTTTTTTGAATTTCCAAGTCCAAGTTTCAATTTAGCACTGATCATCTTCTTCACGATGAACCTATCAACTTTTTCTCTCAAGGTTGGATTTTGTATCAGAGACAAATTCTACAACATTTCTCCATCGGCTTCATGTTTTTTCTTCCAACGTTGTGGTATTCCCATAATCAATATCGTGTCTCTTGCACACTTCATCAACCCTATTGATGGGTTTACTCCATGGTTTAGGATTGTCTGCTTCATCTAATCTTTTATCCAAGTTTGTGCCTGGACCACAGAAAGAATACCCTGGTAGATGTAATTCCCCTGGTATTCCAGTAGTTGTAAATTTACTTCCTGATAAAAACTTTTGTATATCTCCTCCGAGTTTGTGTTTGGAGATAAATATTTTTTTTTTTTGAACCACACACCGAACATGTACCTTTTTGTATGACCCTATTATTTTTACTTTTAAAATATGAAATATTTTTAGTTTTAGTTTTCTTTTTACATTTGAGACAACAACTCATTTATTTATGAGAAAAATTCCTCCAGAGTGCGAAAACCTTTTTCGTTTCCAACATGCACATTTGAATCTTAATTTTTAAAACATAAAGATTCCTGAGAAACGTCTTTACTCTCTCCTCCATTTATTTAAGAAAATAATGAAAAACTTTAATGCAAGACAATATCTTTCCCTTGAAAACGATGCCAATAGTCTTGTCAATTCTTTGTTTTCCTCCTGGTTTTTTTGTTGTTTTATTGAGATTTATTACCTTCGCAAACTTTGTTGCGAAGGTTATGTTTTGATCGCTGTGTATTTATTTATTTATTTGTGAATATGTGTGTTTGTTTGTTTGTCATTCGCATAACTCCAAAAGTATTGAACTGAATCGCAGCAAATTTGGTGGGATGATTGGTTATTATCCGAGGACCATTTGATTAGATTTTGGGGGCGATCGGGTCAAAGGTCAAGGTCATGAAAAGGTCAAAATCGTCTTTTTACCATAGCGCAGTCAATTTGTATCCAATTTGCATGCAACTAATGCCAAAATGTTCAGAATTCAATGTCCCATCTTGTGATATGTGACATGACACAATGACGTAGTAACCCTTACTAGCGGTTGGGAGTCAAAGGTCGGGGGGGGGGGGTCACGACGTTGCAAAATGTGCGGTTTTAGACATAACACGGTCAATTCTTATCCGATTTGCATGAAACCAACACCAAAATGTTGACTGTTCTGTTCCCCACACTCTAATACCAATTACAAAATTAAGAGTACAAAGGTCAAGGTCGAGGTCATGAAAAGGTCAAAATCATCATTTTGCCATAGTGCGGTCGATTTTTATCCAATTTGCATGCAACCAATGCCAAAATGTTGTGAATTCAATGCCCAATCTTGTGATATATGATATGACACAATGACGTCATTACCTTTGTTAGCGGTTTGGGTCAAAGGTCAGAGGGGGGGTCAAAGACCTTTATTATCATAACACGGTCAATTCTTATACAATTTGCATGTAAGTAGATTCAAAATGTTTAGAATTCAATTCCCTATCCTGTGATGTGTAATATTTGACAGTGACTTTATTGGTGAGTTTAAAGCATTGGGGGGGGGGGTGGGTCACTGAACTTATTTCTTATAATGTGACCAGTTGTCATCAGATTGACTTGACACCGACACCCAAAAAGGTCAGGGAGTTCATACAGAAATTGTACAATGTACGTGAATCAGTGTCAAACAGCAGGAAATTTAATGTTTTTAAGCCATCATAACACATATGAGATGGTAGATGTGGTCTGGGATTAAATACCCTCACAATCGACGGTTTCTGAGGGGGGGGCAAAATGTAGCGTTGGCGAAGGTATGCGCTCGACTGAGTGCCCGTTCTGATTTATTTTCTGTAATAACCCCAATCTTTTTTTTAAATCTCACTGGTTTCCATATTTTCATATTTATTTATTCTCTCTCTTTCCTCCCTCTCCTCCCTCTCCTCCTCCTCCTTCTCTCTCTTCTCTCTCTTCTCTCTCTCTCCTCCTTCTCTCTCTTCTCTCTCTTCTCTCTCTCTCCTCCTTCTCTCTCTTCTCTCTCTCTCCTCCTTCTCTCTCTTCTCTCTTTCCTCCTCTCTCTTCTCCCTCTCCTCCTTCTCTCTCTTCTCCCTCTCCTTCTCTCTCTTCTCCTTTTCCTCCTCTTCCCTCTCTTCTTCTCTCTCTTCAACTCCTTCCTCGTCCCTTACTATCCTTGAATCACTTACACCCCATAGAATATCATACATATATTCATTGAGATTTCTTGTTATTCCTGTATGCAAAATATTTTTTTTACAAGAGGAAACCAATAAAATTTCTTCTGCATTTCTAAAAGAGCCTTACGTTTTCTTAACTTTATAATTTTTTCATTATTTAACATTCTAATTAAATCTAAAGTCGTCGGTTTATCAACATCAGCATAAAGCCAATCTTTTATTGAAAATACATCATTCTTATGTTGTAGAACATATTTATAAAATATCGAATACCCTTTTCTTGTAGGTATGCTTGGACACAGAAATGATAATTTTCTTGAAGCCTTCTTGCTATCATTTATGTATTAGAAATATATGACAGAATAGTATTATGACATGAAACACTTCCCCATCTTCCCATAGTTAAATCATTTTGTATTTCCTTACTTATTATATATAATCCTGTTTTTTCTGTTTTCATGATATAAACTAGGGCAAAACCATTATTATATTTACCCTTATTAAATTCTTTTATTTGTTTTTTACTAATCGTGCTTCCACAAAACTCATTCTCCATACCAAGTGGATAACATTCTTCCTTGCGAGACTGATTTAATTGTTCCAGGTCTTCTAGGTCAATTTTAAATGACCAATTATACCCTAACTCATTCATATCATACCCCCATTGTTCTATTCTCATCCAAACGATACGCCCTTCTTTATAAAAAAAATATTTTAATTGGAACTGTGAATTCTGTATGACCTGGAGATAAAAATCAACATTTCTGTATCTTTGGAATACACGGCCGTTTTATTTAAGGATATAAATATTGTGATAAATCACTTAATCTCACCAAGTCATTCGCGTCAGTCAGGCTTGGATAATTTTTTTAATGTTCAGCATTTTTCATATTAATATTTTTTGTTATACTATATTTCTGTCGTTCAGCCTGTCTCTTTGTGTATTAATTTCATAAATCAATATCCAGTTCTTGGGATACACCAAAGATAGAACCATCTTTACCAACATGTCATTTATATTAGATTAAAAATAATGTCATAAAATTTTTTATTTTTGTTGAGTTGAAATAACACATAGAGACATAATTGACCACAACACTTGGAATTTAATTATTGGACTTGAAATGTTTGATAAACACCATTCTGTAAGAATTTTATGACTTCAACAGCTGGTGGAAGACCAAAACTATCAAAATAATATTTGTCTTGACTATTAAAAATACAAACCCAATGAGAACCGTTCCCATTATTATCTTCTAAGTTCATAATAATATTCTTTGTATGTTTAGGCACATTTGTTAATTAATCTCTCATACAAATAACCACATTATGAATTTTTAATATCTTACAATATTTGACAAGTTGTAAATTTGATGTATTCTTTCCAAATTCTTTAAACCACTCATCAATGCTCATTTATTTATTAGAAAGATATAATCCATTACCCCTTTTAGTTAATTTCACACCTGCTTGTGCGATAGAAGAAAGCATATCTCCAACTAACAATCTCGCTTTATCAGGCAGACCTTCAAGTTTTTCAGCAAAATCTACAATTACACCACTTCCACTAATTTGTTTCTCCAACTCTTTGTTATGTCTTTCCAATTCTTTTTGAGCCCGGAGTTGAGCCTTCCTTTCGTTGGCAGTTTTCACCGCTGTTGAAATACCACCTGTCAATGCTCCAACCGCACTTTAACCAGCAAATAAAGGAATTATAAATGGGAGAAATTCTCCACTCATCTCTCTTACTGAATATTTTTTCAACATTGGTTTTGTTATTTTAAGTTTAAGTGAGCCAGTATCGTTCAAGATTTTAACCTGTTCTCTTGTGAGCAAAACATCAATTCTTACTGCTCCTTTTCTCTGAATTGTATTAACGTTAATCGACAAGGCTTTTGATTTTGAACACAAGATGATTGATTATGAAGATTGATTTGATTAACATATACCCCAGTTGGTACTTTGCCACTCATTTATTGAACAAAAAATTATGTGAGACTAATCATAACACCATTATCTGTATTAATCTGTAATTCTGTTTGTAGCAAAAGCAAACGATATGTATCAACTTCTTCACTCTCTCCTCTTTCAATGTTTAGGGAAGTATCCACTCGATTCGACTTTATAAGTTTCCTTTTGAGCACTCAGGTCAAACGCATAGATTGTATACAAACTTTTAAATGCTGTCATATCCAAAATCTCTATTATAATACCAAGCTTGCACACCAAAAACTCGGCTCGCCGTCACACGATCCCTATGAAATTGCTGTGGCACTTAGCGGACATGCCGACAATGTTTGGGAAGTCTTGGCGTTCCATAGTACCACTTGCATTTTGCACAATGCGTATTTTTGTCATTCCCCGTGTACGGTCTGTCATCTGCTTCCAGCTATGTTGTACTGCTATCCCATGCATGTGCACGGGTATCACTAGTAGGTTCTTTATTTCCATTACTTTCACACACCTTTTGGTAAGACTTGTATGCTTCAGCAAAATCGTTTTTTTCCCAATTAATTTCCAATCTATCTCGTGGATAAAATGTTCCATATAGAGAAACCGAAGTTGTTTCACCTTAGCATTATCACTCAATGGATTATTCTTCTCAGAAGCAGTCTCGCCATCTGGTTTTAAAAAAATGATCCACAGATATCGTGGCTTTCCTTCCAGAACATCCAAATTCCACGTGTAAGTGGTTTGGTTTAGTTTAACGTGTTGACATCTTCTTTTGAGGTATGATACACTGAGTGGTTTCTTTTAGTTAAGTCTTCTGTTCAACATCTCTTCTGTTTTAAGATTAGGAGTATATTCACTAATATACCAACTCATTTCATCAATTACAAATTTATTCTGGGCACCAAAAGCACTCGCAACACCAAAGAGTAATCTATTTTCATTGCATTCCTTTGTAGTTGAAATCTAATTTTAAGACCATATAGAACTTTATCATGATCACAAAATCCAAATATACCTTTAAGAGGAACTGCCACAGTAAAACTATTTACTGCTTTTGCATCATCATTATACACTCCTTTCCTTTGAATATCTCCAGGGTCTGTGGTTGTTCTCGTTGACATATCAGGAATAAAACCTTCGACAGACCCCTTTCCCATTCTATCACTGAATGAATATCGTGTAAATTTCATCATTTCAGATACAGCAGAGATATAATCAACTGCTTCAACTTCTTGTGTTCCAATGTACAAAGGAACACTATCAAACATTTTCCATTAGAAATCATTCACGAGTGTAGCATTTGTGTTATTCCCAGCCTTAGTGAATTTAAATTTACACAACACGAAACTTTCGGATAGATTAAAATAAGTTTGTTGATGATTTATTTCAAACTTTTTGTACCATTTGCATTCCAGTCTGTTTCAGTTATTGCATTTACCCTGAAGTAATCTTTTTTAGTGGAGTTTGAGATGACAATGGTATCATCCAAATCATAGATACTATCAATTGCTTCCATACTTGTATTTATTTAGGAAAAAAGATGTGAAAACTTTTGAAACCCTGACCCAAGTATTTGAATTATTTTCTGTCGTTCTTGGAAAGACAACTGAGTTTTGCCTTTCTTAATTTCTTTTATTGCTTGTAATTTATAAGATTCCTTTTGGGCATCTTTTATGATCTTTACAGTACCTGCTACATTTCCCACAGCAGAAGCAGTTGAACCAATTAGGTCTTTATGTTCAAGAATAGTTGAACCTCTACCCATTAGAGTATCAATTATCACATCTCCTTTTTTTCGAAATTGATGTCTGACACCCCTTTGTCTCTTTGATTTATAGTATCCTCTACCAAGATACATACCTTCACCCTTGTAGTATGGGGAAAGGAACATCCCATCCCCTGTAATTATTTTATATTTTCCCAACTCGTGTTTCCTCACAATAACCATCGTATTTATTTATTGAAAAACTTCACGTTGGTGAATTCTGATGGATATAACTTCTCCATGAAAAGAAATCATACGATTATCTTCGTCGGTTATCCTAAAATTTACTCTGCATATGGTTTTTTTCCTGACACAGGGAGATAAACCAGATTTTTGGGTTCCATATTGAATTTATAACCAATTGGGGTTGAGTATGCGCTGAATGAAAATATTGTATTTGTTCTTATTCCATCATTATCAGCACCATCAATCAAATCGCAGTGAATTAATACCGAATTTATTCCTGAGGATATTTGAATGACATTATCACTGTAAACCGTCCCATTAGTTTCAATCTTTTTTGAGGAGAAACCCAATAACTCTCTAAATGAATAATCAATTGTGAAATCAACCTTGTAGTTATTTTAAAGTTTAATCGTTGATTTTGAATATCTATGACAATATATTTTGGTTCATCACCCTGTTCTTTCATAAGACGAACAATTTCGGAAGATATTTGAGAAATTTCATATGCTCCGGGTGAGACTGCTATCGTTTTGTATCCACTTCCCGGATTATAACTAAACTTGTCATTTTTCTCAGTAATATTAAATAAGGTATTATAAGTTTCCATGGGCAATAAAGATGCCTCATATTCTTTTGTTGGGTCAAGTTGTAGTGGGTATGGGAATGAAGATGTGTGGTCGCTTGTTGTGAAATGAAAACAAAGGATTGTGCTTCTCATCTTATTTAATATGAGATATAATGTCTTCATATTGATATTTATTAATTATTTTCATGTTCATCAACTGGTCTAAAATGGCTGATGCTTCATAAAAACAATTGTTATTTCCAGCCTTCTTACGACCAAACAACAATAACAGTATATGAACTAATTGTGATGGATCATTTGAAAGATAACTAACACCTGAACCAAGGATACTTAAAGCCTGAATAATGTGTTTCTCCTTCTCATTCTTGCTACGTTTACCAGAAAGACTAACCCTATAATTAACAGAGTTCAGCAGATCAACATATACTCTATCATCATTATTTTTCATATCCAATGGTTTATCAAAATACTTTGATTCATCCCTCACAGTTGAAGCTTGTCTTCCATCCTTTGTGAGAAGAAACATTAATCTGGGGGTCAATTTAGCAGGGGGTTGAACAGAACTCAAGAACCTTAATTCATCATTAAATATCAATACCTTTTCTTGAACAAGATGAAATATTACTGGTTGTTCTGTTGGAATGAGTCCTGCTTTGGTTTTTGATTCCGCTGAATATTCATTGTTTTGAAGAGCATTCGCAATATAATCAGGGGGTTGATTTTTCTCTTCCATTTGTTGAAATAATCCTTCATCATCATATTCTAATTCTCCTATATGCTCTAATTTTTCCTCCGTCATTTGACTGAAATCTTTTATCATTTGAAGTTTTGTAGGAGTATATTCTATTGTGGGAACTGTGGAAACATCTACATTTTTTCTTGGGGAGTTTTTAAAAGTGGTTTAAAAAATTTCTCGTTTTCTTTCAAATGCTTCTTCACCCGTTGGTTTCAAAAGTTGTAAAACAACAGGAAGACATAAAGAAGAAACGCAGACAGAAACTAACTCTTGATGTTCCTTAAATCTTCTTGCTCTTTCTTTCGCATCCATTTATTTATTGGAAAATATCATTTCATATCTCATCTTGTTTCACAACAATATATTTATATTTTTCAGTCGTGTGCTTCATATAATCCCCAAATTATTTTTTACTGCATAATGTAGAACAATTGTCTCTCCAAAAATTGTTTATATCAATTGAATTGAACTTGAATAAAATAAAAGTATTAGCATTGTTTCTGATGGAACGATGAGGAAGTTGAAAGTATGATTGACTAAGATAAATACAATTACAACAAGAATGTCTCCCTCTTGTGTAGTTGCTGTCCATTACCGTTTGGTTTCTCTCATTAACACAATCATCAAAGATAACGAGGTTCTTTTTTGATTTATCCAAATCTTGGGGAGACGGTATATCATCCGTTTTATCACTAAGAATACAAGTTATTAGTTTTGATTTCTTTTTATATCTCTGTGTATCACAAAATAGTTGTATTATATCTTCAATGTGAAAATCATTAAGATTGTTTTGAAGTTTAAATAAACCAATTATGTCTTCTTTATGAAGACCAGCATTAAAACCTTGTGAGAGGTGTTGATACTCTGGTTGAAAACTTGACTTTGTGAAAATTATTAAATTATCATAATCAAAAAAGTTGGGAGTAAGGAGCATCTTTAAAAGTAAGCAGTTTTTTCCACATCCACTTGAACCAACTATGAGGCATCTTAATGAATTTGGCAGATTTTTATGGTTGTTAAATTTTATCTTATTTTCCCAAATGGGTAAAAAATCATTCATTTATATATTTGGAAAACAGGTTATTTAATTTATTGTTGGCTTTTTTAGAAAATCTATTTTATCCTAAGTTCAGGTTTAATTTCAAGATAATCCATTATTTTATTTATGCAATATCTTGTGTTGATATTTCCCTGAAAATGACAATCGTGAATAATATATAACAACAATCCTTTGAACATTTCTCTAATACATTCAGTTTCTTCCCTTGTAAGGAAAGGTGTGTTATCACCCTCATACTTTACATTCATTTCTCCAATCAATCTTGAAAAGTAATTCATTTTTGGCATAAATCTAAAAATTATTTTCCTTTTTATATTTTTTTATTATCATTAATTAGAAGATAATCACAGAATATACATTGTTTATAGGCTTTTGACTCTGTGTTTAATCCCCATCTTTCACACGCAGGACAATTCTCAAATTTGTCATTTGGAGAATCAGGGAATTCAAGAGGCTCAAAATCGAGTAAACTATTCATATTTATAAAGTAAAACTTCACTTAAACTGAAATTCATCATCGGTATCATCTTCGATACTTTCAGAATCATCTATAAAACTACTTTCATAACTATCATTTGAACACAAACTCTCAGTCTCATAATCACTCTCATAATCTTGAAAATCTTCAGTTGAATAATGACTCGTATTTAATTTGTAGAAAAACCATTACCATCTCTATCTATATACTTTTTTTTCATGAACAGATTCAACTACTACATTTTTAATATTAAAGGTAGTTTTAAAATGATCCTTCACTACTATTGAACGAAATGTCATTTCACCTGATATGTTCACATCCTTTATTTCATCAGGATTTACATCTTTAAGGTTGTTGAAAAAATACAAATTTCTCCTTGCATATTACAGATGGTCTTATCTTTTCTTTCGAAAGCTTCATCCATAAGGTTTTTATTTTTTGATACTTTTTCTTGTTTCATTGCTTTTTCTAGTTTTGAATATATTGCCAGAAGGAGAGGAGAAACTTTTGTTTGAGATACTTTAATTGATGTTCTTCCAGGTATACTAAAAGCCCTTCCACTGAAGGAAATTAAAGAACTCATTATTTGCCATAATTGTTTTTATCCAATAGTTGTTATATTAATCTTTGTTCAATTTTACATCCTTGACATATTTTTCAGTATCTTTTACAAATGAAGAGGTTGATCAAAACTTATCTTTTGTGTCTTGAAACATTGTATTTATTAAGTGAAAAAAGTTGGAGGATAAATTTGTTTTAGCACAGATTCACCGATAAATTAAACGAAATTTTCATAAAGAAAATTTTAGTTTCAGCAAAGTTTTACGATATAAATATGGTGAATACAACGTACTGCGATGTTTGTAATCATGAATATAAATATTATAAAAAACACCTTCAAACCAACAAACACACATTCAATCTCTTCGGATAAATATCTCCACTTGACGAAGAAACAAAACATTGTGATAGATGTGATTATGATATTCTTAAAAAGAATTATAATAAACATCTTCAATCACGCAAACACCAGAACAATGAAGAAAGTGAGGGCGCCACTAAATTTTCCATTGAAAACACTGATGAAGCATTCAAAGGACATATAAAAATAAGATTGTTTCGCTTTCAAGACCCCGGACCATCCTTAATCATGGAAGCTGTTGATATGGTTAAACAAAGTATTAAAACTATAATTAAAAACACATTAAGTTTAATGAAAACTTTTAAGTTTTATATGGGAGTAAAATTGAAAATGGTAAGACAAGACGATGAAACTACTCCTGATATGAGGACAACCCCTCACTTTATCTCATTTCAAGATATTGTAAGATGTGATGTTTACGATGATCTCCAGAGACAAGAACAAGATGTTGATAACACTGTAGCAGGTAGTGGATTTACTATCACAAAAATAATCTTTTTAGATATATACATCTTAAAATCAGATCCTCTTCAAGCTTCTTATATTGATTTACCAAAAAAGATAAAACTTAAGAAAGCGGTTGTTAATATTCAAAACAAAGATAATAAATGTTTTCTATGGTCTGTTCTTGCTCACTTACATCCTCCACAATGGAATCCTGAAGGGTTAAACATTATAAGAGATATGAGAATGCATTAAATGTTAAATATTTAAAGTTTCCAATGTCATTGAGAGATATTCCTAAATTTGAGAAAATGAATAATCTATCTGTTAATGTATATGGATTAACGGATACAAACAAAGTTCAGATATTAAAATTTTCAAACAACTATAAAAATGATGAAACACACATTGACCTTCTCCACTTCACTTCAGAGGAAAAATCACATTATGCTTTCATCAAAAATTTCTCAAGATTAACCAAATCACTAATATATAAGAAAATGTAAAACGTATCCTTGTAAGAGATGTCTCAACTCCTTTCACACAAAAGAACGATTAAATCAATATTCAAAATATTCTAGTAATCATAAATCAACCGTAATTAATTTACCAAAAGCAGGTTCAAACATGTCATTCAAAGATTTTAACAAATCTAAAAAACACCCGTTTGTGATATATGCTGTTTTGAAAGTATCCTTGAAACGATAGATACTGTTTCTCCAAATCCAAATAAATCATACACAAATATATAACAAAAACAAACTCCTTGTGGTTTCTGTTATTATATCAAATCAGCTGTTGTTGATGAATACAAGTTAGAACTTTATAGGGGGGAAGATGCCTCAGAGGAGTTTGTAAGACGATTGGAAAAAATTGCATAAGACGAAGAGAAATAATGGTGAAAACCTATAAATCAATGTCAATAACACAGGAAGAGGAAGAGGAATTTCGAAAGAACAGTACCTGTCATATTTGTGATGAGGAAATTGAGGGAGAGGCCAAGGTTGGGGATCACTGTCATCTTACTGGTAAATATAGAGGTCCCGCTCATTCTTGTTGTAATATTAATTACAATACTCCAAATTTTATTCCTGTCTTTCTTCACAACAACGCTCACTATGACACACATCTATTTATAAATGAACTTTCAAAGACATTCGGAAATATTTTCGCCATTCCAAACACAGATCAAAAATACATCTCATTCACAAAAATGATTTATACATCCCCCATAACCCATATCAGATTTCTTGACACATTCAAGTTTATGGGAGATTCATTATCTGAGTTAGCATCAAATATTAAAAACTTCCCGAGTCTTAAATCATATTTTTCAAATCAAGAAGAGATCGATCTATCACAAAAGGGAATATATCCGTATGACTATATGGATTCATTTGAGAAGTTTAAAGAAACACAACTTCCTTCAAGGGAAAGTTTCTATGGAAAGTAAAATATTACTCACATTTCTGATGAAGATTATACATAAGCTAAAAAGGTTTGGGAGAAGTTTAATATAAATAATCTTGGGGAATATCATGATTTATATCTTAAAACTGATGTACTGTTATTAAGTGATGTGTTTGAAACTTTTAGAACAGTCTCTCAAAATAAAGATTCTGATGGATTAGACCCCGCTCACGATTACATGGCCCCGGGTTTGGCTTGGAGTGCTATGTTAAAAATGACAAAACAAAATTTGGAATTAATCAGTGATATAGACATGCTTTTAATGATAGAGAAGGCTACAAGAGGAGGAATATCTCAAGTATGTTCCAAGAGATATGCTAAAGCAAATAAATATCTTCCTGATTATAATAAGAATGAGGACAACTCTTACCTGATGTATTATAATGCTAACAATTTGTATGGGTGGGCCATATCTCAATCTTTACCTTATGGGGAACTTAAATGGGTTGAAGAAAAACATTATGAAAAAAGTTTTACTTGATATTGTTGTCTCCTCTCAAAAATAATTGGATGAGGCTGAAGTTGCATATTATTTTGAGGTTGATTTAAAATACCCTGAAGAACTTCATAATAAACATAATGACCTACCCTATGCCTCCGATAAAGGAAGTCTGAGAAAAGAATGGTTAAGTGATTACCAACAGTCATTTAATATAAAAGGCAAATCTTCAGAAAAACTACTTACTACATTAAATGATAAATAAAAGTTCTGTTTTACATCAAAGGAACTTGAGACAATATTTATCTGCTGGGTTGAGAGTGAGGAAAATTCATAGGATTTTGAAATTTAAACAGTCATTGGTTAGAGAAATATATTGATTTTAATACAAAAAAGAGAAAAAACGCAGAGACAAATTTTGAGAAGAACTTTTATAAATTAATTAATAATGCTGTATTTGGAAAGACTATGGAAAATGTTCGGAATTGACAAAACATAAGACTTTCTACATCTTGGAAACAGGCTTCAAAGTTAATTAATAGACCAAGTTTTGAATGAGCGGAGGTGTTTTCAGAGAACTTTTGTGCTATTCATTTGAAAAAAGAGAGTATTAAAATGAATAAACCCATTTATATCGTAACATCAATTCTTGACTTGTCAAAGTCGTTAATGTATGACTTTTACTATAATCATTTAAAAATAAAGTATAAGGATAATGTGTCATTTGTATATATGGATACCAATAGTTTTATATTAGAAATTAAGACAAGTGATGTATATGAGGATATGATTGAAAATATTGATATCTATGATACAAGTAATTATAATCCTGGTGATGTGTTGTTTTCATCAAATAACGCAATGGCTATTGGTAAGTTTAAAGTTGAATTGGGTGGGAAGGTTATGAGTGAATTTATAGGATTGAGATCAAAGGCTTATGCTTTTACATCTATTGACAATAACATTGAAAGATGTGATAAGAAGCTCAAGGGAATAAAGAAAAGTATAATCAAGGAAACAATAAACTTTAAACATTATTACAACTGTTTAACCTTAAAGAAGGAAGAGTACTGAAAAATGAATACAATAAGAAGTTATAAACATCAATTATATACAGAAGAGATAAATAAGAAAGCATAAGGAGCTTTTGATGATAAAAGATATATTTTAGAGAATGGAATTAATAGTCTCCCTTATGGTTATAAGTATAAGTGCTGAGGGACTACTACCATCTTTTACTGATTTATAAATGATACAACCAAGCAATAACCAAACCAAAGAGTGGAGATGTAATCAACCTTGGTTCTTCAATGGAAAACAAAGAATGTGAGAAATATCAAATAAGCCTTATTGAAGAAATAACCAGGGTAAAAGTAGATAAAACAAATAAGCGGATAAATTTAATTACAAATAAGTTATATGTAAATTTAATTACAAATAAGTTATACTTTACATATATAAATATGTAAAGAAAAAAAAAATCCTTGAATGGACTGAAAACTTTGATGGTTATTGATTTAAACAATGGAAAAACAATTTACTATAATCTCAAATGTTATGTGGCTCAGGAGGTGGTCAAACAAGAGCATTGAGAGAAGATTATCATTTTATTTCTGCTCAACAATGATATTTAGACCAAGAACTAAGTTCTAAAATAATATTTTTGAACATACTCGATGGCGATGAATGTAATTGGAAAATTAATTTATTACCTCGAATAGAACATGGGCAAATATTTATTGGATCACTTTTTGAGTGGAGTGAAAATATAAAAGGAAATCAATAAGTAATGGGGCAGAGATTGATCTCTTCTTTTGACCCCATGCACTGAGAGTCAGAGGAGGGAGAGAAAATCATTCTCCTGTTTTAACTGAATGAGCCTTGAGATGGAGAGTTCTCCCTATTAATTTGTATGAGGTTTTTTGGACCCTGAGACGGTCTCAATTTAACATGAGCTTGTATGACATAAAATCATTCTCCTCTTTTTGTCCTGATGGGTCTCGAGTCAGAGAGTTCTCCCTATACATTTGTATGGGAGGGGAGGAATTAGACTCCTGTTTCGGGGTTTTCGGGGATCAATTCAAAGAGTTTTTCCCCTTCACACCATTCATTTGCATGGTTGCCTTAGAAACCCCATATATCCACAACTATCGAGGTTACTGTGAGGTTTATCGAGGTTACTGTGAGGCTAATCGAGGTTACTGTGAGGTTTGTCGAGGTTATTGTGAGGGTTGTCGAGGTTACTGTGAGGGTTGTCGAGGTTACTGTGAGGGTTGTCGAGGTTACTGTGAGGAGAGTCGAGGTTACTGTGAGGATTGTCGAGGTTACTGTGAGGATTGTCGAGGTTACTGTGAGGATTGTCGAGGTTACTGTGAGGATTGTCGAGGTTACTGTGAGGATTGTCGAGGTTACTGTGAGGATTGTCGAGGTTACTGTGAGGATTGTCGAGGTTACTGTGAGGATTGTCGAGGTTACTGTGAGGATTGTCGAGGTTACTGTGAGGTTTGTCGAGGTTACTGTGAGGGTTATCGAGGTTCCTGTGAGGATGATCGAGATTCCTCTGAGGGTTATCGAGGTTACTGTGAGGGTTATCGAGGTTACTGTGAGGGTTATCGAGGTTACTGTGAGAATTATGGAGTCCGAGTGTTGTAGAAGCTGTTTGTTTTGTTTGACCTCGTGGTGTGATTGAGGTGTGATCGAGGCTGAGGTGATTAAAACTGAGTGATCGTTGTGTATTCAACCTTATGGGATTTGTACACGTAAACTAAGCAACATACATGTGGTGTTTTGTTGTTAAATGCCGAAAAGACACATTTTGGAGAAAGATTCGGCCTTCAAAGTTTTTATCACGTGACTGATATTTTATCTGGCAAATAATTTTATTGATGGGTAATATATTAGGTACGCACATCTGAACCCCATTCACTCCAGACCCTTCCCCTTTGTTTTTATTCATGTATTTCACCAATTTTACACACACACACACACACACACACACACACACACACACACACACACACACACACACACACACACACGCACACGCACACGCACACATACATATACAAATATACACACACATACACATACACAAACACACACATATTGTTATGAATTTCAGTCCGCCCGGCGTGCGATCGGCCACGTAACTCAAATCGCGACCGTGTCGCCCACCGGAACGGACAATTCAGTCGTGACCCTCAAAGAACTACCGCCAAGGAGCTAGTCACAGGTGGGGGTTTAACCTCACCACAACCCAGTCCACATTCTACCCGCGTGAAATAGGGTGAATCGCCGAATGTCGATATACCGAAGTACCCACGCGAGTAGCGTACCGAGGAGTTGTACCACGCCGCAGGTCGGCTCCAGACACGAACCGCTTAAGCAGCTCGTTCTGTGCTAAGGGGGATAACCGAGCGGAGTTATCGCCGACGTCGGCGGTTCAGATTATTTATTGGGTGTCTAAACTCACTACCAATCCCTTACGTGATGCAAGATGGAACTTTCAAACGAAGGAAAGGACGCAACGAAACGGGTCACAATTTAACAAGCACTTTTATTTCACTCTCAGACAAGCACATATTTTACAATCACAGTTATACAAAAACAATGCACGTACACAGTCAAAGCAAGAACACAACGCAGAGATACAACCGAATAAAGCAATGTGCAAGCACTTATTTAGGTTTACTTAAAAGACTGGTGCCACACACACATTTACACAAAAAGCAAATAAAAGCCACCCTCATAGGCAAGGGGGCAGACAGGTCCGTGGACCAAATGTACGTGGGACCTGGGTGAGCGGCCAGGTCCACGAGACCGAAGGGGTCTTACCCACACCCTCGTGGCGCGATGGCGGGCTAGCCGCAATGTCAGCGTAACGTACCTGACTCCATGCCCCTGGCGTGGTCGGTGAGCTCCTTTAGGCGTGCGTTGCGCAGGCACGTGTTGGTCGGTCGACACCACGGTTGGGGTGGGGAACAGACGGGGTTACCGGCGCTATCTCAGCGCAAATGGGGGGAATTGTTGATGCTCGTGGTGGAGAGAGGGGAATGGCGGACGCTCCGTCCCGTTAGCGGGGCCTTGGCTAACCGACTCTGGCGATCTCTCGCCCCTGATCCTCTTCCGCGTCCCTGCTTCACTCCGTGCCTCGTCCCTCGAACTCAACTCCGAGCTCCGTCCCCTTCGCCGTCCGATCCCCGCAAACACACGACTCAGACTCCATGACTCAGACTCCACGACTTCGACCACGACCCAATAACGACAACCTCGATGACGACCTCCGTCTTCACTCGACCAGCAGTGAGTCGCCTTGTGCTCACATCTTTATAGACCAGGGGAGAAGCGTGTATGTAAATTGGCGGATCAAAACGCGCTTGGAGGCGTGGCCACGCCACCCGATGTTCAGCCATTGGTCGGGCAAAAAGGGGGCGTGAGCCTCTCTTGATCCGAATTTCCTCCTAAAAGGAATCCACATTCATCGCACTTGGGGTCGGGGCCACACCGCCCGACGCTCGCCCATTGGACGGAGGAAAAGGGGGCATGAACCTCCCCTGATCCGATTTCCTCTCCCGTAAAGGCATCCATTTGTACTCTCGGTTCGACGCGTTCGGCAACAATCACCGAACGGGCCCTGGACAGCATGACGTTCGGTGTTGACAGGTGGTGTGGTTGATGGTTGTGGAAGGAGAAAGGCGAAGGTGGTGGGGGGTTTGCTGTGGTGGTTTCATTGTTGGCAGGCGTCGTTTGAGAATGGGGGTGAGGCGATGCTTGCGGGGTGGGGTTGTGGAGGTGAAGGTAGTGGCGGTTTGGTGTAGTTGTTCGGGGGCGTTGTTGGTGGTGGCGATTTGGTTGTTGGGGGGTGATTGGTCCAAAATAATGATAGATAAAGAAAAATGGCTAACTCAAAGCGTCGCAGCCCGGATGAATCGCACATATTCCCTCTAAACAACGGGTGTGGACTAACTACACATGAACTTATCGATATATCTCACCTGAGGACCTTTCTGGTGTATTGCAAATTTTCACAGCCGTAACTATATATATATATATATATATATATATATATATATATATATATATATATATATATATATATATATATATATATATATATATATATATATATATATATATATATATATATATATACATATATACATATATACATATATATACATATATACATATATATATATACATATATATATATATATATATATATACACACACACATATTTCCCACAATTCTCTACCCTCCTCCCATTCTCCTATTGGGTGGTCGCTAGAGTACCCTTATTGTCAGGTTTTCCGTGTGTGTGTGTGTGTGTGTGTGTGTGTGTGTGTGTGTGTGTGTGTGTGTGTGTGTGTGTGTGTCTGCAACGCCAGGCTCCACAGCACAAACCAGCAAACCGATTTCGATGAAACTTGGTGAACAGGTGCCATATGGGCTGGGAGTCTGTGCGTTTGAGTTTCATTGCTAAGCAACCACCCGTTGCTATGCAGCGGCCGAAAAACCGCGTACAGTATTTTCAATACTTGTCCTACAGTTTTGAATGTGGAGAAACGAGACTTCAGAATGAAACACTTCGAGATATTTAGAAAATTTTACTCGAGCCGATTTTAGATTTCGGTTTTATTTTTCAAATGGTAGTCCTTCAAAAATCGGGTGTCTATTTACCGTCATTTTTTGTTTGTTTGTTTGTTTGTTTGTATGTAATGGACAGCTCTGGAGGCCAGAGGAGTCAACCGATTTTGATGAAACTTGACAGGTAGGTCCATACCAGGATCTAGTTCTATGCTTTTGAGCACCGTTGATTTGGAGACCACCGTTGCCTAGCAACGGGACTTTGAAATGTTTGAAAAATCATAAAAAATGTATTTTTTCGAAAATAAAAAATGGGCTTCCAGGCTTTTATGCAGACTATAATCAACCTCTTTGTCAAAAATTTTCAGCCCGATCCATCAAAAATTGTATGACGAGTTTGCAATTTTGTCGCGACCACCCATGTCGCCTACCGGCTTGTTGCTTTTATTTATTACTTCCGGCGGCGATGTTTTCACTCCTGTTTGTCTGTGTGCACGATATTTGAAAACGTTGTGGACGGATTGGGATGAAACGTGGTGGACACGTCATTTTTACACACGTGTGGTTCTCTGTATTGTATCATCATTCACTACTCTCCTCCTTCTCCTTCTTCTTCTCCTCCCTCCTCCCCGTAATGTCTTTAATCACATCACTGCCTTAAAAAATATAAAATCCAAGTTTGCAATGTATGTTCGTGTTCCATCAATCATCCTTTTTTTTCCAACTTCAGTGCCAATTCACCCCCACCTCCTTAAATCTCACTCCTCCTAACCCTTCACCTGTTATCCCCTCTCCTTACCCCATCTTTCCCCTCATCCTCCCTCCTCCCTTAGCACCTCTTCACTCTGCTGCTTTAGTATCAGCTCCTTTTCTGGAGTCCCAAGCTGTGTGGTGTTCTAACATCTGTGGGCTCCATTCTAACATAACAGATATCTCACTCTTTCAATCGGTACACTCATCACCACAGAGTGCTACATGCCTGCTTGCCTTCACTATGTGACACTTACGTCCACCACCTGAAGGTGGAGAAGGTTACGTATTCACGTCTGTCTGTCCATCTGTCTGTGAGCAGGATATCTCAAAAAGTTATGGACAGATTCCGACGAAACTTTGTGGACAGGTTGGGTGTGTGACGAGGACGAATTGATGAGATTGTCGTTTTCGTTCCGGATGTAAGTAAGATGGGGGTGGTGGGAGAGTGGAGAGGGTTATGCAGGGATACAGAGTAGTTGCGGAAGTATTGTACAAAATGTGGGGCAGCGCAGCTTGCTATCATTCAGCTTCATCCCATATAAAGGAAAATGACGAAGGATGATAACGAGCAAACAAGACCCGTCGCTTTATTGACTGCTATATCAATCTTTGCTGAGATGGCTAATCTATGGGGCAAGAACAAAAAAAAGATTCCTGGGAGATCCTGCCCTCCGTGTGGGGATAACCAGCGTCGCAAGTTGATGTTTGTCACACACAAACCTTTACCTTTTCTTTTTTTATTGCATCACAAATTTTCCAGGTTGTTCCCTGAATCCACAGTCATTGGTTGAATCCATGAATGTCTTCTCATGTGATGGCATGGCAAACAGAAGACAGACAAACACACAGCTCCTTTTATAATATGGATTTTTTTATTTGTATGCATTTAAGAGGAATTATCGAGGTCACGTGCCTCCTCACTCTCCCCTCCATAAAGCATGATGCCACATCAGTCCACCACCCCTCAGTCCTCATGTATGGAGAATACAGTGCAGAGAAGAGGAGGGAAATTCTGCCATTTTTGCTGATGTAATAAATAGATCGTATAGTTTTTGACTGACAGGTTTTCAGAGAAAATAAATAAAAATTAACTTTCACCCTTTAAAAAAATCGTGTGAATAAATTATTTAATATCTGACACTTTTTTTTTTTGTTCATATCCTTTCCTCACATGTGTTGCAAGTCGAGTGACCTGCTTTGTGATGCTTCTAAAAGACGGTGTATAATCAGAAATACTGTTTGATTGGGCGATATATTGCCGTTTGATGAATAAAATGGAAATGTTGAAAAAAAAATAATAAAAGTATTGAATATAGCAAATGTTTCCTGAATCTAATAAATATGAGAAACAGGATTTAATGTGACTCACCTTGCTATAAATGGAGGAAGAATTTGTTTTAATGTAAATTGAAACCCGCCCATCTATCCTCACCTTACTTTGAAACCGGCTCATCTATCCTCACCTTACTTTGAAACCGGCTCATCTATCCTCACCTTACTGAACTATGTCGCACAGTTGCAGATTGGCGGTACCGTTATTGCTTGATTAGTGGTATCTGCTAAAGAACAATTGTTGACGGACGGACGCACTCATGCAGGCACACCGTGACAGCTTTTATATTGTAGGGTTATAGATAAAGGTCTGAGGCTCGTGGAGGAGCTGTTAAATATATCACACACATGCATACAGGGATACTAGACAACACTGGAATTGACTTTGACAGACCAACACGGGGCCATCAGACTCTGGCATTTGGGTTTCAACATCCGCTCTGAGTCCGGGAGATCGGCGGTTTGATTCCGACTGGCCGAGTCGTACCAAAGATTTTGGTACGTGGTACTTCCTTGATTGATGCTCAGCATTTGGAGGATAGATCACGGACAACCCTCGGGTGGTTGGCATCCCGTGGGAAGGAGAGAGCGGGTGGAATTGGGACAGATTTCTCCTTGATTGCCCTGCTGCTGACTGCGGAGAGAAAAGCGACCGCAAGTTGGCTTTGTTTGGCGATTGTCTTTTTTTTCCCCAAAGTCAGACCGACATCAGACTCCAGAACTTTTTATGCCTCAATTCAAAAGCTGTGGAAGCTTTGCCATTTTTCCCATCGTCAAAACAACCAGGGCAAAAGTGATTATCACAGATAACCCTGCAAATTGATAGAGGGAGCGGCGAGGAGTGGGGACATTTTCCTTGTTTGAATTTGAACAAAATCTACTCGCACATATATTCTCCTTCATCGCTAAAACATGCAATGAATCACTTGGAAAAATGGCCAAACATCCACTCCAATGCTCAACAAATAGCGTTCGGTTGGCTTCTTTCTGGCTTTTTGCTTTGAGTGAGCTTTAAGATCTATTTATTTTTAAAATTTGATTCCCAGCATATCACGTGCACATGGTAATGTGATCCCGTTCAGCAGAGTAATTATGTCAGGTTATGTTACAATGTAATGAATATGTGCTTACTTATTTAACATGAACAAATATCCATTCGCGGTTTTGAAGCAGAGCTATTCAAAAAGCTGTGTGGTTGCGTGGCATTGTACTGATGTGGTTGAGGAATGAATGAAATTCCAACATTAGTGATTTGTCCAAATGTTTGTAATGGCCGCTGTGATGTTCAACATCGCATGTTGATATAATTGCAGCTACAGAATGTTTTTTGTTGATATTGATGTGATGTCAGATTGAATCGTCATGATGCGACGCCCAAGAATAAGCATCAAACCCAACGTGAGGGGAACTGGCAGATTGATCAATGACAACTTGAAGTCAAACACCACGGGGGCTTCTGCGATCACAGATTCATTGACGACAAATGTTGGAGGGGCAGACGAAACAGTTGCTGAAGGTAAGGCTGCCATTTTAAATGCAGAATGAGATCATTACCATTTCGTGAAGAGTTGTGCTCTGGACCAATTGCTGTCAGTCAAAAGGAATTGAAGGTAGTTTTTCAGGTGTAGGAGCAACAAGGTTGCTGGCTGTCAGGCAGTAATTGTGAGTCCTCACAACATTTCGTCCACCTCGCCCATTTCCATCCCCATGCTTCTTGTTTGTTTTTTCTTAGGAGGCAATTTTGCAGTTGGTGATTATCTGGTACTCGAAGATGAACAGAAGACGACAGTTTCCAAAAATTGGAATGATGGTGAAGAAACGAAGAGTCAAACTGCATATCTACAGCACAAAACTGGCTGCAGAACATTAACCCCGGAGGAACAGTCAAAGAGCACGAGTGTGCCTGCCAGGTTTGGACACTCAATTATCTATGAGGAAGCTCCGTGAGGGGTTGCGTTTTTGGATGGGAAGTTTGTGTACGTCTTTGAATACATGCGTCATCTTCGTTATTGCTGGTCTCTTTATTACCTCTGCCAACGAAGGTGGACGGGCGGTTATGTTTTCACCGTCTGGTTGTTTGTTTGTCTATTGTCTATCTGTCTGTGAGCAGGATATCTCAAAAAGTATGGACAGATTTGGACGAAAATTGGTGGACAAGTTGGGTGGGTGCAAAGGTTGAATTGCTTCGGTTTTTGGTTAAGATTTTGATCCGGATTCGAGAATTTTTAAAGTGATTCTTTACAATTAAGAAATTGCCAAAAAAGATGCATAGCGTGGTATTTCAAAAGGTTGTGGACGGATTATGACAAAACTTGGAAGAGTTGGGTCGGGAACAAGGACAAGCCGATTATATTTTGGTTCAGGTCCGGATGCAAATCAAGTCTGGAAGTGGGCTACAAAACGTAAAATATTCAGCCTGTCGGAGGTATCTACTGAGTGTCGTTCTATTTTGAAGTAAGTTTTGAAGCTTCGGTCACTATTATGTCATGTTTGTTTGTATCCATATTAAGTATATATATATATATATATATATATATATATATATATATATATATATATATATATATATATATATATACATATATATATATATATATATATATATATATATATATATATATATACATATATATATATATATATATATATATATATATATATATATATATATATATATATATATATATATATATATATATATATATATATATATATATATATATATATATGATGGCATAGGTCACATGGTTTGGCAGCCATATTGGATTTACCCGAAAACCTCTAAAAATCTCCTCCAGAACGGCTGGACAGATTGAGGGGAAACTTCACACAATGGTTTCCCGAGCCTTGGGTGTATAAGTTAAGAAATAATTGATGCCATATTGGATTGATATTAAATAATGTTTTCTCTCGAACCGCTTAATCAATCGATGTGAAACTTTGCATTTATGATCGAGTGGTGACTGGGAATACATATTTTAATTTTCAACTTGATCGGACACATGGTCTGACAGCCAGAATTATTTAAATTTTTTGATCTGGGTTCTGTTTTTTAAATATATTTTTGATTGAGGCTCACTTTGATGTGCCTGGATGGGTGTGGGGGTGGAGGAGTCGCAGCTGAAATGTGAATGGTTCCTCCTGATAACTTCATCTTTGCTTTTTGCTTGTTCAGGATCCTTCTGATTACTCCAATGCAGGACTTGTACCAATTTGGTGTTCCTTTTGATTTGAATTGAATTTATTTTAATCCCATTCTGAATTCAATTGAATAATAATTTAAAATGTCATGGGTCAGGGTAGGTGTCCGATCAAAGCGGGACGTCTTGGTAACCGGTCATCACTGCCAGCATTTATAAAGTGGCAGTTCTACTTATCTCTCTTATTACATAACACACTTATTACTCTTATTACATAACAACACCACACAAAACAAGTCCTCGTGAGGGTCTGAAATCTCTGATTGTTCTTTCTAGTTATTTTCTGTGACATGATGTCAGTTTTCTGTGATATGATGCATGAGTCGCTGTTCTTTATGTCACAGTGCATTTTCTGCGACAAAAGATTCATCACAGAGACAAGCATTGAAGCCCTCTCCCTCCCTCACTGCACGACGGAAAAGGCTGACACCGACCCCCAAGATCTCCCAGCCACCCGCTGGAGTTCAGCAAGTTGAAAAGGTCCCTCAAGGAGGTCAGCATGCCACGGCCCAGCCGCCTCCCACGGCCCAGCCGCCTCTCACGGCCCAGCCGCCTCTCACGGCCCAGCCGCCTCTCACGGCCCAGCCGCCACCCACGGCCCAGCCGCCACCCACGGCCCAGCCGCCACCCACGGCCCAGCCGCCACCCACGGCCCAGCCGCCACCCACGGCCCAGCCTCCTCCCACGTCCCAGGCGCCTCCCACGTCCCAGGCGCCTCCCACGTCCCAGGCGCCTCCCACGTCCCAGGCGCCTCCCACGTCCCAGGCGCCTCCCACGTCCCAGGCGCCTCCCACGTCCCAGGCGCCTCCCACGTCCCAGGCGCCTCCCACGTCCCAGGCGCCTCCCACGTCCCAGGCGCCTCCCACGTCCCAGGCGCCTCCCACGTCCCAGGCGCCTCCCACGGCCCAGTGCAAAGTTACAAATGAAAGCTTGCAAAGTCAGGTAGCTTCCCTTCAGTCAAAATCTCAATCACTCACAGTAACAGTTTCCAGTGATAAGCCTGAAGATTTGCATGAAGAAGCCATTCAGAAAAGCACTTTCACAACACCACTTTCCGCTCCACAGGCAGTACTGCCAGCAGCTGGCACATCCTCGTTAGATGCTCTTGGGCAAACCGTTGGACCTGACAGTATCCCACCGGTTCCCTTGTCCCAAACGCGACCTTCCCTTTCACTTCGTGCTTCTCGTGGCTCTTTGGCTGAGGCACTGGTGAAGGGCAGGTGCCAGCGACCCTCACTATCTCGGCTCCAGACTCCCCAGCCAAACTTGCAGGCTGTTGAGAAGACTGCGAGAGCAGTGCAAGAAAGGAACACAAAGAAAAAGGTATGAAGGGTTTTTCCAAAGAAAAAGCATTTTTATCATTGCAAATTGTTCTCACGAGGTTAATATTATAAATGATGTCCAAAAAATGGCAAACTTGTGTGGAAATTAAAGTACTTTGGGTTATAACCACAGATTTCCAAAGTGGTTAAATAACCAGATTCTGACACGGATAAGTATACAAGTGCTGTTCTAATGGACTGCTTACTATCTGTATGGTTATGAAGTTATCCAGACAATTTGTAACTGCAGACCCAACGTGGAAAACAAATCCATGTCGTACTCAGATCCATATATCATGATGCAGTGATTGTTTTGCCATAAAGATCAAATCTTGTAGTGATAAATTGAAAATGCTCCATATTTATTTTCACAGCGACAGTGTGGAATTAAAGTTTCAAAACTTTCCTTGGCCGACTGCAGAGCAAAGTTGACCTCCAAAGCCAGCCGCAGATTGGGCATCCTCCGTTGATCCAAGTCTTTATTATTTGCAAGGCCTTTGTCCGTTGCTCATTTGAGTAGTGAGTGCTCTCAGTGATGGACTGGTGCTGCAGCATCACATCTGTCTTTCCTGGATTCTGTGGAACCTAAAGCTCTCAAAATTATTGGAATCTCCCATGATGAGGCCAAAGCATAAGGTCTGTTGCTCTCACATTGCAGGCAGGTCAGTGGTCTCTCTGTTCTCCATCATTGCTTTTTCCACTTACCCAGTCCTCTGACCCTCCCCAGCAACTCCATGATGCATGCCACGCATTCTTTCAGTAACTCTGACCTAGTTACACCTCCAAAATCCAGGCTGACCATCCTGCACACCTCAACTTTCTCGGTTATCGCTTTTCCCGTTTATGGAATTGTATTCCAGAAGCTATGTCTCACTCTTTCCTCCAGGCCTTCAAGCAGACAACCCACTGACTGCCACCTTGTTCATCCCCCATCGTGACCCATGATCTTTATTATCCCCATAAAATATTCTTAACCTCACATTCTTATTGATGAGTTCAGTCGCTTGTTGTGGTTCCCTCTCTCTCTGTCCCTTTCTCTCTCTCACTTTCCTGTTTTTTTGTCCCCTCGCTGGTTGTGCGCAATTGTTGCCCCACTACCCTACTGTCAATTTAATCTTGGTCTTCCATGAGCCCCACTCCTGCAGAAAAAGAAACAAACATGGTATTGAGGGGGGAGAGACTGGGAGTAGGAAGTATGATGTTCATACATTATTGTAATGTTATTCGAACTCTGATTTTGCGTTTGGGCAAGAGGGCAAAGAATTGCAACAATGCAACCTGTTGGACTGAATGTAAAGTATTAACCTGCAAATTTAAACTGAAAGTGAGCTTTAAGAGGAAGTTGATGGGCAGGGGTGGATCCAGGAGGGGTAATTTCAGAGGGGGTGGGGTGGCACAAGTTGTCTGATATCTGATGCGCCTTTCCACAAGATCCACCACTGTTGTGGTGGGGCATAGGTATTCGGAAGGGGGCTGGGGGGGGGGAATTTGCTTTAAAATAAAATAATACAAAATGGTGTTTGGTGTAAATTTAGAGTTGAAGAAGAACCACTCCTTCTTACATCTTCAGACGCGTAGGGCTACCCAGGCCGTTTTTACACTCCGACGCAGGATACTTGGATGGCTCATTCTTCCCAGTAAGCTGGTGCTCATTTTGCTGATCTCATAAGGATGACAGGTTGAGCCAACCTATCTGGTGTTATCCGAACGGCACGACAGTGGCTTGAACTCAGGACCCTAAGATCGTAAGCCAGCCACCTTAACCTTTATACCAACACCAGGCTTCATTGGAGTTAGGGTCATCTAAATATTCATACTGAATAATCAAGAAAGATCAGAAAAGGAAGAAAACAGTCGAGGACAATGAAGACAAGAGTTTGTGAGGAAGAGAACAACCATGTGTCAAACATATTGGAATTTGTGGAGGGGGGGAGGAGAGCAAGAGCAAGAGCAAGAAGACACTGTCTAATGACCCAAAGGTGCCAATCTAGTTTAAAGATGAAAGCCAATAAATTCCAGCCAGGCACAAAGCCATAGAAAAAGCAAGGTTTTGCAGCAACAACAAAACAGTGTCAAATCTTGTTTGGTGAACCATTGTTTTGAAAATATCTCCACCATTTATATACTTTTAATACCGTAGATGTATCCCTCATCCCCACCTTATTCATACTTGATCCCTATCGCCTGTACGGCATACAGGTGCTTTGCAAGTTTCTTTTTATAAACTGTGAGTTTCCTTACAAGAGGTTTCCTGTATGTTCTATATATTTTGTGTTGTGCATAATAATGAAAACATTAAATAATGTTTTCGTAACGACGATCAATAGTATTGTGTTGTGTGCACAGAATACCCGAAAGCACGATAAACAGTTGTGGAAGCAACATTCTTCATCTCCTGACCGCAGCCGTATGACCATGAAGGACCTTATCTATTGGATGCCGCATAAAAACCCCATGGCGTGAGCATGACGAGTCACGTTTTGGAATGTTTATGTTGAATAAACGTTGAGAACTATGTTTTAAAACTTTTGTTGAAGAAATGTGCACACAACTCAGATTCATGTGATCCCACCCCCAACCCACCAATTCCCCTTCTAATGATATCTCAGGTTCAGGGAAGAGCAAAGATCTATTACTTGCGCTTGAGTGAAAAGACATTAAGTGTCACCCACACAGTGACCTGGGATGCCAGCATCATGAGCTTTATGTCAAAATGGGCCAATCTGTTCAAAAGCTCCATTTACCCTTTTTCAGCACATTTTATTGGATTGATAATTCACAGTTTGTAATGTCGTTCCTCCCAACCATTTTTATTGAGACAGCAATTTGTCTCAAATCCAGTTACGCAGAGCCTAATTGGCACGAGCCTGAAAACCTGTTTTAAAAACAGAGCATTGATCTGGACAATTACAGAGTGAAAGGTTCAGTGATGGAACAACAAACGGGCAAACCATAATTTTGTATGGCATTTGAAAACTGTAACCACGGAGCTTGATTGCAGATGCAGTGTAGAAATCGTAAACGTGAGTGCAATGAAAGCCACATGAGCCAACTATGCTGTTCTTCAGGTTGCGAGCATCCCAGGATGCGATTTGCCCACCAAGTGCTCCATCGGGAACGAGCTACACCGAGTGAGTATCTTGCGTCGCCCTTTGCGAACACGAAGTTGCTTGGGAAGTTATCTTTTGTTTTGGACTCATGATTTGTACAGAAAACAGTCATGGGGAGATTTGCAAAGCCAGATGTAATCCAGAGAATCACTTGGGATTGTTTCTGATGAAGACAGTGATGCCACCACTAGGGTGGCATTTAATAACATGAGTTCCCTAATAAGGAACTTCAACATGGGAGGAGGCCATTAGGCCAATCAAGCCTGCACAATGGTTGCCAACCCACGGTTGTTTGTTCGTGCTCTATCCTTTTAACACTGAGCGTAGAGCGAGGAAGCAGCACATACCATTTTAAAAGTCTGGTTTGACTCGCCGGGCTTCAAACCTCTGACCTGCCAGACCCAGAGCAGACACTGTAACCATTACACCACCTAGTATAGTTTGATGGGCCTATCAAAGCTTAAGAGGGAACAGACAGGATTAGATACAAAGCGAAAGAGGATTAGAGACATAGGAATCAAGGATGTCCTGTGACAGGAACATCTCTGTTAAACAGACAAAGTAAGGATTCAATAGCATTTAGAGTGGGTTGAGAAGGAAGAAAAGGGAGCATGGATGGAAAGGAAGTAATATTAGCCAGGAAAAAATCAATAGATGCACAACAGGATCATATGGGAGAACAGCATTGTGGTGCCAGATGGCTGCATCAAAGCAAGCATGAAAACACACACACACACACACACACACACACACACACACACACACACACACACACACACACACACACACACACACACACACACACACACACACACTCACACACACACACACACACACACACACACACACACACACACACACACACACACACACACACACACACACCAGGGACTCGCCTGACCACAACAGTGAAGACTAGTAGTAAATGCAATGGAAGCACCCATAATCTCATTGGCTATCCAAGGCCACACAAAAGTAAGCAATAAAGCAGGCACACCCAGCCAAATATTATACCCCCTCCCCCCAAACCCTCAGCCCTCCTCTTTCATTGACGGTAAAAAATGTTTTAACTCAATAGATCTGTTTTGCAGCTTATGCTGTGAAGCTGAATGCAGAAAGTCAAGCCTTTGTCAAAGTACATGGGTCCCCGATATTGTATATTTTACTGAATACGGAACCCCCTAGGCCTCTCCATCGAAGCAGCAGCGAGGACGAGACAAACGATGACGCCGGCGGGGAAGAAAGCATGGTTGCACCCCAGGTCCGCGTGGCTGAGGACGGATCCATTGTCTTAAATGAAGAGAGGTCTGTTCTCAGAACGATGAAACAATCAGCACATTTGTTTGTTTGTTGGGTTTTTTTTGCATTGATCTAAGGCTCATATTGGAGCTTGTGCACAAGTCACATGCAGGAAAAAGACAAGAGCAGGCATCAATTACAAGGCTATTAGAAGGCAATATGGCCAAACTTGCGTGGTCGAGGGATTTGAACTTTGGTTACAAGCATTATATGAGCTATTACTTCAGAAGGGAATGCTGAATCGACCACAATATGGTTTATACAAAAGGTTATTTGGCATGGGTGGTGTATGTGAATTATGAGCTTGCATGATTTTTGTTTTTTTTGAGAGCCATAATATTGTTTATGGCTTTATAAAGTGATGGGTAAACTGAGCTAATTAGATGGCTGCGTTTCTGGCCCTCAAACAACGCAAATATTGCAAGACTCCCTTTTACTGCAATTGCAAGCCAAATTTATACATTTTAATTTAAGAAAGAGCTATATATTACATCGTCTTTACATTAAGAATGTATAATGAGGGTTTGGACACGTCAAGCCAAAAGAAAATGCATTTAAAATTATAAATGTACTGACTTGCTTTTATTTTTCCTTCAATGCTACGACACTTTTTGATGCACAAGTCACTTTCAAATGCAGTAATTATATTTTAAAAATCTTTATATGATGAGACTTACCATGGAGTTCTGAGGTACCATGGTTATATTATTGCTCCTCCAGTGTGACTGTGGAGGTTTCACGCTTGGATGGTGCTACCCCCATCAGCAATGACCCTGTGTATGAGTATGGCTCTGATACTAAATACTCGAGCTTCCGTAAGAGTCACCAGAGTCGTCAGTGGAGTGATTTGGGTGAGGCAAATTTCTCAAATGCTTTTTTGAACACTCATTTTCACACCTTTCTCATTATTCTTGTGTCATAATTTCTCTTTTCTCCACTCTTTATTAATTGCACCTCTTCCTGGTCTTAAGAGTATCATTGTTCAAACAGGTACAGTGCCTATAGAAACTACAGTCCCTTTAAAATTTTTCACCTTTTGTTGCCTTCTAGCCTGGAATTAAATTTCATTAAATCAGACTTTCCCTCCTTCATTTACACATCATAACGCACAACTTCCAAGCCAAAAACAAATTCTCCAAATTGCAGAAAATTAATTAAAAACTATAAAACTAGAATATCTTGGTTGGATAAGTGTCCACCCCTTGATAATAGCAATTGTAAATTAACTCAGGTGTAACCAATCATCTTCAAAATCACACACCAAGTTAAATGGCCTCCACCTGTGTTAAATTGTAGTGATTCTGATTATTTCTGAATAAAATCAGTTGTTCCTGTCAGTTTCCTCTGCTGGGTTGTGCATTTCACAGCAAAGACTCAACCATGTAGACCCAAGGAGCTTTCAAAAGACCTCTGGGATGAAGTTGTGGAAAGGCACAGATCAGGGGATGGACATAAAAATATTTCAAAGGCCTTGAATTCCCTTGGAGCACAGTCAAGCCAATCATTAAGAAGTGGAAGGTGTATGGTACCACCAAGACCCTGCCTTGATCAGGTCGTCCCTCCAAACTGGATGGCCAAGCAAGGAGACTGATCAGAGAGGCCAATGGCAACTTTGAAAGAGCTACATGCCTTTATGGCAAAGACTGGTCACAGTATGCATGTGACAACAATATCTCAAGCACTCCACAAGTTTGGCTTGTATGGGAGGGTGGTAAGACGGAAGCTATTACTCAAAAAGCCCACCTTGTGTCCCGTTTGAGGGAGACAAAAAAACACTCCAGACATTCTGGAAGTTGTGGGTTATGATGTGTAAATGAAGGTGAAAAAGTCTGATTTAATGCAATTTAATTCCAGGCTATAGGGTAACAAAAGGTGAAAATTTTGAAAGGGGGTGTTCCTCTTTCTATAGGCACTGTATGTAGGACACTAACTTCCACCATTCATGAAAAGTATTTATGTTGAAAGAACAAAACAACACTGAAATGGAATAAATGCATATCCCTTTCGTTCAATGTGTTTCTTGAAGTGCTCCAGAAAATGTCTGAACCAAGTGAAAAGGGGAGGTGTCGTGGAGGGGTGGGAGAGTGGTGGTTTGGTTCCATATTTGCCAACCTGTCATGTGGTGGATTTGCACAAGCTTGACATTTTTTGTCGATAAAAATCTAAGTTCGTGAAAGAGTGAATTGACTTCTTCTCCTTCTCCTTCTCCTTCTCCTTCTCCTTCTCCTTCTCCTTCTCCTTCTCCTTCTCCTTCTCCTTCTCCTTCTCCTTCTCCTTCTCCTTCTCCTTCTCCTTCTCCTTCTCCTTCTCCTTCTCCTTCTCCTTCTCCTTCTCCTTCTCCTTCTCCTTCTCCTTCTCCTTCTCCTTCTCCTCCTCCTCCTCCACCTCCTCCTCCTCCTCCTTCTCCTTCTCCTTCTCCTTCTCCTCCTCCTTCTCCTCCTCCTCCTCCTCCTCCTCCTCCTCCTCCTCCTCCTCCTCCCGTTAGGGGTCGCCACAGCGGATCATCCGCATGATCCGCATAGTGATTTGGCACATGTTTTACGCCGGATGCCCTTCCTGACACAACCCTGGTCGCCTCTTACGACACAGGGATATGGTACACCTATTTTAACCGGGGTATACACCGGCCCAGTACACTGGTACTCATTTCGCCGATCTCGGAAGGATGACAGGCTGAGTCAACCCCCTGGTGTATTAATTCAGTGGCCCAACAGGGCTTGAACTCAGGACCTTTTGGATCCCAAGCCGCTGCCCTAACCACTGCGCCAACACACCAGGCTGAAAGAGTGAATTGACAAAGGGTAAAAATCAATCAACCATTAAAATTGGTTTCTTCTCCAATCAGCGTTACGTTTGGTCGGGTAAATGGATGTAGAAAAAAGGATTCACTTTTTTTAGGAATGGGGGATGACATGAGAAGGGAGGGCATCGCTTGCTTCAAGCCCTGGAGGGAAGAGTGGGATTGAACCGTCTCTTGAAAGCAATTTCACAAACGGGAGAGGCGAGGAATAAAAAAGTTGAGGTGTGCAGTCAGCCTGGATTTTGGGAGTTTAACCAGGGTTACTGCAAGAACGTGTGCATCTTGAAGCAGCTGGGAAGTGTCTGAGGACTGAGAAGGCTTGTTTGAGCTTACTCAAAAGTCTGAGGACTTGTGCCTGTTGGTCCGATCGACCAAATTTTCATTGGTCTACACAGCCTTGGGGGGGGGGTCTTCTGGGTGCTCATGGACTTTTGGGACTTTTTGGATCCTCGGGAACTTTTGGGGTCTTAAAGGGTCTTCAAAGTTCAAAGGGGTCTTAGCAGTCTAAAGTGTCAAAAGGTATATTCCAATAGTGTGCAATCAATGAATAGAAGTACGTATTTAATAGACAAAAAGTATGACACACACATACACACACACACACACACACACACACACACACACACACACACACACACACACACACACACACACACACACACACACACACACACACACACCTCATCCATTTATCGTAAATTGTCGAGAAAAACGTATATATGTAAGTTTTTACCCTGCACACGTGAAGCAAAAAGTAGGGTGAAGTAATTGGTTCATTTCTGTCTGTCTGTGTGTTCTGTCTACAAACATCAGTTTGTGATCGAGGACCAACGTACTTTCGATTGAATGTTTTTTTTTTTTAACACGAATCTGTTCATTTCAACATGCATTGCAAAACAAACCTGTAGTTTCGCATTACTTTGGCTCTGAATTCGTCCCGATTGCACACGTGCAGAGAAGAGCGAGATACTTTTTAGCTCACCTGGAACGTAGTTCCGGGGAGCTTGTGGGATGGCGCGTCGTCAGTCCGTCCGTCCACAAATACTTGCAACGTTTTCTCTAAAACTACACATTCGGTTTTGATGAATGAAACTTGACCACAACGTTCATCGCCGTGTCGGTATCAAAGTTTGTTCATGGCGTTAAAAATCGGGCTCTAAGGGAGTCTATTGGGGTTGCCCCCCAAAATATGTATTTGCATTCTTCTCTGAAACCAACACACACAATTTCGATGAAACTTGACCACAACCTTTACCACCTGTGCTGTACCAAAGTTTGTTCACGGCATAAAAAAAATAAAAAATCCATCGGTCTTTACTTTCTTCTCAGTTACATATTTAGCGGGTCATCCATACCTACTTGTGTTTCTCTGGTTATCTTGTCCAGCCACCACCAGGGGTATTGCCCCTATTTTTTTTTTTTTTAACTTGGTCTGGCAGTCAAAATTGTTAAATCATTCCAAAAAGGAAACACTGTTTTTGAGGACGTCATAAAGGATACAAACAACAGACACGAATAACTAATTAAACTTGTTAAATAAGGTGGTGTATAAGACACCGCATTTCCAGCGGTAAACTTCCGGGGTTTTTTTCCTACAACCTTTAAAATCTCCTTTATTTAAATTGAATTATATATTTGAACACTGTGGGCAGAGCCTGGTGTTGGCATGACGGTTAAGGTGATTGGGTTAACACCTTCAGATCTTGAGTTTGAGCCCTTGTTATGTCGTTTAAATAACTCCCGGTGGGTTGACTCACCTGTCACCCTTCTGAGGTCAGCAAAATTAGTATCAGCTTCCTGGTAACAGGGGCATTGCATCAGCTACCCAGCTGCACTTTCAGAAAATGATGCTACCAGCAGCCGTGGGCTGCATATAAAAAAAAAACAACTGCGTTGGGTAAGGTGGTCTGTGAATTCTCTAGTTGCTCACGTATTTCAAACATAATTATTCACTAGAAAGTTGCCCATGCCCACACGCGATTCAAATCGGGGTCGGGATGAAGGCGGCCAAAATGCAAATGGGGTCTTCTGTCATCGACCAAGCAACAATTCACAATAATTGCTGCATCTGATTCAATTTAAATGCTCTAATGGCGGAGAGGTTCTCCATTTGATACTTTTTGCTCGATTATATGTAGCTTTTTGATGCCTATTGTCTGTAATAAAAAATTTGTTTTGGTATTAAAGCCAGTGACCAATTACAAATTGATAGTAGGGTTCATTCATGAATTATCTTCATTAATTATTTCAAAGCTTACAAGATCTCAAAAGTAAAAACGTACTTGCATTGTCATCCCTTTCCTTATTCCTTTGTATCCGGATCATTGTGGTTTTTTTTTACTGATCAGAGACGGAGGTTTTCTTCTTGGCGATCAGTACTGTCGGTACTGATTTCTCTACTATCGGGCAACTCTTCCCAAATCGAAGCCGGTCAGACATCAAGGTGAGGACAAGCCTGCCTTTGGTCTCATTGACCTAAAGATACCTTTACATTGTCAAAGAGGCATGGAGAATTGCTATCCCAAGGGTGTAACCATAGTGAAGAATTGATTGTGGAATTTAGATAAAAGAGTGAAAGATTTTGATGTTATTGCATCTGGATCTTTTGCACAGAATAAGTTCAAGAAAGAAGAACGTCAGAATGGTTGGAGAATTGACAAGGCTTTCCGTGAGTGCTTTATACGTCTGTTACATTTTCAAACCAGTATCACTCGGACTTGCAGTAATCACAGATTTTGTTTAACATGAGTAAGGAGGATTTGTAAAACTATGTCCTATTCTCATGTTGTCATTCTTACTGTTGTATTCTGCTTCAAAATTGCATAAATTCCTCTTCTTGTAATCTGCTAATTATTCTCATTAGTTTTTAAGTTTTTTTGCAGATTAATTCTTTACATTTCATTGCCATGTTGTCTGTGCAGGAAACACATTGCCTTTAGATCTGCTGAGGTTTAAGAAACTCCTGAAAACGATTGGAGTTGAAGAGAAAACATATGAGCAATTGCATTCAGGTTTACCCAGTCAGAAAAATGTCCGTCGGGGTCGGCCCCCAAAGTGTTCCCGTGCAGGTGTGTATGGCAGAGGGATGGGGAAGTTCAACTTCTGATTACAAAAAATTTTTTTTAACAATAAAAGGAGTGCATCTTCCTTTCATGATTTTATAGATTTGTTGCACTTGCTTTCTGTGGATTGCCTCGTTGATGCGTCGTCATTAATCTGGAGCACGTGACATTTTCATTGGCGTTGCAATGGCTATTACTAATGTCCTGTTCAGTGTGGTTTTTGCTCTTTTGGCTTCTCTATATTCTCGATGACTGAGCCAAATGAATGCAGACTGGTCGGTCATTTGGAGTCCTGAAGATTGGAATGCAGTAGTTTTGATAATGATCATACACTGCAGAGCTCCTCATAGCACTGATTAAATTTCAGCGTTTGGTCCCATTATATTCCAGGACAGTCCAAGGAGAGTGACTGGACTCCAGGTGATAGCAGCCCACTACAAAGCAGGAAGGCAAGCACAACTGTGCGAATGCAACGGCCAAGTGGCCTGGAGGCAGCCCGTCTCTTGCTCCGACTTGGAACGGAGTACGACTCGTCACAAAAACAAGGTTGGTAATACTTAAGCACTTGTGCTATTTGTAACAGTTAAGCTTTTGATACCTGAAGACTTTTTAATTTTATTTTCAGAGAGAGAGAGAGAGGGATCAAAGCTAATACCAGAGGGGTGAGAGGCCGACACATCCATTCTCAAATGTCATGCCCGTTTAATCACAGAAATGACTTGGAACATCATCTAGGGGTTCCAACGGTACCATATTTATTATTCTATGACAGCAAGAAGCCTTTAGAATGAAGCGTGACGGACACTGAAGGAACACAGAAAATTATATATATATATATATATATATATATATATATATATATATATATATATATATATATATATATATATATATATATATATATATATCGTAATACTTGTCAAAGCAATATAAAACATAAAAAAGTACACGGAAGGAGGAGAAAGGAAGAGAAGAACAACCACAACATCAACAACATGTTATAAAATATCCTTTTTTCATGTTTAATTTCCTTCGTCCTTATTAAGACTCACAGATCGACATGCAACATGCTATCTTTTGATTAAACTCGCCAGCGAAGCGAGAGGTCTTATATGCTAGTCATCAATGAAGCAGAAGGGAACTGGTAGATAAGTTTGTAAACATTGGCCAAGGAACAAGCAGAAATTGGTTGGGACATGCAGACATTACAAGGGAATAGAGAGGATAAGTGGACAAAGGAAATGTGAGCAGACAAGGAAAGCTGACAAACGGTAATTGTGGGAAAGTGCAGGTGAGCGAGAGTGTAGTCACTGAGAGAAGTCGAGATCAGGATTAAGAATATGGGATTAAGATGGCAGACTCACCATGTTAAGGGAGTGCAGGGAAGAAGATGACGGGACAGACGGGAGATTTCACAGGTGGGAAAAGAGAGGAGGTGAGCACTTAACTTCAATTAATGGAGGGTAAAAGGTATGAGTTGTTGGCTGAGTGAATATGACCTGGTGGGTCTTGTGAAGGACAAATTGCTGAGAGAGCATGTGGAGCAAAACTAGATATTGTGCTGTATGTAGATTGGATGCTTGTAGTCACGTGATCGGGGTTTATATTATGTCCTGCTCACTAGGCGGTGTGCCCTGTACGTCCGTGCTGCGCAATAAAGCAGAGTTTCCGCTTGCTCCGTTGTCCGCCTGGTTCGTGAACACTACAGATATGAGGCAGCAGAAAACTATGAGACAACTTGCCTGTTTGGGATAAGAGCAGGCACTACTTCAGCCTCCTGCCTAGTCACTCCAAATGCCCTCGCAGCCTTGGATGCTACCGCTTCCAGGAGTGCAAGATGAGATCTGGCAACACCAGCCCAGAGAAGAGAGCCATAATCTGCTCATAGAAGAGAGTGTACATCAGAAACAGGACATGTCCCAAGACACTGCCTTGAAGGAAAACCACTCTTTCAAGGATGGAGTCGGAGATATGGCACCACTTGAGAGCTCTGTATTGTTTACAAATACGAATAAATACCACCAGGCATTCGAGGACATTATCTCGGTTTTCTTGAAGGCAGTGTGGCTTTGAAGATGTATCCATTGCTTGTATTTTCTTTTTGTATACAAATTCAAGGTCCGTGGAAGAGGGGGAATACAGAACGGATCAAGAAGCAACAGAACAAAAGGAACAGCAGAAATAAGGAGGGAACAACAATAGCAGGGTTGAGGGACAAAATAGATGGAGATGGATGAATAAGGGATGTGGGAAGCATGAAGGGTAGAGCAGGACACAGGTGGACAAGTTGCATGTGCACAGAAGCAAATGCTCAGGAAGGAAAAACGGGAAGTTTGGGAAGAGGTGGGCTTTGGGAGGGGATTTAACGGGGTGGGGGGGGGTGGTTGTGAGGCAGGATTCTTTTTTGTAAAGCATCTCAGGTGACATCCTGTGAAAAAACAGAAGAGGATAATAGTGTCTAACAGATGTAATCCATTCTTATCTAGAAGGGCATTCGGTAGAGCGCATACCTCCACCAGGCTGATATGTTTACATTTTGTATCCCACTGTTAGGCCAGATCTGGATTCGGACCTGAGCCAAAATCTAATCGGCTTGTTCTTGTCACCAAACCAACTCATCTACGAAGTTTTGTCCGAATCTGCCCATAACTTTTTGAGATATCGTGGTATATATATATATATATATATATATATATATATATATATATATATATATATATATATATATATATATATATATATATTTATTTACATACATATATATATATATCTTCTTCTTCTTTCGGCTGCTCCCGTTAGGGGTCGCCGCAGCGGATCATCCGTATGATCCGCATAGTGATTTGGCACATGTTTTACGCCGGATGCCCTTCCTGACGCAACCCTGGTCGCCTCTTACGACACAGGGATATGGTACACCTATTTTAACCGGGGTATACACCGGCCCAGTACACTGGTACTCACTTTGCCGACCTCGGAAGGATGACAGGCTGAGTCAACCCCCTGGTGTATTAATTCAGTGGCCCAACGGGGCTTGAACTCAGGACCTTTTGGACCCAAGCCGCTGCCCTAACCACTGCGCCAACACCAGGCTATATATATATATATATATATATATATATATATATATATATATATATATATATATATATATATATATATATATATATATATATATATATATATATATATATATATATATATATATATATATATATATATATATATATATATATATATATATATATATATACATATCTTTCAATTGTGAAGAGTTGCTGAAAAATTCCAGTATCCGTATCCGAATCTTAACCAAATTATAATCAGTTCGTCCTTGTTTGTTACACACCCAACCTGTCCGCCAAATTTCATCTGAATCCATCTCCAACTTCTGGAGATATCTTGCACACAAACAAACAGAGAGATGGGTGAAAACATAACCTCCGTCCACCTTCGGTTGGCGGAGGTAACAGTAGTTAATGGATCTCTAAAGCAAAGACATCAACCCGAGATATGCTCTTTTGATAAAAGAAGTGAGTGAAAGTGCACGACTGAGAAAATAAGCATTTGCCCACTATTACCTTTCATCAGCAGGGACTGAAGTTCCAGCAAATTGTGAAGATCAAGATGAAGGGGAGAGTGCTGACAACTTGGAGGCAAATGCTGATCAAGTGGAAAAACGCATTCTGAGCTGCCCGACACAGTAAGTTTTCTTGTGTTTAAAATTACATCATCGTGCACTTGTTGAGATTACTTTTACCAATATAGCAATGAACTGTTTTGGTTAGGTACTATGTGGATTTGTTGCTGGAACATCCTGCTGCGATTTTTATGCGCAATACGTACGTCGTTCTCTACGTTCTCTGATGCAGTCTTACCTTTATGCTGTGACGTTGCACCCACGACATGGCGCGGCACATTTTATTTTCATTCAAATTTCACGCAACCACGAATGTCCAATGTCCAAATTTCACGCAACCAGTTCATATGTTGGCCACTCCAATACCCTTGGGCACTCCTCATCTCGTCATGGAATTTGCAGCTAATATGCAAGGGACTCTGATGTGGGAGGAAGCCATTTGGCCCATCATGTTTGTGCTATTTCATCACCACATTAATTCACTGTTATCAGTTTATTGACCTAATTACACTGAGGGACTGTGAGTGGTGGGGGGGGTGGGAGACATTGTCTCAAACACAGCATATTCACCTTCTGACGAGATCCCATCACAGACATCATGATCACTATCATGCATACTGTATAATAACCCATCCATCCTTAAGTTACCTACCAGTCATGCTAATATCCATGTACCCCTCTCGCCACAATCCATCTACATACCCATCTAATTCCACCTTAAACCTATTTCCTGTTTATGTTGCTACCACTTCTCCAGGAAGGCCATTTCGTCCACCACCATAATTCCCCATTTCTTTCTCTTAAGATTTTCTCTGCCCCTGTCATTAAATCTGCCAATAGGGATATAAATCGAGCAATGTAGTTATTGCTGAGGCTCGCATGTTCTATAACAGATAAAGCTTTCACTATGACCTGCTTGGATATGAGAAGTGAGGATTATTCCTCAGATTGGCACAAATAAAGCCAAAGGCCTGGTGGTGGCATAGAGGATGATTACTTGGTGCTTTTTTGTTGGAAAATTGGATTGGCCTATTTTAATGCTCCCTTTTGAACTAATGGCTTGTGATTCTGGGAATGCAGGTTCAAATCCCATTTGTGAAGTGCTGTATACATTTTGGTCCGTTGTCTTCTAATATTCTTGCAGTTCATCTAATTCTCTCCTAATGTTTGCTAATGTCTTTGCCTTGTATTGAATACATTCACAGGCTCTTTCATGAGCCTTTGATCACAAACAATAAAATGAGGCTGGGCACATATTGCCCACCATGTGAGCTTAAATGGTCGACAAAATGTAGGAACTTGAAAAGAAAGTTGCTACAGTAAATGTGTCGATATAATTTCACATCATGGACAGAATTCTTCACACGGTGGACAAAATGTGCCAAGCCTCATTTTATTGTCAGTTTTTTTTGTGACCAAAGGCTCATGGAAGAGCTTGTGCATTTGTATTTGTAATTTGTCTTCTATATTCCCAGATAAATTCCAATCCAATCCATTGGGACCATACTCTGTGTAGAGCGTTGGTGCTGCTTAAGCACTCTCCTTGGCAATTGGGCACAATCTTGGATGGGTCGCCACTCCGACATAGGATACCACATGCTGGCACTCATTTTGCCAACCTCAGAAAGATGATAGGCAGAGTCAACCCCAGCTGGTATTAATTCAACAGCCGAGTGGGATTTGAACTCAGGGTCCTAGGATCCCAAGCCTACCACCCCAACCATTAAGCCAACACCAGGCATTGAAGATAGCAAAAGTCACACCAGTGTTAAAATACAAGGGAACTTGCAAATTATAATCCAATTTCGACACGTTCTGTTTTTCCAAAATCGTTGGAGTTAATTACGTACACAAGAATGTTCACATTTTTAGATAAATATACAATTCTCTGAAATGATCTATTTGGATTCCAAAAAGGCCACTTGACATGTTAATTGACCCCATCAACAAAATTAACGATGCTTTTGAAAATAATTATGCTATTGGTGTTTTCATTGATATATCCAAAGCCTTTGATACCTTTGATTAATCACAAAATTGTTGTCAAAATCTATTATCGAATTTTTTTTTGGGGGGGGTTGGGGGTGGAGAAGGGGAAGGGTAGCTAATAATGATTGGTTGACGAGTTATTTAGATCGTCGCATCCAGTGCACAAAGTATCGATCTTTTTTTTTTAATCTGAATTTAAGAAGATTACTTTGGTGGAATTCCTCAAGGTTCTCTTCTGGGCCCATTATTGTTTGTAGTATAGATATCGATGACATTCCCACATCTGCAAATTCACTTTCTTTTGTTATCCCCGTGCACACGAAGTGAAAGGCGGGGTTAAGCAATCGGTTTGTGTCCGTCCGTCCATCTGTCAGAAAACATCTTAAGTTTATGATCGAGGAACAACTTGATTTCAACTTGATGTTATATTTTGAACATGAATCGGAAAACTAACTTGGAATTTATCAGTACTTCAGCTCTGAATTCGTCCCGATTGTGCATATGCAGAGAGAAATGAGATAATTTTTGTTTACCTGGCTGGTAGTCAAACAAAATTGAAAATCATTCCAAACAGGAAACTTACTGTTTTTAAGGACATCATAAAGGATGCAACCAGCAGCACAAAGAACTAGTATAACGTGCAGAATAAGGTGGGGTAAAAGACCCTGCGTCAACGGTGGTAAACGTCTGTGATATTTTTTTAAAAAAACAGCCCTTAAAATCTTTTTTGTATCCACTGTCGAGGCTCGTATAAGAGCGAACGCACAACAAAGGGGAGCAGGAGACAAGAGGGGTGGGAGAGGGAAGGATAAACAGTGGGTAACAGAGGTAACAGAGACTTTCTTGGTGAGAGAGTGAGAGGCCCAAAGACTCAGCCTCACCGCGGGAGATACCAATGATCCTAAATGCTTTGGTTTCCACAGCGTGAAGCCGAGAATGGTGTGAGGCAGGAGCACCAGCCCAGAGGGGGGAGCAGTACGCCACCAGGCTGCGGACAAAAGCTTTGTATGTGGTTAGGAGCTCAGGTGAGCCGAGGAAGGACTTTGCATGACGAAGGATTCCCAGTCAGTGACTGGCTTTGGAGGCCAGGTTGGAAATGTGGCTTTCCCAGGAAAGATCATGGCAGATAGTGAGACCCAGAAGCTTGAATGAAGTGACTTCTTCAAGAGGATTGTTGGGAAAGTAGGATTGTTAAAAAGAAAACTTCCGGTTCTGGGTTTAGAGCGTCGGCAGGTTCTCTCAGGAGTCTCTGCCGACTTTCTCAAAGTTAAGTCTCCGGTCGATTTTTGTCCCGTTTAACTGCTTTATTTTCTCATCGACATGTTACTGTGTGTTCCTTGTTCGGTTTTGTTTCAAAAATCATGCTATTTTGTGATTTTTGTAGACCTTGTCTTACCGGGTTCCTTGAGGCTTACCCATCCTTCCCCTCCAGGTGGACAGTCGTTTTTATTTGTATTCTCTCCCTATTACCTTCAATTCCTATTTTCCCCACTTTCCCAATGCCCCACCCCTCCCAACTAAACACTCTGTTTCTTGTCTTAAATTTAAAGGAAAAAACAAAATAACTACCTTCCTCCCTGCATATCCATGAATCCCGATCCCTCTTCTTCTTCTTCTTCCTCCTTTTGCCGGCACACCATCTTTCTTCTATTTGAACTGACCCACTCTTTCCATTACCTTCACAATTTCTTCTTCCAATCTACCACTCCAGAATCTTACCTAATCTTCAAAAATTCATCAAAAATTAATAATTTTCCTTGTATCCTTTCCATCCATACACCTTACCTCCTGTAACCACGTGTCTATCCCCTCTTCCTGATACTTTTCATCGACCCAGCAGCTTCACTCTGCGTTTACAGTTCCAAATTCACCATACACCTCCGTGATGTGACTTCAACCTTCCCTTTCCCGAATGTGAAGCAATCCTTATTTTAAATAAATAAATCCACTTTTGACTATAAACCTCCCGTAACCACGTGACCTGTTTCCACCCCCTGCGTTTACCGATCCAAATTCACCATTCACCTCACAATTTTTTCTACAACCTTTCCATTACCTAATCTGATGAAAACTGTGACTCAAAAAAAAAAATAACCGATCTCTTATAATGCTTCATCTTCCTCTTTCACATGTGTGGTTCTCTTTACTGCATCATAATGTGCTACTCTTCCTCTATTTCCACAAACTGCTCTCAATTCGCCCTTTCATTCATACCTTGTCTAAAAATCCAACTGTTGCAGCGTTTCTTCTCTCCATTCTCTTAATTCGCCTTTATTGCATCCATCAAGAAATGTCTTTAATCGCATCTCTGACCTAAAAATGTTAAAACGCCCAGTTTGCTATGAATGTTCACTTTCCATCAACCATTCTTTTTTTCCAACTTCTGTGCCAACTCACTCCTCTCACCCCTCCCTCTCAAAGCAACCATCACACTCTTCTCCCTCCAAGCTTCTCTCTCACCTTTCTCAAAAACCCCCTCCTCACCTTTCTCCCTCAACTCTCCCCACTCACCCTTCTCCCACCATTCACCCCCTCACTCACCCTTCTCAAAGTCCCCCCCCCTCACGTCTACAAAGCTGCCTCCATCCCCTGCGCTCTCACCTCCATCTCATCACTCCACCTCCTCAAATCCTCAACTGCCTTCTGCCCCCTCTCTTGTCCCCCCTCTCCCTCAGAACCACAGAGTCTTTTCTCTTCCTCTTCTGGCCCCCTCCCTGAGCTATTCTGCAATCCCCCACACTCTTTAAACAACTCTCTTTAGCTCCCCCCCTCTCCCCTTCTCCTACCCTCACCCTCCCCTCCCATCCCCTGCACCTAAAGCCTCCTCCCCTCCCTCTTCATTAAAAGTGTGAACCTCAAATATCCAGGACCTTTGCTCAAACCTTACAGATTTTTCTACACTGGTTGCCACTGACAAACCAGACATAATCTGCTGAACAGAAACTTTCCTCCCTCAAGACGTCTCTGACTTCCAAGTATCTCTCCCTGGTTAATCCCTCCTCCGGTATGACAGACCTGAGCCTCGTCCTGGTAGAGGAGTTGCTCTCTTCATCAAAGACTCCATTCCTCACTCTCCATGCGCTCTCCTCACTCCCCCACACCCCCAGGAACACTTCTGGCTACGGCTTCCCCTCCACTCCCACCTCGTGTTTATATGTGTACTGTACCGTCCACCAAACAGTGATGATTCCATTTACACCTCACTGTCCAAAAACATGGATAAACTTCTATCTTCTCATCCAAACTCTCTCTTCCTCATATGTGGTGACTTCAATTGTCATCATGCCAGTTTGCTATTTGTGGGTGTGCCCCTCTCACCTGTCATGGCATTTCAGCAAAAGACTTCTGCGACTCATTGGGCCTGACTCAATTGGTCAACTTCCCGACCCGGATCTCAACCAATGGTACTCTATCTCTTCTGGATCTGATTTTGACAAATTTCCCTGAAAGTATCTGATGTTTTTCCTCCGCTCCAATCGGTTCTGACCACGTGCTTGTAAAAGAGGACATCCCTCTGGCTATTATCAGAGAACCACCTCGGCACCGTCGAGTCTGTCATTTCACTCAGGCCGGCTGGAGGGTCTCCAAGCAGCCATCAAACTTCTAGACTGGTCTCCCATCGCTACTTTCTCCAACATCAACTCGTCCTGGGAATTCTTTCAAAGAAACTTGTTCTCTCTCATGCACAGATTTATCCCCTCTCGTCTTCAGTTGTCCTACCCTTCCTCCCGCCCATGGTTCACTGAAGCTTGTGGCGAGGCAGTTGGCCTGAAACAACTTGCCTTTGCCTCATGGAAAACAAACCCAACTGAGGGTAATCTCAGTTCCTTCCATCAAGCTCGGAACAAGTGTGTATCGACCCTCAGGAGAGCCAGAAAACACCATCTTTCTAAGCTCAAGTCTGAACTCTCAAACCTCTCTCCCTCCTCCAAATCCTCGTGGCATCTAATCAAATCTGTTTCTGGGGTATGTTCCCACTCCATCCCCTCCCTTTCCTCAAATGGCTGCACCACATGTGAAAAGGCTGAATGCCTAAACTCGGTGTTTGCATCAAAATCTTGTGTGCGAAACCCATCCCTTTCTGTACCCACCTTACCCAGTCGCACACAACTGTCCCTGGACTCTGTGTCCTTTTCTCCTGACAAAGTGGAGCGCTTGCTGTCAAACCTCGACTCAGATTCTGTAACAGGTCCAGATGGGATAACCCCACGTGTCTGAAAAAAACCTGCTCCTCTGCTCTTGCTCACCCTCTCTGTTCTATTCACCCTCTCATTTGCTCAAGGTCATCTGCCATCTGCTAGGAAATCAGCAAACTTTACTGCCCTGCATAAAAAGGTGCAAAAACCGATCCGTGCCACAACAGACCAATCAGCCTTCTCCCAATCATCAGCAAGGTTATGGAATCCATCATCGCTTCAGACATTAAATCCTTCCTCTTCTCCAATGGCTTGATTTCCGATCATAAATTTGGTTTCAGACCAGGTCACTCTACCCTGGATCTGCTGCAACTGCTCTCCCAACAATGGATGGAGGTACTCAATGCCAGACATGAAATTAGAGCCATATCCCTGGACATATCGCGTGCTTTTGACACAGTCTGGCACCCTGCCCTGCTCACCAAACTCTCTTCCTATGGTATCCAAGGCCTTCTCCACTCATGGCTCGCAGACTTTCTCTCCTGTCGCAGTCAACATGTGGCCCTAAATGGAGTTCTCTCATCCCCTCTTCCTGTCCAGGCTGGAGTTCCTCAAGGTAGCGTTATGGGTCCTGTTCTTTTTCTGGTTTTCCTCAATGATCTCTCCGACTCTCTGGAAAATCCTCTTTATCTCTTTGCTGATGAATCCACCCTCTGCCGTACCATCTGTCATCCTTCAGACCGGCAAGCAGCAGCTTCTTCGCTCTCTGCAGATCTGGGTAAAATCATAAACTGGTTCAACACGTGGAGCATGTCTTTCAATCCTGACAAATCTCACACTCTCACGATGTCTCTCCGAAAGGACCGCTTGGAAATCACCCCCCCCCCCCCAATCTACTTTCTCAACAATCCTCTGGAAGAAGTCTTTTCTTTCAAGCTTCTGGGTCTCACTATCTGCCATGATCTTTTCTGGGAAAGCCACATTTCCAACCTCGCCTCCAAAGCCAGTCGCCGACTGGGAATCCTCCGTCGTGCAAAGTCCTTCTTCGGCCCACCTGAGCTCCTGACCACATACAAAGCTTTCGTCCGCAGCCTGATGGAGTACTGCTCTCTTCTCTTGGCTGGTGCACCTGCCTCTCACCTATCTTGGCTTCACGCAGTGGAATCCAAGGCATTTCGGATCATTGGTATCTCCCACAATGAGGCTGAGTCTTTGGGCCTCTCACTCTCTCACCACAGGCCGGTCGGTGGTCTTTGTCTTCTACTGTCTCCTCTCCGGTCTAGCCCCCCCCCCCTGCTCTGTCTGCGATTTGGCCACACCATATTTCCTCAGGGCACTCAAGGTCCGCCAATAACCCCCTTCTGGTAAAACTACCAAAATCACGAATCACTACTCACCTTCACTCTTTGATTCCTCTTTTTTCCCGCCTTTGGAATAAACTCCCTCACTCTGTTCAATCCCTTAAGCCTGGTGTTGGCGCAGTGGTTAGGGCAGCGGCTTGGGATCCAAAAGGTCCCGAGTTCAAGCCCCGTTGGGCCACTGAATTAATACACCAGGGGGTTGACTCAGCCTGTCATCCTTCCGAGGTCGGCGAAATGAGTACCAGTATACTGGGCCGGTGTATACTCCGGTTAAAATAGGTATACCATATCCCTGTGTCGTAAGAGGCGACCAGGGTTGCGTCAGGAAGGGCATCCGGCGTAAAACATGTGCCAAATCACTATGCGGATCATACGGATGATCCACTGTGGTGACCTCTAACGGGAGCAGCCGAAATAAGAAGAAGAAGAAGACTCTGTTCAATCCCATTCTTCCCTCCAGGCCTTCAAAACAGCTGTTCACCTCCACCTCTTATCGTCCCCCATCCAAATCCTCAATCTTTTCTACTCCCGTTAATCCACACCAAACCCACCTTCAAATTCCCTGCTTTCCTTCCTGAAAGTCCCTGTAGTGTCCATCTTGTATACCCCATGTTCCCCGCCCCATCCCTCTCCCTTCCACAGATCTCTGAATGTCTCTGTCCCCCACTGTTTTGTCCTTTGCACGCCCATCTTCTATCATGCCCCCCCTTGCTGTGCGTCGTGTGTTAGTTCTCATACGAGCCTCGACAAAGTGTACAAATTTTAATTTTAATTTTAAAGTAGATGGGGATATGGAAGGTGGGGGGGGGAGGGGTTCCAGACTGTCCTTTCGGAGAGACATAGTGAGAGTGTGAGATATGTCAGGATTGAAAGACCTGTTCCATGTGTTGGACCAGTTTATGATTTTATCCAGATCTGCAGAGAGTGAAGTAGCTGCTTCTTGCCGATCTGAGGGATTACAGATAGTATGGTTGAGGGTGGAGTCATCAGCAAAGGGATAAAGAGGATTTTCCAGATTCAGAGAGATCATTGATGAAAATCAGAAAACGAACAGGGCCCAGAACGCTGCCTTGAGGAACTCCAGCCTGGACAGGAAGAGGGGATGAGAGAACTCCATTTAGGGCCACACGTTGACTACGACAGGAGAGGAAGTCTGCGAAACATGAGTGGAGATGGCCTTGGATACCATAGGAAGAGAGTTTGGTGAGCAGGGCAGGGTGCCATACCGTACCGGAAGCACACGATGTGTCTCAGAAGATGGCTCTGATTTCATGTCTGGCATTGAGGATCCCCATCCATTGTTGGGAGAGCAGAAGCAGCATATCCAGGGAAGAGTGACGTGGTCTGAATCCAAAGCTTTGCACATCTGGATTTGGGGATTTTCTCCCATTCTTCCTGGCAGATTTGCTCAATCTCTGTCAAGTTGGATGGGAAGTGTCGTTGAACAGTAATCTTCAAGTCTTTCCACATATTCTCAATTGGATTCAAGTCTTTGCTTTGGCTGGGCCACTCAAGGATTTTCACATTCTTGTTCTGAAACCATTCCAGTGTTTCTTTGGCTGTATGCTTGGGGTCATTGTTACCTCCGCCACCGAAGGCGAAGGAGGTTATGTTGTTACGGAAGAAGCTACCAATGTTAAATTACACCACGTGATTCAGGAGAGTGATGGCTGGTGCTGGTTAGATTTTGGTCAAAATCGGTCAAAGGTCAAGGTCACAGTGAGGTCAAACATTCGATTTTTGATGGTTTGGTACAGAATCATCGTAGAAACTTCTGGTTTGCGTCGCTACCTTTTCTAGAGATAGCTTTTATTAGACAAGGTGAGAGGTCAAGTTGACGATTTTGTAAGTACCAGTCTATGACTGCTTGTCTGTTTGTTTGTGTACAGGATATCTCATAAAGTTGTGTCCGGATCCGGATTAAATTTTGTGGTCAGGTTCGGTGTGTGACAAGGATGAACTGATTAGATTTTGGTGAAGATCTGGATCTGGATCTGCATGCAAGAATCATTTAATTTTTAAGTGATTCTTCACCATTGAGGGATTGGGCCAAAAACTATATCGTACTGTATTGCATGATATTTCAATTATGTAATGGGCCTGATATGTTCTCGTGGAACATTACGTGGCGGAGGTATATGCTCTACCAATTGCCCTTCTAGTCCTTTTGGAATGTAAATATTTGCCGCAGTCTTAGGTCTTTTGCACTCTGAAGCAGGTTTTCCTGAAGGATTTGCCTGTATTTGGCTCCATTCATTGTTCCCTCTATCCTTACAAGCCTCCCAGTCCCTGCCACTGAGAAGCATCCCCATAGCATGATGCTGCCACCACCATGCTTCACGGTAGGAATGGTGTTCGATGGGTGTTAAGCTGTGCTATGTTTCTGCCAGATGGAGCACTTTGCATTCAGGCCAAAGAGTTCAGTTGTTGTCTCATCAGATCACAGAATGTTTTTCCCTCATGCTCTCAGAGTCTTTCATGTACCTTCTTGCAAACTCAAGGCATGCTGTCATGTTCCTTTTTCTCAGGAGTGGTTTCTGTCTGGCCTCTCTCCCACAAAGCCCAGATTTGTGAAGTGCTGCAGAGACTGTTGTACTTCCAGCAGGTTCTCCAATCTCAACCAAGGAACTCTATAGTTCTGTCAGAGTGGTCATTGGGCTCTTGGTCACCTCCCTGACCAAGGACCTTCTTGCCCAGTTTGGTCGGATGGCCAGCTCTCGGAAGAGCCTGGGTAGTTCCATATTCTTTCCATTTCCTAATGATGGAGCTCATTGTGTTCTTGGGAACTTTCAACACTCCAGAAATTGTTTTATACCCTTCCCCGGATCTATGCCTCCTCACAATTGTATCTCGGAGCTCTACAGACAGTTCCTTGGACTACATGGTAGAGCTTCTGCTCTGACGTGCACCGTCAACTGTGGGACCTCATATAGAAAGGTGTGTTTCATTCCAACTCATGTCCAATTCATTGAATTGGCCACAAGTGGACTCCAATCAAGTTGCCCAGACATCTCAAGGATGATCAAAGGAAATTGGATGCACCTGAGCTCAATTTGGAGTGTCATGGCAAAGGGGTTGAATACTTGTTGATGCAACACATTTCAGTTAATAATTTTTAATAAATTGGTAAAAAAATTCTGAAGACATGTTTTCACTTTGTCATTGTGGGGTATTTTGTGTCGATCGGTGACAAAAAAAAAACAAAAATCTCAATTTAATAAATTTTAAATTCAGGCTGAAACAACAAAATGTGACAAAAGTCAAGGGGTGTGAATACTTTCTGAAGGCCTCGTGTTGGCATAATTTGAAGACTGAAATTTTTGGTCCCCCTCAATGTGCTCAGATTTTTGTACTGCTCCCTTGTACTTCCTTCTTTATCAAAAGTTACTCTTGTGTGTGGAAATACATTTCAGTCTATTCTTAATAATTTATTCGTTTTTCAGAAAGAAAAAAAACTTATTGGAGTTAAAGGGGCACTCGTATACCTCTGCCAGGATGAACGGTTTACGTTTTGTTTGCCACTGATGAGCTGGATACACATCTGTACCTGAACCAAAATCTAATCGGCATCTTCTTGTTACCTCGCCAACTCATCCACCAAGTTTTGCCATAATCCGTCCATAACGTTTTTAGATATTGTGTGTATATCATTTTTGGCCCCATCTCTCAACGTTAAAGAATCACTTTAAAAATTCTCGTGTCCAAATCTGGATTCGGATCTTCACCAAAATCTAATTAGTTCGTCCTTCTCACACACCCAACCTATCCATCAAATTTTGTCTGAATCTGTGCGCATCTTTTTGAGGTATCCTGCTGACAAAAAAACAAACAAATATACAAACAAGCAGTCATAGACTGGTACTTACGAAATCGTCAACTTGACCTCTGACCTTGTCTAATAAAAGCTGTCTCAAGAGAAGATAGTGTCGCAAACCAGAGGTTTATACGATGATTCTGTTCCAAACCATCAAAAGTCGAATGTTTGACCTCACTGTGACCTTGACCTTTGAACGATTTTTACCAAAATCTAATTAGCGCTAGCCATCACCCTCCTGAATCACGTGGTGTAATTTGACATTGGTAGCTTCTTCCGTTCTCGAGTTATCGTGCCTACAAACAAACACACAAACACACAAACAGAGGACGGAAGTCATCAATATACTTACGAAATCTTTAGATTTCGTAAGTAACAAAGATGGGTAAAAGAAAACCTCCATCCATCTTTGGTGGCGGAGGTAATATGTGGGATGCCACCTGGATCTCAAACTGATCAATTATTCATCACCTAAACCAGGCGTCGGCAACCTAAACCAGGCCGCGGGCCACTGGGCCACGTTCAGGCCACCTCGCGGGCTGCACCCCCCTCCCAACCCCAAAAAATAACAAACACACCTAAAATCAATGAAAATAAATGTAATTGTAAATTGAATCTTCAGACCTTCAGCCATCTGAAACAACAACGAAAAAATATTTAAGACCAAGCTAAGTGGACGAGAAGCGAAAATAATTTATTGTGACGTACAGAGACTGTGATATATGTGGAAGAATCATATGTCCACATATGTTAAATTTGCCGTCGGTTCAGAAAAATGTTTTCGCGGGCCGCACGGGAGGAGCTCGCGAGCCGCAGGTTGCCGACCTTGGACCTAAACCTACTGAAATTACATGATCTCACTTATATTTATCATGCAACAAGGTAGTGTATTTTTATGTATAAATATGTGAACAGACACCACTCTTCTCATTTGTGCAACTTGTTTGATTTTAATGATCACATTCAATGATATACTGCCACATCAATGTCTCGTATTCATCTCCCGAAGCAAATAATCGTATCTTTCCAGCACAGCATTTGCTTCTCTGGTTCCAAACTTTGGAATCGTTTGACAGACAGTTTAAAATATTCCCCCTCTTTGTAAAATTTCACATGTATGTTGATCAAATGTCTGTCTGATCTCGTTCTAAATCATGACCAAATGTACAGCTGCTCAGGTTCTAAACCATTCTTCCTGCATTGTCTCAAATTCCAAATTGATTTTGTACAACTACCTGACTTTGTACCATGGTTTATTGTATCTGTTATGTAATCGGTCCTTGTATCGTGTGTAATGTTGTCTCTGTTACGGTGTGCCCAACACAAACCACCTGCTTTCCGGGACTTGTGCTTCCCTTCTGTTACTGTTTTCATACGCTGTACTGGATTGAATTTGAAGAAGGAAAAAAAATATATTGAAAACATCACCACGCTGTTCAATACAGTTTTATCCTGTTGCCCCAAACTATTGATCCTCATTTCCATAAAATATTCATTGGTCATGTATCTCACAATGCACACTTATCATTCCCACTCCCCACACTAACCTTCCAACTCATCATCATCATCATCATCATCATCATCATCATCATCATCATCCATTGTGCTATGCAGAGCGTTGGTGCTGCTGAAGCAGTTACTCGGCTACAATCCTGGTGGGGTCGCTATTCCGGCTCAGGAAGTTTGGGCAGGAATTTGTAATTTCTTCAGGGTGCTGGCGATAGCTCACCTACTGGACACAAAGGACACCATGGGATCTTTACTGTCCACCTAATGCTGGCAGACAGGACACCCAGTTTATCGTTCATCCGAGGGATGGCACACACATTGATGAATCACCCCGCCCGTGAAACCCCGGTATTGACAGTTTATAGGTAGGCTGAGATTCAAACCCAGGATAGACAGCCGAGAGGTGAGTGTGCATACCTTCTCACTCACAATAAATAAATAATAAAAATGACGACCCACAAATTGCACAATCACTCTCAATACACTATATCCCGCCTCCAATAAAATGCTTTACAATCGTACACGGCAAAGGTTTGGCAAGCACCGGTGTATTTATTGCACCATCGCATACAAATTTGTTTTATCCTCATAAACCTTAATCAATTTAAACGTCCTCATGCCATGTAAGGTCATTATTATTGGTGTATTCGAGAACACTATGATTGGTGTAAAAATGCTTTTCTCAGTTGTGGTTGAAATAAACACACTGTAAAGGCTGATTTAAAAATAAAAAACATCATTTTACTACATTAAATAACGCAAAGGTATGTGGTAGACCACAGTTGAGATGGGAGGATTGTTTGAGAAGAGATATCTGTCAGGTTGGGGTGGTTGGAGAATAGAGATAGTTGGCTGAGGACAGAGGGAGGTGAAGCCTGGTGTTGGCTTTGTTATGGTGGCTGGCCTGGGATCTTAGGATCCTAAGTTCGAGCCCCATTGGTCACTGAATTAACACCAGGTGGGGTTGACTCGGCCTGTCATCCTTCCGAGGTCAGTGAAATGAGTACTAGTGTACTGGTATAGGGGCACAGCATCAGCGGCACATCCGTACCCCAACAAAATGATAGCTACCCAGCAGCCAAGTTCAATATGCAAGTAGAAGAAGAAGAAGAGGGAGGTGGTGGGGAGTATCATGGTCAAAGCAGAGCAGAAGTTTGGTGCCATCGAAGCTCACACCTTATAAAGGGAGGTGGAGGATGCAGGATGGAAGATGCGGGATGCAGGATGGAAGATGCGGGATGGAAGATGCGGGATGGAAGATGCGGGATGTGGGATGGAGAATGGAGGATGGAAGATGCGCGATGGAAGATGCGGGATGTGGGATGGAGGATGGAAGATGCGGGATGTGGGATGGAGGATGGAGGATGGAAGATGCGCGATGGAAGATGCGGGATGTGGGATGGAGGATGGAAGATGCGCGATGGAAGATGCGGGATGTGGGATGGAGGATGCGGGATGGAGGAATCGGGATGGGGGATGGAGGATGTGGGATGGAGGATGCAGGATGCTTGATTGATGCTGGTGCATCTGAAAATCTTTGAAGAAAATCAGGGCTGGCTCGATCTCCACCAAATTTTACATTCATGTTCGTCATACCCAGGGTCAGGTCATGGACACAAGGAAAAAAAAATCTCCCCCTCATGTGAGGGAGGGGTGGGGGGAGACGACTTGCCAATACTCGCAAAGGGAGCAGGTGTTTCTAGTTTTACAAACAGCATTATTAATGTACATTTGCGTAAATAATTCCTCATTTTATATCTGCAAAGAAGTGGTTGTTGTTTGGACATTGTTCATAAAAAAGCAGCAGAAACCCATTGGTTTTGGTCTCACACAAACTCATTGACATTGATGCATGTCATACAAACCTATCCAGGAACACTTTTATCATCTCCTTTTTGCTTTTATCATCTCCTTCCTATCCAGGAACATCCAGGAACACTCATCATGCAATAACAGGAATACTTTGAGCATTCCATGGAAATGAGAGCTTACATGTGTAAAGCACTCGCCACTCGGTGATGAAAACATTGCAAATGCTCAAAAAGGAGATGATAAAAATGTATAAACCCATTTAACATAAATTTAATCAGAATTCCCCCGTTTCTTCAGTTTGACATACCCTATGCGTGTACACAATGCACTTTGGCAATGGGATGTAAAATGGCATATCAACACTTCCATGGTGTAAAACTATCGTCAGCTCGTCACGAGAAACTGCCAGTCGAGGCAGCGCACTCCGGTAATAAATCCCCCGTTCCCCCAGCCTTAATGTTTTTTGGAAGTGACCCTTTAGTTTTCCTTTCTTTCATTTTCTTTTGGCTGTTTTGAATGTTTGAAGAGCTTCTTCTTTTTTTTTTTTTTCCTTTTCCTGGCATTCAGATCGGTGCAGCACTCAAAGGCCGTCGAGACTGTTTTGACTCCTGCACCCGACACTACCCGGAAAAGACCCTGCACGACCCACATTGCCAGAAAGAATGCTCAGAAACTAGCAGCAAATTTGTCCCAGGGAAAGAGAGGAAAGGCCAGCACAAAGCAGGTATGTTATGTTTACCTTCGGCATGGCACAAATGTCTTGCGTGTTTTACACCTGCGCTTACAAAAAGAGACCTTAAGCACTGCAACGGGCATTTTAATGTGTTGCTTCATTGTAAAAGACACGAGATTGTGGAACCCCCCCCCACCCCCTTCCCTCTTAATGAATTAATTATTTTTTTCAATAACTTGCTATATATATATATATATATATATATATATATATATTCTTCTTCAGGACTTCCCAGACCCCTTATTATTTTTCTACATTTATTTTTTATTTTTCATTTTCTTCATGAATACAGAAAACCCTCAAATATTGCGGCACTATTCAGGAACGGAGCCCCCACAATATTTAAGGGTTGACTGTACGCTGGAGTCTTTTTTCCATCTCCCCTCTTACCCCTCCTACCTCTCCCTCCCCCCACCCCAACACTCTCATGATGTGTCAGACCTTTGTTTTGACGGCACAGATCTTGTTCTTTTCCCCCTCTCCCCTCCCCCACCCAAATAAACCTGCCCAACCTTGTTCCATTTTAAAATATGATTTCCCCATACTGTAAAACAGACTTAAAAAACAACATTTCTTGTATATGTCCAGAACCCCCACTCCCCTTCCTCATTTTCATCAATACCACACTTTAACCGAGATTATTATAAACTACTATTTTTGATAAGTCTATTTTGACACTGCCTGTTTACTTTGACCTATGTTTTAGGACCAGGCTCAAAGCAAGGCTGTGATGCAGAATTTTACCGCCGAAAGCCCCACGATGGCCGTAAATAAAGAAATTATTCCGAGCCTGCAGCTGCCAGAAGAGCTGGATCAAGCTCCCGCCTTTGTTCCAGCCTGTTTGCGCTCACCAAGCCCTGCAACCATGGCAACAGATTTCTCGCAGTCTCTGGAGCTCATTGAAGAGGTGGTCATCAGACTCCTTTTGTTAATCAAAATGTTGAAGACTCAAATTTCAGTCTTCAGGTGGAAACGTTTTTTTTTTTTGACCATTTACGATTGGTATTTTCTTAACGTTGATATCTGGTTTTTGACAGATTATTTTTATATTGCAAGTGCAAAAGCTTTCTGGAGTCCATGATTGTGAGTAAAATTGCGTATTGTGCTGCTATAACGCTCCCAGTACCCCCAGATAGAAGTCCTCGATGAGGAGCTGCTTTTGAGTGAAACGGTGCATACGGTTGAGATAGATGTGGCGTGTGCCGAGGTGCATGGCATAAACCACACTCCTACTTCACGTGTACGTATATCTCAAACCCAGTCAGACCGCCAAAACCACTTATTTTCCGGTCCAGTTGAGGTCATGTCAATGGCAGTGATTGTTTCTGTTATCTACCTCAGTATGTATCGGGGGCAGCAGGATATCTTTTTGGTATTTCTGCATTCGGCTACTGCTTTTTGGGTTTAAATCATGTCTGCACAAGTGAGGCCTACTTCTTTCAATTTGGAGGGGTCTCATCTGTTTGCTTTTCTCATAAGTTTGGCATACACTGGACAACAACATGTATAGAGCAGTAATTTCTTGGGGTTGTATACAATGTTTGTCTGCAGCACAATCTGCAGGTATTGACATACTATGCAAAGACTTCTCCACCCCTTAAACCTTCTTGCAACTGAACTCCACCTCCTGTACCTTCACTCAATGGCCAAAGACAGAGACCATCTTGCAAAATGGGACGTGCTCATTTTTCGATCAGTATTTCAGTTTAAAATTTTTATTGTTTTTTTTTTATCCATAAAACAGCGAATGGTACATGACTCTGTGAGATGGCATAAACCGGCCAACTTTTCCCCCACATGACACACAAATCCCTGTTTCTTGCAACAAATTGGGTAAACTTGGACAGTGTATGCCCACCTTTACACAAGGTCGATATTTTTTTTCAGTCTCTCATGGGCACAAGCACCCCGACAAAATTTCCTGTCGTTCTGTAGCTGACATTCCACCTTTTGTTCTGTCTTCAGCTTGAACTGCAGGCTAATTTATGCACAAGGCTCCCATAGTGATCCTTCATTGAGAAACATGATAAATGAATGACCGTCATGTGATTTGATTGATGTTGAATGATGCAAGTTTCTTCATTCCAGGAAGAAACTGCAGAAGATTGCCGCGACTTTCAGCATGGTATGTCGTTTATCCTTCTTCTGCTTCTTCTTATTATTTCGTATTCAGCACAAAGCTGTGGGGTGGCATCATTGGTTGAGGGTGCGGCTGTGCCACTGATGCAGTAGGTTGGGGCAGGAATTTGTAAGTTGTTCAGGGTGCCTATGATAACTCGACTACTCTTTACAAAGTATACCGTGGGATCTTTAACTTCCACCAACTAATGCTGACAGACTGGACGCCCGTTTTACGTCCATCTGAGGGACGGCTTTCTCTCAAAGCTAATGTCACAAAGCCCTTGCCCTGCGGGTTGGGGTGGGGGTTGGTTTCATGAAGAATATAATTTTGGTGAGTCTGCTGCTCATTTTAATCTTGTTTGATCAGACTCTGCTGTTTACGAAGTAATGGCTGAAAATGGTGACGATGCAACTTCCGGATCTCCTCCCACTGTACTGTGCATTATGGTGAGAGATGATGATTGGAAAGAAGAACAAAGCGTGGCTGACAACGAGCAGGGGGTCAGTGAGGAAATTGTCCAATCTTCAAATGAGCTTTCCTCACACAGCGTTCTGATGCTGTCTCTCGAGCATCCTGTGAATGAGACGGAATTGCCTGCTTTCGAGGAAACCAGGGAAAGGTGAAAGTTTGTGTTTTGCTTTAATTTTGCTTTGATATTGTTTTAAACGTTTTTGATGTCATATTTTATTTTTCTTGCGCTGATTTACATGTTTTTCCTGACATCCTTTGTTGTGTTACTTTTGTCATACGTGGGTATTGTTAACCAGGGTGGGGAAGGGTTGGTCGAAGAGGGGGTGATGGAAGAGTTTTTAATGGTCAATAGGAGTGGCCTGTCACGTTGGGGCATATACCAACCATAACCACTGAACGTGAACACGTTTGCAGAGTGAATCTCTGGGAAGAAGCACATTATACAGCCGATGTTATCTGCCTTGTACATGTTCTCGGCCTCATTCAAGCTGCTGTTTCCCATGTGGGCAAAATTTTCCATGATGGGGAGGTCTGCACATTTTAAAGCAATGGCTGTCCGAATATACTCGATCGAGTGGAAGCCCGTGGTAAAAATACCACGATGACAAAATAAGTAAATAAATAAAATAAATCGAAGCCTTTCATTCTTACGCTGGTTGAAAGAGCCCAGCAATGGGAGGTTATATGAACGATGTCTTGAGTTGTAATTGTAGAATTGTAATTCTCTGAGGAGGATTCCCGTGTTTTCGGGAGGGATGGTGAGGGAAACAGATGGGCAGTTTGAGACAAAAAAAATTGATCCCGGGCGGTATATAGGCAACGGTG
>NC_140968.1:4430865-4465865 GCF_056783735.1 Eptatretus burgeri | reverse complement strand
TACAAAGGGCTTTGCATCCACATGCTTTTGTGCAAGGCAGTCCATTCCGTGTACATTTGCACCGTCGAGTTGAGCATGACCCACGGCATTTGCATGTCGTCAGTTCTACACAGTAAGCAGTAATAGGCTGTGCAGTCATGAGTCGCGGCTGAAATGTCTCGTTGCCATCTTTGACGACCTGTTCCCACCCACAGTTCTCAGGTGCAGGTAGATGTGGTTCTTTTGAGCGTGTAGCCTGGTGAAGAGCAAGGCCAAGGCCCAGGTGTTTGGGGGTCAGTTTTTTGCCTCCTGAAGCCACATGAATAATGTCTTGGCAGATGCTCAGAACTTTGTTCTTGGTATCTGTCTCATCCGCTTCTTCATTGTCCATCTTGTCAGTGCTGTCACCACCACAAAGAAGCTTTACAAGCATGTACAGGGTTTCAGGTACAATTCGCTCTGCATTTTTTGTGTTCAGTCCACCGATAATGCTATGCCCTGGAGAGTGTTTTACGTCACTGTAAATCTTTATGCCCACTCTGAAGATCCAGCTAAGGATTTCGTTCTCATGATGAGGCAGACTGCACTGGGCCAATTCATCTTCTTCAGAACTTTCACCTTCTTCAGATAAATCATTCACGGCGGTTCTCATGGCAAACTTTGTCACAGTTGAGGACGCAACTATGAGGGGTTTTGTGACATCCAATGGCTGCACGAATGTAACCTTGTCACTACCAAAGTGAACCTCCACTTTCTGCTTGAAATTGTAGCTTTTGTAGGCTCCAGCCTCAATTCCAAAATCATTCAATAACAGCATGCTGTAGTGTTCCCAGATGTTTTTCAGGGTAAACACATGTCCCTTCTGCAGCTCTTTCTCAAGCTGGTTCATCACATTTCTGAAACAGATGCTTTCAGGAGACTGGTTTTTCTCTCCACTCTCCTTTTTATACTTTCTGCGAAAAGAAACATAACACTTGAGGTGATATTTACCTTCAGCTGCCATCAAGTCTGAAACACCTGCAAACCTGTGACGCATGGTGGGGTCAAATTGGGCCAAACTAAGCATCCTGGATGATGTGTGATCAAATTCAACATTTGTCAGGACACCAGCTTTTCCAGGAATGTCAGTCTGGCAGAAAGCACATTTTGACCAATCCATAGCGCTGTGCGCGGATCTTAGTGACTTTGGGACATGGTATTTCTCTGAGGAACCTGATGTTGTGGGTATCTCTTCTGCGTAAGTCACAGATTGTGGCTGAATCCTTGACTTCAGTCTGTCTATTTTTTGTGCGTGAGTAAAGTCACTATAGCAGAATTTGTGCCATTGAATCTTTTCGACGTGCTCCGGTACAGAATATTTTCTGATTCTTGAGAATTAGTCAACATATTTAGCGTCATTATATTTCTCTCTTTCTTTGCAACATTCAGCTACAGTTTTCACACCAACGATTGTAGTCTTTCGAAGTGGCGTTGACTTGCTAGTTTTTGAACTGTCCTGGCAAATAAAGCATTTATTCCAGTCTACATGCTCTTCTTCTTCTCGATCCCTTGAACCCCCTGTGAGAAATCTAGCGGCTTTCATTTTTCAGTTAGTCCTGGGTAACAGAAAAACACACAGTTATGTAGTTTCGGTTCATTTTATAGCAAAGTTGTAAAATTCATTGATTGTGGTTTGTATAACACTGAACAACAAATTTCAAATTTTTGTTTTTACTGGAGATGTGTAAAGTGATTAAGACTAATTTGGGTACGCTGATTTCAAAAATCATAACCGTTTTGCTGTATCACGTCAGGATTTTCAGGAACAGAAATATTCCCATTGCCTAGAAGTCAGGATTTCAATGAAATTTACATATGTCTTTAACATGTCTATTTCATACAATTGTTGTTAACTTGTGTTATATTTCTTTCTTTCAGATAAAGATGAGTAGGCGTTCCTGTACCAATCATCCTGACAACTTCTGTTATGTCTGTGGTCGGTATACCAAAAAAGATCAACAGCGAAGTATATCTACAGCAGTGAAAATGAAGGCCGCCTACTTTCACTACTTCGGGTGTAAGGTAGGGGACCAAGAACAGAGCTGGGCACCACACATCTGCTGCACAAGCTGTCACACAACCTTGACTCAGTGGTTGGTGGGCAAGCGCGCGAGCATGCCATTTGCGGTGCCCATGATATGGCGTGAGCCGCAGAATCATCATGATGATTGTTATTTCTGCTGCACAAGCATCGCCGGCTTTAACAAGAAGAATAAAGGTCACATCAAGTACGCTGACTGCGTCTCTGCTCGTAAACCTGTGCCTCATGATGACGAGAACCCCGTTCCAACACCTCCAGCTGATCAGAACATAGCTGTAAGCAGTGGTGAAGAGGATGGTGATGATGAACCTTTTGAACCCGACACTCAAGAATCACACCTTCTGAACCAGGGAGACTTAAATGATCTTGTAAGAGATCTCTCGCTGTCAAAGGCGAAGGCAGAGCTGCTTGGATCAAGGCTGCAGCAGTGGAATCTACTTGAACCTAACACCAAGATATCCTTGTTCAGAGCACGTCACAGAGACATGGCTGAGTTCTTTGAGATGGAAGACACGATGACATTCTGCAGTGACATCAACGGTCTGTTGAAAGAACTTGGGTGTGATCACGATCCTGCAGACTGGCGCCTCTTCATCGACTCGGGGAAGAACAGCTTGAAGGCTGTTTTGCTCCACAATGGCAACGAGAAACCATCAGTCCCACTGGCTCACGCGTTCGGCATGACAGAGACCTATGAGACTATGCGGCAGCTGCTTGATTCCATCAAGTACAATGACTTCAACTGGCACATCTGCGGAGACTTGAAAGTGGTGGCGCTGTTGTTAGGGCTGCAGTCAGGCTACACGAAATACATGTGCTTCCTTTGTCTCTGGGATAGCAGAGACGACAAGAATCACTGGACGAAGAAAGATTGGGAAGAGCGAAAAGAGCATGTACCTGGTCGACACAACGTGAAGCATGTCGCCCTTGTCGACCCAGCCAAGGTTTTCCTTCCACCACTCCACATAAAGCTCGGCTTGATGAAAAGTTTTGTACGGGCAATGGATCTGAATGGGCGTGGGTTTTTATGTTTTATGTGAGGGTTTACCTCAAGGAAAAGTTTGGCAACACCTTGTCAGAGGCCAAGATCAAGGCTGGTGTCTTTGTTGGACCGCAAATCCGACAGATTATGAAGGACGAAACTTTTCCGACAACTCTAAACCCCAAAGAGCTGGCAGCGTGGAGGAGCTTCAAAGCTGTGACGGACAACTTCTTGGGGAACGAGCGCGCGGACAACTATGAAGAAATAGTGCAGCAGCTGCTGGAGTCCTTCAGGAAACTTGGCTCCAGGATGTCCCTGAAAATCCATTTCCTACACCAGCACCTGAACTTCTTCCCTGACAACTTGGGAGCAGTCTCGGACGAGCACGGCGAGCGATTCCACCAAGAGATTTCACTCATGGAGACGCGTTACCAAGGGCGGCACAACCCGAACATGATGGGCGATTTCTGCTGGTTCCTGCATCGTGAAACTGACACAGAGCAGCAGAAATCGACCCTAATTTTGTAATTTCATGTCAATTTGCGGCTGAAATATGACGAAAAGTGTATTTAATGGCGACCATTTTGTAAACTGTCATGGCGGCCATACTATCCATATCCAGAGTTGGCAACAAGTTGATTCACGTTTCTGTGTGTCTGGACAGTCAATTTACACCTGTTGCACTATTCTAACACGGAATCAGCAGGGTCGTACACTATTCTGCATTGGGCCTCCTGACTATGTACCTGATTGCATAACAATGCAAGATATCATCAGTGAGTATTGCGATATAGAAAGGGAGCTGAAAACTTGGAAAGATAAATCAACAAATATCTCGAAGATCATTGATCAGTCATCGTCATTTTTGAGAGCAACAATAAAGGACGAGAAAAAACCAACAACCTGGCCCTATCACCCGTCCGATGTGGAGAAGGAATCATTCACTACACCAGAATATCTTTGACGGTTTCTTATGGGTCTACTAACTGGTGATCCAGAAAACAAACACCCTTCACGGAGAGTAACAATGCTCACGGAATCCTTCAGTCAAGATGTGGTATGCAGAAGCCACCAAAACATATACTGCTTCCATACATGGTTAAAACACTCACTGGGAATACGGAGTTGATACGGACGTTGAACAGATTAGGCCATGGGATATCTTACTCTCAGCTGGAAGAAAATGACAGCCTTGTGCTTACAGAAGCTCGCAGCTAATCTAAATCAGCAGACACTCATACCAACAAGTATTCAACCATATACGTTTACCAACTTGGCATGGGACAACATTGATAGATTGGAAGAAACATTGAGTGGAAAGGGAACGTCACATCGTGTGAATGGTATCATGGTACACGCCAGAGTTTATGGACCACATCATCCAAAACAAGCGCTTCCTGAGATAGCCAAGAAAAAGCAAAGATCTTTGGATTTTTCTGATCACGAATTGACAACATACATTGCTGGACAGCGCGTTGGACCACAGTTGCTCACAACAGACACGAGCATAGTAACAGAGTACACAGCTACGAACAAAAACCTCATCTGGATACTTGCTCGAATGACCGACACAGAGAAGCAGCGCATACCAAGCTGGACGGGTTTCAATATAAACACCAGAGATTCTCCGACAGTCTCAAAGGATGTTGTTGGTTATATGCCCACGATCAATGCTCCAGCTACGGAATTGACTAGCCACTGAAATATTAAACCAGTCAGAACTTGTGAGGACGGCACGACAGTTAGAGGAGATTGTCATAGTGTTGGACCAGGCATTATACACTGAGGCAGCGTATATCATCTGGAAACGCACTGACAAGTATTCACGAATCATTTTCCGTCTGGGTACTTTCCATACAGTCTGCAATATACTCGCAATTCTTGGAGCTCGTTTTCAAGATGCTGGTCTCCGGGACCTGTGCAAAGAAACAAACCTCACAGCGGAAGGCTCACTTGCCAGAATATGTATGACGTTCATTGTAATTTAAAATAGCCCGATGCATAAAAGGATAGGTTCAATTTATAAGCATTATTTAGTGTGTGTTTAATTTAAATGCCTGTAATCTGTGTAAATTGTGTTAAAAATTGATTGATAATAACAAGGCGTATTTGTTCGAGAGATCAGTTAATGATAACATAATGATGATAAACCTTGAGTGTGCAGCAATTTTGCATGTATTGTGAAATATAATGTACCTGATGTTACATACCTACTTTAGGATACCAGCTACTACCAAAAATTACACTGAGATACCAAAAGTAGATGAATATACCTAAATGTTCAAAATCTATGTTTTGTTCCAAAATATCAAAATTAGGGGGTATGGTTGAACTTTGCCAAAATATGTGCCCCAAACAACCACCATATTACAAAGTAATGATGTATTCCAATGTAGTGGTTCCTTGCGAAGATTTTGAGGGGTCAAATGTTACTCTGGGAGTTTTCATTTTTGAAATATTGACAAAAACGTACAATGTGAATTCTGAACTCGAAGCGATTTCGGCCACTTTTTCACTAAATTTAACATATTTTTTGTCATTATATCAAAAGTTTGACAAATAACCCCCATAAATGTTCTATATTTCTATTACTATATTAGTTGGCATCCAGTATGCAAATTATTGCCACTCTGTGGTCCTTAAAAAAATACTTATTCCAATTTTAGCAAATATCACATTTTTTGGCGAAGCGAAGCGGGTGTATAATAATATTTCAGGTGATAAAACAGAGGTGGCCTAGAGTTATACACTGCTATCACTTTTTTTCATATCTCGGGACATATATCGTTAAAAATCACAATGAGCCTAACTCCATCTGTATGGTACCGACCAACCCCCTTGGCTCATAGCCTAATTGGAGTCATTTTCCATTGAAAAAAAAAAAATTCTCCCGTAGGTTTGGATTAATATAAAGCAACTTTTACTGAATGTTTTTTTTTTCTCCGAGGAGCGTTTCCATATTTCAGGGTGGGACAGATAGACCGATGGCTTTAGCCTAATATACTCATCAAAAAAAAACCAAAACCAAAAAATAATTTTTTATATTTATAAATATATTTATATATATATTTGTGTATATATATATATGTGTATATATATATATATATATATATATATATATATATATATATATATATATATACATTTTTATATATATAACTTTAACTGCATTATAGAGTTCCTTTCCAACAAGTTTTTCAGTGGGGAACTGTTCCCCCATGCATTCTCCTTCTGAAGTGGAAACTAATTTACTCCTTATCTCTACCCAAATAGGATGAATGCTGAAACTTCTCACTCCTGTTTTGATAAAGTACTGTTAACCACTATCATGTTTTGGACTGTATTTGGAACCCCCAGGTCTCTCCAGAGCGATTGTTGAATCATTGTTATGTCCATCCGTTTACTTGTGCAGAGAATTGTGGCATGTGAAATAACTGTGCTTTCTCATCCGGCAGCCTTTTGGACACAAACGGAGAAGCTTGCATGAAAGCTTGCATTGGTGAGATGTCGAGCATGAGTCCTGAGGCAGGGGATCGTGTACGATGTCCTGCATTTGGAGAGGAAGAACGCTTGAGGAAACGAACTGGATCCACAGATTCCTGTGATGGGGAGAATAAGTATAGGAAGGAAGACAAGGCGCTAAAGTCGAGTACAGAATGTGTGTCAGCACCACATAACTCTATCTTATGTGAACGTGAGGATTGCCTCGGTGAAGAAGAACCGGATGCGATTGCGGATAACACTTTTCCAAGTTCCAACTTTGAGGAACCCACGGATTGTGGTTCCTTCAGCTTGGTAGTTCGTGGCAATCACCTATGGCACAACACAATCACATTGGATGATACTGCAACCTTTGCAAGAACTCACAAACCAAATAAAAAAGAATCGTCCAATTCGGAACAAGTGGGAGGACAACAGGGTGAACATAATTCCAATTTATTGTGCAGTTCTTCATCTCAACATGAAGAAAGCACACCCAATCACGTATCCAGTGTCGTCCACTCCATCAGCGTTTGTAATCTGCACAGCAATTCAGAAACCCTTCAAAACGCCATTCAGCAAATAACTGTTGAAAGGCGAGTGGAAAACCTTGAAGTGTTTGGCAGTGTTCTGCATCTGGGGGAAAGTGCTCTTGGTGAAGATTCCCCCAGTTGTCTCGAGGGGGTTTTTGCTGAAAAGGTGGAGGATAAAGTTGAACGGCCCAAGGAAACGGTGGATGCGCGTGACGGGGCTGCAAGTTTGCGAGAAACGCTGGACGTTGTTTCGATCAACGCTTCTTCATTGTTCGAAGTGCAGGACGCTGAAGTGGTCAGGTTCGCAAAAGTACCTTCCGAGGGGCGTCCAAAGCGTTCCCGATTCCGGAAACCGAAGCCAAACCTCGCAGGAGCTGGGGCTCGATTTGCCGGTTCCCATGGCAATGTCAGCTGCTCAGGTCCTTCCTGAAATCTTCCTACGATGCTCCATGTGCACCCCCTGCTACTGCTCTTCCCTTTTTGGGAGAATTTGTCGTTGAACTCGTCTCGTATGGAAATGAAGGATCAGCAAATAATTGCAAATACGCGAATGTATTTGTATTTAGTCATTTTGCAGTTTGTTGTGAAGCTATGATTTTTATACGCCCAACATATATATATATATATATATATATATATATATATATATATATATATATATATATATATATATATATATATATATATATATATATATATATATATATATCGGGGCCTATTATTAGGAACTGTTACACTTGTTGGATTAACTCCCCTCCCCCTCTCCCTCCTCAACCTCCCAAAAGCAGACTACCTGCAGGACAATCAATTTGCACATCGTCATTATTGCACCTTCATTGATCCAATTGGAACTGCTTCCCTTGTTTGTAATCTCTTAAATATTAATTACAAAAACTTTTAAGGCAGATTTGTGTTGCTCTTCCTCCCGAGTGGTTTCACTTCTCCTGAGATTAAATCTTTGATTCCGAACATCCGTAAAAGAACATCCCCGACCATCCGAGCTCATTTTGAACTCGTCGTCGACGCTTACCGAATGTTTTACCTCCTGCCTTATGCAAGATTTAACTGCTTGATTTATCATCTTTTTTATTTCATCTTTTATTGAAAGGAATCTTAATTGCTCGAGGCGAGGTTTTAAAGATCTGTCTGCGATGTGATGACCCTGAGTGCCCTTTAATCCACTTCACCAAAATGGTCTGACGAAGTTTGATGCCTGTTCGTACCATTTTAAAGATTTCGGATGTTGGGTGTTAATAGATTGATAACGATCGGCTAGATGTAAGGATATTGGAGGAAAATGAAGGTGTGTTCATGGAACATAACAGGAAGAGTAAGGGGGTGGGCCAGGATGGGCTAGAATTCCTCCTCTTGTGTATGTAATATGTAGATGGTCCCAGAGATTGTTGTTGTATAATATATTGTACAGTATTTGCAGGATTGTAATATATGTTGCTTTTGTACGTGCAGTGTCATTCCCAGCACTTGTATCGCTGAGTTGTTTTTTTTGCATAGTTTTCCCAGGATCTGCTGTAATATGAAGTAAATATATGATTTCCTGAAGAAGCAAATTCAGTTTTTTTCTTTTTGAAGATGATTACTTTGTTGCTTTTCCTCCAGTTTCCATAGAAATTGATTAAATACACTCACCAAACTTTGCAAAGCCTTTACGGTATATGAGATAGTTTGTTCATTTGCGATGTTTTGCCTCGTCTCTCTGAACTTCAATATTGTTTTGACGAAGTGCCACTAGCTCAGGTTAATTTACAGGGTGTATCTGTTAAGGGGTAAAGTAAATCGGACTTTGCTGGGTATCGCATCTTGGAGTGACGTCTATGGAGATTGAGTTGAGTGATAGTGGTGGGGAAAAGGGAAGCTCCGGTTAACAATCTCTCGAATGTTACACACTCGGGGAGGGACGGACTCGAGGCCGCGACCGTGGCATGTCGGGTTTGCTTAGCTTTAGCCTCGAGGAGGATGATGAAGAGGGCGAAGATGTAAGAGACGTGTTTTATGCTGGGACACTAAGCAAATGGACAAACTATCTGCATGGATGGCAGGATCGCTTCGTGGTTCTGCGAGGACAAGCTCTCAGTTACTACAAGTCCGAAGGGGAGATTCACATCGGCTGTCGTGGTAGTATCGCCCTCCAGCGAGCTTTCATCACGGTACGGAGCACGTGAAGTGGAAGGGTGTGGTGGGAGGGGGGGTTGAATATGAGGAGGGTGGGTTAGTGCCCTTTAATCCACTCAAGGGAAATAGATTCTTCAAAGATTCTTGATTTACATGTCTAAAAATTACATTGAAAGCCATACCTTGGACTTTGTGTTGGATCAAACCAACTTAGTGTCGAGGTTTACGTAAAGGTAAAGAACCTTAAAGTGAGCATTTTGTGGTAAAAGCCAATACCGTGTGTAATTGTTATGCTGCTGGGTTTGACATGTACGATGAACCACAAGCGAGTGGTGCATACAGTACTTGGGCTACCCGCTACTCATTTCATTTATCACGCGGTTGCTTTGAATTCGTTGGAAATCTTTTCAAACTAAACTTAATTTTTTTTATTAACTCTTTTATATTAAATATTTATTTTATATTGATCGATGGCGCATGGAGGAGTTTGTACTTAAATTGCATGCAGGACAACATTAGGAGACACGAGTGTACTTTTTGCATGAATTACAGATATTAGAAGACGATGGACACCCATGTGCATGATATGTGGGATTTGAACCTGCGCAACTCACATCCTGATGTGCCAGGTGTTTAGACAGGAGCACTAACGGACGAAGCCCTGTTGTGTGCAAAATGCCATCTCGGATTGGAACGTTAAGCCCACAAGAATCGTCCGGTGTTCCACCTTTGGCCTTGTTTTTCTCGATTTTATAAAGAAATATCCAGTTGAGACAATAATTGACTTTGTGTTTTCCTCTGGTTAATGTTTGCCTCCGATTGCTGATCAGAGTTCAGTTAACCGTCATTGTTTGATTGGGTCCAATACAATGATGTGGTAAATGAAGACTTCTGACTTCTAACATAATTGTTCTTTCTTTCTTCTACTAAGTGTTAGTCAGTCATTAAACTTTTTTTTTTTTACTTACACTAATTGTGGTGACATGATTTCATGCTTTCAACTGGCTATGAACAACGGTGCATCACCACTGCTACCGAGTATGTGGGCACCGCTAATGCAATTGCCCCTATTACCAATTCACTGGTTCTCACTTCGCCAACTTCGGAAGGATGACAGGCTGAGTCAACCCCACCAGACTTCAATTCAGTGGTTGACGGGGCTCGAACTTAGGACCTGAAGATCCCAAGTCTACTACCCTAACAACTAACCCAACACTAGGCATTAAACTATAGTTCGTGCAAACATCATAACCTCTGGACACTTCCCTTTCTATTTTACTAAATTCCATCTGATGGGAACAAAGACATCAGAACGACAATCCTGACAGATCTGCTGCAGTGGTACGAAGCTTGAAATGGGTCATTCCATGTCAAATCATCAAAGAATCTGCCGTCATCTCTCAGATTTTTGTAAAACTTTGGGAACCAATTGGGACCCATGAAAAACGGCAAGAACTCAAATATTTTTGCTAACAGCCTCTTAATTAGTGAGATACAGACTTATGAACTTTGGACTAATTAGCACGACGTCGTGAATTCAAATGGCCATATCTCTAAAAGTATAATACCTAGAGAGCTGGTTTTGGTGTCATTTTAAAGGTATTTTCATGCCCTATGAATTTGTCTGGGCAACATTTTCCTACCTCCAACCACAAAAAAGTTATCACAAAATATAAACTTCAATCGTGAATCCCCAAAAAATGTATCCTTCAAATTTCCTCAAATTCATCCCAGAGGTACCTTATGATGTCAAGAAGCTTCCACATAAGTTTTGTGATGGGCACTCCAATAGTTTCTGAGATATGAACAATAATGTACATGTACGTATGGCATATAGGTTCGAAAATCAGCATTTGTAATGTATTATACAATCAATAAGTGAGTTCAAGGACACAGTGTTCACTAACCTGACTTAGGCTTTCAATTTCCTCTTCAATGCAGCAACAGCAGCACTTGTTTCTTCCCCTCAGGCCCAGTTGAAAATGAAAGTATATGATACTTCAAAGCAATTGATGGTCGTTCCCTGTGTTCCCTGTCATGGCTAGGTTAGAATGATTGTATAATACATTACAAATGCTGATTTTCGAACCTATATGCCATACGTACATGTACATTATTGCTCATATCTCAGAAACTGTTGGAGTGCCCATCACAAAACTTATGTGGAAGCTTCTTGACATCATAAGGTACCTCTGGATGAATTTGAGGAAATTTGAAGGATACATTTTTTGGGGATTCACGATTGAAGTTTATATTTTGTGATAACTTTTTTGTGTTTGGAGGTAGGAAAATGTTGCCCAGACAAATTCATAGGGCATGTAAATACCTTTAAAATGACACCAAAACCAGCTCTCTCGGTGTTATACTTTTAGAGATATGGCCATTTGAATTCGCGACGTCGTGCTAATTAGTCCAAAGTTCGTTAGTCTGTATCTCACTAATTAAGAGGCTGTTGAAATGAGGACGAGAGAAGAACCTTCAGAGTTTAGGCTTTATTCCATTTGATTGAAGCCGCTTCTACGGGCACACCAGGAAATACAGACGCAGCATGGAGTACATAAGCAGTAAGGTACACACGCGCAACTAATCACCGCAAAATAAATCAGTATTATATATCAATCAGTATTCTCACCATTCAATGAGCACCACGTGAGCCGCCGACATAAAACGACAATGCCCCAGGGACAATCCCCGCGGCCGAGCCGAACCTCAGCTTTATCTCTTCTGTGCTCGAGCCGGGCAACATGTGATCACACGTCACGACCTTCAATTCACCACATTCTCCCCGTCTTTAAAATGTAACTAGAGGCCCAGCTAACGCACCAGGATTACTTCAGCGCTACAGGAGTATGCATTTCAAGCAATGCGAACTATCTAAACTACAGAAGCATACATGCCAAGCAGTGAGGATTATTTTGAGTTGTAGGAGCATGGTAATGAGCATCGATATATTATGTAACGAGCATATAGGAGCATGAGCATCGAGGATGCCGATAATCCCCTTTACAGATTGAGTCGGCGAGGGGGTATTATTCGTCGGCCTCTCCGGGAGTAGATGGCGGTTTCACTTGAGGGAGGCTTCCGATCCTCTTGGTGAGCCTCGACTCGTGCCGGAGATGACTCCCCGATCGCTCCCGGGTGGAACGCGGTAGCTCCGTCGTCACCCTTCTCGGGTGGAGTCCCTGGGGGGGGGAACACCTGGGGAGGGGATGTCAGAGGGAGGTGTGCCAGATGGTGGTGTACCTGCGGGAGGAGTGCCTGAGGGAGCCAAATGACGAACCGACACAGTGGTCTCCCTGCCATCCGGGAGCCTGACATGAGCGTATTCTGGATTAGTATCGATGAGTTCGACCTCTTCCACCATGGGTTCATACTTGCTTTGTCGTACCGGGCGTTTCATGAACACTGTTCCGGGATGGGTTAGCCAGTTGGGCACCGATTGGCCGTCAACATAACGTCGTTGGTGAGTAAACATTCGTTCGTGAGGAGTTGCATTGGTGGACGTGCAGAGCAAAGAGCATATGGAATTCAGAGCGCCGGGAAGGGTAACCTCCCACCACTCGGGGCCCAGTCCTCTAGATTTCAACGCCAGAGTTACGGCTTTCCAAATGACTCCGTTATACCGTTCCACCTGCCCATTACCCTGTGGGTTGTAACCCGTCGTTCGACTAGTTGCGATGCCGTGCTCTAATAGGAATTGTTTTAGCCCGGCCGACATGAAACACGGCCCTCTGTCTGAATGTATGTACGAAGGTTTCCCAAACATAGTGAAGAGGTCAGACAGACATTTCACGACAGTGCCCGAGGTCATATCCGAGCACGGAAACGCGAAAGGGAACCTTGAATACTCATCAACAACAGTGAATATGTATCTGTTGTCTGTCTCGGTCGGCAGGGGCCCTTTGAAGTCGATGTTTAGTCTCTCGAAGGGAGAAGTGGCCTTGATCAGTCTGCCAGAAGCCGCACCATAGAATCTGGGTTTTAGTTCAGCGCAAACAGGGCATGAAGCATTCATTTGTTTAATATCTTCAATAGAATAGGGAAGATTTTGTCTGCGTACGAAATGTGCCATTCTGGTTACCCCCGGGTGGCACAGAGACACATGGAGGTCTTGCAAAGCCCGACTGATTGCCGCCGAGCAGTAGACCCGCGAGAAGGTGTCTGCAGCAGGGTTTTCCCTCCCGGGCCGGTAAACAATGTCGTAACTATAGCAGGCTAGGTCTATCCGCCATCTCATAATTTTTTCATTCTTAATTTTCCCGTTATTTTTCCCATCAAACATGAATGCCACGGATCGTTGGTCCGTAACGAGCGTGAAGTGGTTTCCCAGTAAATAATGTCTCCATTTACGCAGCGCTTCGACGATGGCGTACGCCTCCTTCTCTATTGCCAAGTGTCTGCTCGCTTCCAGAGAGAGTTCTCGAGAAGAACGCGACGGGTCTCCCAGACTGATTAAGCGTAGCAGCTATCGCGTGATCTGAAGCATCTGTCTCCACCACGAAGGGCACCGAGCTATCGATCGATAATACCACGGAATTACTGATATCGTCTTTGAGGTTGTGGAAAGCTGTTACAACAGCGGCATCTGGTGGGAAGTTTTTGCAATGCACTAGGGGATGTATTTTCTCGGAGTATTGCGAAATCCATCTCGCATAGTAAGCGAACATGCCGATCACCCGGCGCATTGTCTGCAGGTCCTGAGGTGGGGGTAGCTCACGAAGTGGGCGCAATCGTTCAGGATCAGGCTTAATCGTGCCGTCGGCTATTGTGTAGCCGAGAAGGTCAATTGACCTTGCCGAGAATACGCATTTCTCATAGTTGAGGGTCAGATTATATTTTCTAGCAATGCTCAAGAATCTGTCCAGATTCTTGTCATGTTCCCCCTGATCCCTACCGCACACTGTGACATTGTCCACGTAAACAAAAGTGTCTTTGAGGTTTTCATCTGAGATGATGTCGTCCATAACCCGTTGGAAGCAAGCTACTCCATTCGTGACACCGAATGGAATTCTCCTGAATTGGAAGAGGCGCCGACCTGCCTGGAATGCGGTGTAAGGTTTGTCTTCCTCTCGGATGGGAATTTGGTGATAGGCGCTTCGCAAGTCGATGGTGCTGAATATCTTATAATTGGCCACGCGTTCGACCATCTCGTCTATGCGCGGCAGGGGGTAGGCGTCGAGTTGGGTGAAGCGATTGACCGTTTGGGAATAATCGACAACCATTCGTTTCTTATGGTTCTGACTGCTGGTCACCAACACCTGTGCGCGCCATGGCGAATCGCTCGGTTCTATAATTCCTTCTTCCAGTAATCGCTTGGTTTCTGAAGTGATGAAATTCATGTCAGCAGTGGTATATCGCCGCGATTTGATCGCTATCGGTTTGCAGACCGGCGACAGGTTAGCGAACAGCTGGGGGGACGTTACCTCTGCGGTAGTCAAGGCATTTAAAATTAGACGAGGCTTGCTTCCTCCAAAGGGTATTTCGACGCTCGTGTGCTGCTTGAGGACATTATGACCCAGAATTACGTCTGCGCACAAATCACGAAGCACCAGTACCCTTACATCCCGATGCGTGTACCCTTTTACATCCAATTCAACATTGCAGTACCCTCGTACGCGGGACTGTAGTGATGTGGCGGCCATGCATACCGTATTGTCTGTCGGGTGGATTTTCCATTTCCTGCCCTTCACTAGCGAGCTGTTGATGAAACTTTCAGAGCTACCGGTATCAATCAGTGCCTCAGCCATATGCCCGTTAATTCGTACGTTGATGATAGCCTTGGATAGATTCCCCGGTGAGGCTGCAGTTAGTTTCTTTTGCGAGTAGAGAGCCGCAGAAGTGGGTTTAATTCTCCTTAGAGTAGATTTACATACCCCAGCATAATGCCCTTTCTTGTCACAATTCATGCATGTGGCATCTCTGGCGGGGCATTTATGGCGGAGGTGTCTTTTGTACCCACAAAAGAAGCATTTACCAACCGGAGCAGTTGCTGAGGAGTTTGACGTGGCCTGGGTATCCGGCTCCTCGGGTGTTTCTCCATCCCCTGTGTCTGGCTGTGTCTGTGCCAGTGGGGTTCCTTGAGTTCCCACCGTAGCAGCGTTCATTAGCAGCATCGGTGTCCCAAATGACTCAGATTGCTGCTGAGCCGTATCCATCGCTCGAGCCTGATCGACTACCTTTTCAAGAGTGGGTTGCGCTTTCTCTAGTAAGCGTTGCCGTATGTGGGCTGATCTAAGTCCTTGGATGAATGCCTCCCGGGTTGCTTCCTTTCGGTGTTCCTCGGCGCTTACGGCCCGGAAGCTGCAGTCTTTTCCCAGCTGATTCAGAGCTTGCAGGAACTGATCGATTGTCTCCCTGGCTGCTTGCTAGCGTGTGTTGAGAAGATGTCGTATGTATACCTCGTTCTTGCGCTTCACGTAGAGCGCCCGCAGCACGTCGATTGCTGCTTCGTAAGTGTCGCACTCCGAGAAGAGCCTGTACACGCTGGGCGAGACATGATTCACGAGGGCGGCCAATTTGTCGGCTCCTTCTTCGATGATGGTCAGATAGTGTGAGAAGGAACGGAACCAATGCGACCACTTCATTTCTGAGTCAGTCGCGTTTGGGTCTGCGTCGAACCTCTCTGGTTTGTAGATCTTGTCCATCGTTGGTTGAGAGAGCCGAGAAAATCAAATGGAATAAATTGAAATGAGGACGAGAGAAGAACCTTCAGAGTGTAGGCTTTATTCCATTTGATTGAAGCCGCTTCTACGGGCACACCAGGAAATACAGACGCAGCATGGAGTACATAAGCAGTAAGGTACACACGCGCAACTAATCACCGCAAAATAAATCAGTATTATATATCAATCAGTATTCTCACCATTCAATGAGCACCACGTGAGCCGCCGACATAAAACGACAATGCCCCAGGGACAATCCCCGCGGTGAGCCGAACCTCAGCTTTATCTCTTCTGTGCTCGAGCCGGGCAACGTGATCACACGTCACGACCTTCAATTCACCACAGCTGTTAGCAAAAATATTTGAGTTCTTGCCGTTTTTCATAGGTCCCAATTGGTTCCCAAAGTTTTACAAAAATCTGAGAGATGACGGCAGATTCTTTGATGATTTGACATGGAATGACCCAAATGAGGTGTTCCCCCTTCACCCACAAAGGTGATTTATCATGGAGGTTTTTTGTTTGTTTGTTTTTTAATACCTTGAAATTTGTTCATCAGTGATCTAAGGCCCATGGAGGAGTTTGCAACCAATCACATACTGGACAGACATTGGGAGATACGAGTGGACTTTGACATGAATTACGAGGACATTGATAAACGATGGACAAACACATATGGTACATGGCATTTCAACCTGGGTTCCCTACCATGTGATCGAGGTATTCAAATTGGAACACTAGCAGGCCAACCGATGGGTTGACCTCTCCCCTGAAATGAAACGTCAATCAGTTTAGTGTTGTAAATAAGGATCCTCCAACCAAACAGACTGAAGGTAAATGGCCTTTTCATGATTTGAAGATTTCATCATAATGGACTTGACGCTCAGGAGCACGATCATGAAGTTAGATCGTTATAGTGCAGAAAGAGTGAAGAGACTCGTGGCACCAACACCATGGCAGAATTTCTCCTTCATCGAGACAAAGGTAGATCTCACATGAGCCTGAGGAATGGAAAACAGTCACAAAGGTCTTGTGGACCTTTTCTCTCCCATCATAGAGCTCCTAAAACTTGACATATTTGGACTTCCGTCTATTTCGTTATTCAGGGGACACCATTTTAAATTTGTTTATATATTTTTTGCAAATAATTTCATATTGCTGATGAATCTTATTACCATGCCAACAGACTTGTACCGTGGTGCAGGAATCGTGACGACTCAGCAGTCATGGTGGAGAGTTTTATCCGTACAGGGTTTAAAAAACAAAAAAGATTTGGGACTTATTTTGGAACTATTGGACTGGACCGGTTGCACTGTATCCTCGCTCGGAATGCGTTCTTGTGTTATGATTTCTCATGGTCTCAAATGAGTGTCTCATCAAATTAGGATCACTAAGCTTGGTGAAAAGAGCCAGGACAAGACTGGTTAACCCTCTCTTGGCTTATCGTGCATGACTGGGTCTGTCCTTTTCTTGTTTCCTTTATTTAGCCCATTGTGTAATTTGAGCATCTCCGAACTGTCACTCACCAATTCGCTTTTTAGCTGAAATAGGGTCGTGCCCCGAAGTTTATATTTCATCGCTGAATGTTTACTTTATTGTTCAAAATGTTTGCTCCTTGTTCACTCAGGTAAGGCTTCTTGCCACAATTTGATCTGTCCAACAGGCCATCTGCATAAGAATGGGGAGGGTTGACATGAGGTGGTGTGTTGCCTACCTGAATCTCTGGAGGGAAGAGTGGGAAAGGACGACCTCTGGAAGGTATTTCCGTAGACAGGTGAAACGAGGAACTAAGGAGTTGAGGTGTGCAGTGAACCTGGATTTTGGACCTTCAACCAGGAGGGAGTTGCTGGAAAAACATGTGCATCCTGGAGTTGCTGGGGAGGGTTGGAGGACGGGAAGAACAGAGGGAGCAATATTGGAGAAGACGGCTTTTAAAAACGGAGATATCACCGATCGGCCTGTGATGTGAAAGCAACAGACCTTGCCTTTCAGCCTTATCGTGGAAGAGTCCAATAATGTTGGAGAACTTTAGATTCTACAGAATCCAGGAGAGATGGATGTGATGCTGGAGTGCCAGGCGAGAGGGAAGAGCAGTACTCCATTGAGCTATGAACAAAGACTTTGTGGACTGTGGGTAGTTCTGATTTTCCAAAGAAAGACTTGAATCGATGGAGGATGCCCAGTCTGCAGCTGTCTTTGGAGGTAAGCTTTGCTCTGTGGTTGACCCAGGTGAGGTCATGGATGATGGTGAGGCCTCGAAGTTCAAGAGATTGAACCTTTTCAGTGATCCTGAAAATAGATAGGTGGGTTAGTTTAACAATCCTTCCAGAGTGACAGGGTAAGATATAGTGAGATTTTTTTTGAGATCGAAGGACAGGTTCCAATTATCATCCAGCATCTAAACACTTCCAGAAAAGCAGTGTCAGGATGTTGGCGAGAGCTCGCCTCCTCTTCGTAAAGGACTCTGTGGGATCTTTAACATCTATCAACTAATGCCAGCAAGCTAGATACCCAGTTTAACGTTTCTCTGACAGTGAAAGTAGTTCTTAAATTAGCCTTGAGCTTAAAATTATATTATCCAACTCTTTAAAGATTCTTCCTTCAGCCAGATTTAAGCGACGAGTTAAATGGCCTCTCAGTGAGACCACAATATCCAGATTTTTAAAAGCAAATTGTTCATCGGCATCTTTTATCTTGACATTAACGATGCTTGCATTTTGTAAATACGACAAATTTGTCTCTCAGGTTGGCCTTGCCCGTGCCTTGCAGGTGTGTGACTTTGACAAGTGCAGGTTTGAAGTGAATTTCAGTGACTGCGTTTGGTACCTGCGTACTCAGGATGCTGAGAGCCGCCAGGCCTGGCTCACTGTGCTGGAGCAAGGCAAGGTGAGTGTAGCATGTTCACCAGAGAGAGAAAATGTCAACAACAACAAGAAGGAAAAATAAGTTGGAAAGTCAAGAGTTTGAACTTTCATCTCTAAAGTATCAATGTACAACGTTTTTGTGCAGACCAGTAATTCTTTGTTTTGACTTTCCCACACTGTATGTTATCAACTTGCATCTTCTTTTATTTCGAGAAACTCGATTGGCTTCTATCATAGCAAGACCTGATGTTGTTAAGCTGTGTATCAGGTGGAAGGAAACCCAGAGACTCAGCCTGTGCTGCACCGCTGTGGCCCATCTTTGTCTCTACTCTCGAGTGCTGGTTTGCTTTCTGCAACATCATCAACATCTTCCAACAAGGTTACTGCAATTGCTTGAAATTTGTGTCTCGAGCGGCGTGCGCGTGCTTGCTCGTGCCATTTTTTTTGACTGCTCTTTGCGTCATGTGCCTTGTTCCATTGATTCACAGAAGTTCTGTGCCTTGAAAGAAAAGTTGGCTGATCTGGAGACCTTTCGTGACGTCGTCTGGAAGCAGTTTGATGTTCTGCAGAAACACTTTGATCAAATGGGAAGCAATGATGGTGAGGTTTTTTTTACAATATGCATCCTCACCGAGCATGTTTATGCATACTGGTCCCATCTATGCATTTGGCTCTTATTCACCTGCAATGGCTATGAATGGTCAATTTAATGATTTTGCAAAGAAGTGTCCCCCCCCCCTTTTTTTTTGTTTTTTGAAAAAAATTATCTTGCAGGAATACCTGTTAGCCAATACCGTGTCTTGTACGAGGGTGGTTCAAGGTTTACCTCCACTTTTTGTTACTTACCATTTGCAAATATATGTTCTGACTCTCATCTCCTTTTTAACCTTTTAACCTTTTAACCTTTTAACCTTTTAACCTTTGAACCTTTTAACCTTTTAACCTTTTAACCTTTTAACCCCACTCAAATGCTTTCCTGTGCATGAGTGTTCTGTATTAATAAGCGGCACAACTAAATATCCTGTGCATTTCAGCTGGTTTGCCATTTTCGTTCACAAAAAACTTAATTATATGACACTGCCATTCTTTTACAGTCCTGATAGGATGGTGCAGAGGTAGTTGAGCACTCTTACCTTTGAGCTTATCAAGTCCGGGTCGATTACCCCGACCCGATTATCAAATTGTCAGATTGGTGTCTCACAGGCACGATGTTGCACATCACAAACTGTGCTGTCCCTCAGATGGACATGAAGCTCTGTGTTCCGTCTGTGGGATGTCTAACGTCTTCCATCTAATACTAGCAGTGTGATTCCTCCGGAGTACACAGGTTACCCTGAACAAATTACAAATTGCTCCCACCTTCCATCAGGTCAGTCAGTTTGTGAAACACTTGTGACGATTTTGTGGCTGACCCCACAAGGTGGGATTAGTTGGGGCTGTTAAAATAGTCGTACATGTAATGGATGGCGTAGGCGCATGCTGCATAGATTGAGGGTTTCCATTGGTGTGATCTTTTACTCCCAAATGACCCCTTTCCCAAGCACTCCTTTTTTCCAGGTTATTCTGTCCCCCCCCCTCCCCCCTCCTTTTCCCATTTGCATTTGTTAGTTGTCAGTTGGTTTGTACCTTTTCTGTTTCATCCTGACCTTCCCCTTTCTCTTCTTGCTGTGTTTTATTCAGCCTGTATGCAGCTTCTTATGCACACCATGTGTCCTCCCCCCCTCACCTTCTTGATCTCCCTCTCACCTCTACTCTGCTGTTGGTGTTTCCTCCTTCCCATTTTTTCCCTTCCATTCTGCTTTAGGTCTTCCACGAGCCTCGATCATGAATCTAAAATAAATAAATAAACTACTACCATTTAGAGGTAGTCATTGTGTCATCCTTTTACAATTGTCAAACTGTCTGCCAGAGGTGGCTACCCCATTGATCGGCCTGGAAAAGAGAGAGAGAGACAGAGACAGAGACAGAGACAGAGACATGGATTAGGGAAAAACAGTTGGACATGAACCCATGCATGCATCACAACACAAGAGAAATGAAATCCATGAGGTGCAGGAATTTGCTGAGCATGTCAGTGGGTAACTCGTCAAAAACCATGGTGGGTTGTTAACCTCCACACAGCTAAGGCTAACTAATTTCTCCCCAGCTTAAAATCCATCCAAGGGGACAGCACACTAAACGATGCAACCAACTTCTTGAAAATTATCAGGGCGATAGTTTATCGATGGATGAGATCAACAGAGCGTCGTCGATTGAGGTATGCTAACCGCCGTGGGAAGCAAGGAGAAGCTGCCCTTTTGGGCGGTCACCCTTCCTTTGGAGCAAAAGAGGAGTTTATCCTTTGTTTGGGCATTTCACCAAGATTAGACAGCTCAAAGGTAAGTTTTATGTTTGTTGATCCTTGTCCCCCTGTTTTTCTGCTCTTCCATGAGTTGATACCCGTTTTGTTTTGTTTCAACTTCAAGAGTGTGTAAATGCAATCATTTGGATTTTTCAGATTTTACAAAAGGTCAACGGACAGATTTTCGAGGAGAAGCCATTGCATTCAAAGAAACGATCACAGGGATCTTGGAAACGGTCTCCTATTGCATTGAACTCGTGGGAAAACCTCAAGAGGATTGGCAACATCGGTTGGAGAGGGTAAGTAAGAAAAGAAACCCAACATATCTCAACGTATTGTTCTGCAAACGAGAATTTCTATGTTTTATTGTGATGTTTTGCTTTGATTGAGTGAAGTTTATTCATGATGTAAACATTGTGATTATGGGACTTAGAATTTCGTAAATGCACAATCATTATTGTTTTGTCAAATGATCATTTAGTATTCGCAATGTTATTTGGGACCCTCAAATTCAGGACCCTAAGACCCTAAGCCAGCCACCTGAGCCGCGAAACCAACACCTGGCTAGATAAATGTGAACTGGGGATTATTGATTTTAGTGGGACAACCCTGACTCTAGCAGGTGGAATAGCCTTAAAATGCCTGTTTTTTATTTTTTGAAATTAATTTTATTGAAAAGGCATGTAATGAGAAACCCACGAGGGGTCAGAAGCAGTCATTGCTGTTGGACACAGTTGAGTTGGCAGGGCAGGGATTCGCCCATGCAAGTGGAATCATGCCGGAACAAATTATGGTCTTGGAGCCATGGGCAGCCATGTGATTAGCCCTTGAGATGCGAATGGTGTGCCTGGGACACCACCATGGATATGCATGGGAGACGGGGAGAGAGTAGGAAAATGACAGACTTGGAAAGGAAAGACTGACATGACAGTTTACAAATGTGTGTTTTTATTTTATTTAATTTTTTTAGCTCAGACAGTGCGATGAAGGAAGGAACACACCAGGGGGTCGTTCCAAAATTGCATAACGCTTTTTTTTTGCTCAAATCTGACACCTCCCACCCCCTGTGTAACTCTCCATAACACTTCACCAGACATTCCCGAAGATATTACATAACGCTTAAAGACCGTCCCAGGAGTGGTGGCAAGCTGACCAGGTGTCCCATATTTCTATCCAGGATCATCCCATTTTTGTTTTTTTTTTGCCCAAATGTCATGCATCCCATTTTGTACCTTCCCGGGATGCTATTTATCCCGTTTTTTTTTTTTTCAGTTCAATGAACAATATTTAAAAGAGGAAAGGCAGCACAGTATCCCGTGAACAAGACCACCCAGCAGTTGGAAATCCTGTTTTGCCATCATACGTCTAATCGCTTGGAGTGATATCATCATTACTAAATATGTTAAATTGCTTTCATTTGCAAATAAGATTAGGTGTCTGTAGGGGGGGGAAAAACAAAACAAACCGATGATCGAATAGTCATCAAAAATTGCACCAACCATATCCTCTTGAGAAAGTTCAGTCACTCATACTCCTGGGTCTCACAATCAGCCATGATATTTCTTGGGCAAACTGCATTTCAAAGTAGGCCTCCAAAGCCAGTAGCCGTCTGGGCATCCTCCATCGTACAAAGTCCTTCCTTGGCACACCTGAACTCCTATCCACCTACAAGGTCTTCGTCTGCAGCTTGATGGAGTATTGCTCTACCCTCTGGTCTGGCTTCCCTGCCTCACACCTTGCTCAGCTTGACACCATGGAAACCAACACCTTCAAGGTCATTGGAATCTCCTGTGCTGAGGCTGAGTTCATGGGCCTATCACTTTTACATCGCAGACAGGTCTGTGGTCTCTGTCTTCTACCGCCTCTTCTCTGGTCTTGCACCCTGTGCTTTGTCCACCCCCCCCCCATGTTTCTGCAGAGCACGCACGGTCCATCATAAACCCCCTTCTGGTGACACTACCTAAATCCAAGATTACAGCTCACCTCCACTCATTTGTTGCTTTTATTTTTTTTTCCTGCCTGGGGAACCAACCTCCTCATTCTCTTCAATGGCATTCTTCTCTCCAGGTCTTCAAGACCGATGTTCACCACCATCTCAAATCATCCCCAATCCAAAAACCATGATCCTTTTTCCCTTGCTAACCCCCACACCCCACCCCGAGCCCTTCTCCTTCCAAACTTCCAGTTTTTTTTTCTTCCTGTGAGCTTCCTTCTTTATTCATCTCATCCTCTCCTGCCCCCCATTCCTCACCACATCCATTGTTTGTCCAAGTCTCCCTCTATCTTGGCCTTCAACTCTGTTGTTGGTGTTTCCCTCCACTTTCTACTGTTCCTTTCGTCATGTTCCCTCCTGATCCGTTCAGTGTACTAACACTAGCTCTTTCATGAGCCTCGACTATGTGTACAAAAAAAAAACCTCATTGATTTTGTCCTTCAGCAATTTACATTTCATTATTTCTTTATAACATTTATTCGTACGGATCTTGGTGATTATAAAAAAAAAACATGTTGAAATTCCTACAATTTAAAGGACATGAATATACAAAATGTAACGTCTTCTCAGAGAAGTGACGTCACTTTTTCATCCGTCACCAGCTTACAGCGAGATATTTAATGATGAAAGTATCTCCTTATAATTGCTGCATAGGATCTGCATGACCCCAATTGGTGTAGAGGGGTGTTTTTATCTTTGCCGGTTGTCTTGGGGGTGAGTGGGGGAGAAGGGATGTCTTTGGGGTGAGTGGCAATACACCCCCCCCTCCCCAAGCATTATGGAACTTTTGAATGCCCCCTCTCAGGGGAGAGATGTTCATCAAATTGCTTCGCTGGGTTTCCATCACCTTGTGCCATTTTCAATTGTCCTTCAAAACAAGGATGTTCTCGGAGGTTCATCAGATCCTCATCTTCAGAGGGAACCATTGTAGTTATTTAGTGCTTCCCTTTCTACAGAACTGTTTCTACAAGGCTTATGACCCGTTGTACTGTTTATTGCGATGATGGTGGCCTGCAGCAAAGTGGAAGTGTTCCCCATGGCAAGGCTGATGCCATAAATCCAAATGGGTATGCTTTGCACAAGCACCAAACAAAGCAGAAACAAAGTTTCTTAGCAGCACTGCGTTATGCAGAACTTGAAACATTGGTTGACGACTGTCCCTTCGATTACTTTCTTGGTAAGGATAGGTTAAGGTAATTTGGGTAAAGTGTGTAAATTGTAAGTAAATGGTTGGTTTTCTATCACCGGCGTTAGTAGTACGAGTCCTGTTTGACTAGTGTTTGGTTGAATGGCCTGTTTACCGCAACCACTCGGAATCTGGGCCGCAACCAGCTCTGTCTCGGCTGTGGTGGCCTGATTGCACTCAGTGGGTTATCGTGACCCTCGAGTACACGACGATGTTCAGTTTCTCGAATGATTGACCGTCAAATCATTGATATCTTTCATTGGCCTCACAAAGGTTTACACACAAACACATGGGTGTAAAGAGCAGCTGTACGATTTGGAGCCAAAATAAACAAGGTGACAAGTACAAAACGTCAGGGTGAGGTGTGAACTTCGTCATGTGAATTTAACTGCCATCTTGATAAAGGAGACTCCAGAGGGGCAACAATCGACTATCTCGAAGGAATTGTTTCCGCAGTCCTGATGGTCCAAACAATCTGTCATTCGATTGCAAGGTCTGCCGAGTGATGAATCCTTGCAATTGCAATAACAAAAATCTACTTTACAGGTGAACTGTTAACCAAATCTCATGGTCACAAATAAATACATAAACAAAGCCAGCACATTTTAGTCCAAGAGCATTAGGTCAAAATAGGCCCTAACCTGGACATTTTTGGTAACAAGCTGATTTTTTTCAGGATAGGTCCAGGAATATGTCTAGAATAACATACTAAAAGTCCTCATAAATCCTCCTTGAGCGTTTTCCGCAATCCAAGATGGCGTCCAAAATGGCCGCCTCTTCTGTTTTTCTCATAACTTTGCAAGCAGGTTTCCCCAAAACACACTTTAAATGTCTACATATATGTTTTGAAGTATGAGGAACTCATTAGAATACATCTTAAGAGATGCTGAAGCACGCAAGTACCAATAAGACCTCTTGAGTTCTTCCAAAAGTCCAGGCAGAAGCAGACGCCGACACCCTGATTGTCTCCACAGCACTAGCACTGACAGAGTCAGAACATGTGCCAGTTGCTGTCGTTGGTACGGACACAGACTTACTGGTAATGCTAGTTGCTCGGGCAACCTCTTCCACAGATGTGTACATGCTATGCCGCAGTAATCCTGTCACGGTCTTCAACATTCATGAGATTCAGCATGCCATAGGGGACACAAGAAATCACTTGATGTTTCTTCATGCTGTGACGGGATGTGACACGGTCTCTGCGATCTATCGTCAGGGCAAGCGTAAAGCTTTCAACATGGTGCACAAGAAGCGGGACTACGACTTGCTGGATACCTTCACAAACAGTGGAAGCACCCATGACGAGGTGGAAAAAGCTGGGTAAGGCTTCATTCTTAAGCTTTATGGAGCCAGCAGTTTTGAATCTCTTGATGACTACCGTCACATCGCATACAAACGGGCAATCGGTCGCAGTTCCCTGAGTTCATCATTTCAGCTAGAAAGTCTACCTCCAACTAGTGCTGCAGCAAAGCAACATTCATATCGCGCCTATCTTACCATCCAGGAATGGATGGGTAACTCCTTATCTCCAACAGAATGGGGCTGGCGATTTCAGGACGGGACTCTTACCCCGGTAGAAACAGACATTGCTGTTGCACCCGACACTTTGCTGAACATGGTGGCATGTGGGTGTAAACCAGATGGTTGCAGAAGCATGACATGTAGCTGCAAGAAACTTGGGCTCTTTTGTACCTCAATGTGCAGTAAATGCAGTGGTCTCAATTGCAACAATACAGCACCAACTCTTATAGATGCCGACGATGATATTACCCCAACTTCAGAGGACATCAACATTGAAGATACAGCATCCGACGATGAAGACAATGACTGATGCAACTAGGTGTGTGCATGCGTAAGGTAAAGATTCATCTGAAACTTTTGAGGTTTGAATCTCTAGCATGATCTTGTTTTGAATGTCTTTGCCTCTTGAAACAGGCTAAAACAGCAGTGTGTTGATAAGTGGCGGACATTTTGAGCACCATTTGAATTTCAGAAAGAACTTCAGCGGTTTTATTGTTTCCTTTGTACTTCAAAGTATCTGAATGAGTTCCTTATTTCTCAAGACATAATATATTTAGAGATTTAAAGTGCATATTGAGGTAACTTAGTCACAGGGTCATGAGAAAAACAGGAAATTGCAACCATCTTTGGCGCCATTTTGGATTTTGGGACTAGTTCAAGTAGTTTTATTGGTATAGATATATTGTATTGAGTTCCTTATACTTCAAAACATATGTGTAGACATTTAAAATGTGTTATAGGTAAACCTACTTGCAAAGTTATGAGAAAAACAGGAAATGGCGGCCATTTTGGATTGCAGAAAATGCTCAAGGAGGATTCATGAGGACTTTTAGTCTGTTATTTCACACACATTCCTGGACCTTTCCTGAAAAAATCAGCTTGTTACCAAAAATGTCCAGGTTAAACCCTAATGCTCTTGGACTATTTCCAGAAAAGGAAAGACTGTGTAGTGCAGTACTTTATTTTACTACTTTATGATTTACAATACCATACTCTCCACAGAGCGTTTGTGCTGCTGAAGCAGTTTCTTGACAATCCATCTCAGATCTCTCGTCAGAATCCAAGTCTCACATCCGTAGAGCAAGACTGGAAGCACTAATGACCGGAAGACTCAGACTTTATTCGTCCTGCATAGGTACTGATAGCGCCACACCCAATGATCAAGTGAATCCATGACTTCCCAGGTCCGACCCAGACGTCTGTTGACCTCTGGCTCACAGTCATTGCTGCTGTGTATGCTTCCTTCATGTTGCGGAGTTTTTGCTGCTTTGGATTTTTGGTATTCCTTGTTTTTTGTCTTCTTTGTGTACTCCTATCTTCCTGTCCTGCCTTTCTTCTTTTTGTATCTTTCTTCTTCTATCTGCTTCTTCTTCCTTTCTTCTGTGTTCCTTTTTCTGCCTTTCTTCTCTTTCCTCTTTTTTTTCCTTCTTCTCCAGCACTGAAGATTTCACATCACATTTTATCACAGTGCTTAACATTATTTTTTTTCATCCTTGTAGAGCTTCAGGATGGACATTGTTGCATGTTTCTCCATGTGAAGCCAAGATGAAAAGGTTTTTGCCATTGCCAAGTCTGGAACAACCAACAGAGTTGGCCTTGAGAAAAGCATGGGCTTTGCAGGTCGAAGTCGACAACTTTGAGCGATTGTCCTTGTGCCTTGTTGATGCTCATGGCAAAACTGAGGTGGACAGGAAACTTTCCAGATTGAAATGGCAAGTCAGAGGGGATGATTGGAATGTGTGGAATGAAGACATCCCATCCTGCTGCATGGCCAGTCATGATTGTGGTTTCAATGACATGTGGCATAAGCTTCGTGACAGCCAAACGTGTTCCATTGCAGAGTGGTGGTGGGTCCAGATTCCTGAGAAGCATAATGGGTGCACCAATGTTGAGCTCCAGATTGTGAGGATACACACCTGGTGGTTCCAGCGAGTTAATAAATTATGTGGAGTAGTGGACTGCTTCATTTGTGTCTGGCACAGTGTCAACCGACTTGTACGTTTGCATCGTGCCAGATAACTATCCACAGCAGATGAATGATCCATTAGAAGCACTCGCATATTCGTCATGAGGCTGAGTCACTAAATGTTGTTCCACATGTATGAGGCTTTGGGGCAAGCCTGCAGTTCATCAGCTTTGGTTCCATGTGGAATTGGAATAACTGTCAGTGTCTGTCGAAAATCCCCAGCCAACACCAGAGTCACTCCACCCATTCTTCTATCATTATGTTGAAGATCTTGCAGCATTTGATCAAGAGCCTCTATGGCAGCTTTGTGAGACATTGTACATTCATCCCAGACAATGAGCCGGCACTCCTGCAGTAGCTTAGCTTTTCCAGCACCCCTGCCAATGTTTCAGGTTGGTGCCTCCATACTTGCCAGATTTAAGGGTAACTTGAAGACTGAGTGAGCTGTTCTTCCTCCTATCAACAGTGTGGCAGCAATGCCTGATGATGCCACTGAAAGGGCAATCAATGCTTCTCTACCGGATTTTTGCCAAAAGAAGATTGATGAGAAACGTTTTGCCAGTTCAACCGGGAGCATCCAGTAAGAAAGTTCCACCACCACCATTGAAAACGGCTTGTGTAATCTTATTGAAGGCTTCTCTTTGGTCTGGAACCAGACATGGCTCATTCTCCTGAATGTATTCAGCAAGCTGTTCCATGTTGTAGGTGGTCTCTCTCAAAATTTCATTTTTGAGCTCATTGTTATTGTGTTGTTGAGAGTCAGGAAGGCCACAAGTTTTGAGGTCAGAGCCACCCAAAGCCTTGATCTTGTATTCAGTGATAATGGGAGTTTCATCTAAGATGGTATCACTGTTGTCCAGTTCCAGGTTAGGATTTTGCACTTGTGTGTGAAGCAAAATGTCCTCTGCCAGCTTCTCCTTGTGGTTGTCCCATCGTTGTTGAGGATTTGGCATGGCACATGTCTGCAAAATGATGGCAAACAGGTTTCGCAGCATCCATGTCGATCAAGTTGCAGCTGCCTCCTCCAATGTGCTGTTCCAGTGTGTATCATCATCCTTTAGGAGGAGTCTGAGCTGGCAAGCCTGTTTGTAAGTTTCACAGATTGTGGCATCCACTGTTCGCAAGTCCTCAAATTATGTTGGACCTTTGACCTCATGCAGAATCAGTCTCAGATAAAAGCATTCAAAATTATTAGGATGGTCAGTGTACACACGGACAAGTACATCACTGGCTTTGATGTCTGGCTGGTCTGGTACAGTTTGTCGTGCTTTGTGGCGAGCTCACTTCTTGCTGCCAACATTCCATGTGTATAACTTGGGTATCTGATGATATCAGGAAGGGCATCCGGCGTAAAACCTGTGCCAAATCAGTATGCGGATCATAACGGATGATCCGCTGTGGCGAACCCAAACGGGAGCAGCCGAAAGAAGAACAACAACAGGGAGGCCTTAAGTGTTTATTTGTCTTGGTGTCCCACTTTTTGAAAAAAAAAAACTAATTTGCTTTCATTATGAGGCCGAATTTCAAGTGCTAATATTACGAGTTAGTTATACGGGCAACCGTCAGCAATCTTCGATCACAGCCCTCAAGTTTTCTCTGAATTACAAACAATGCTCGACACCAACAGTGTTCAGTTTCCTGCGAGCGTGAACAGACGTAGGTTTCTCGGTAATGCTCCCCCTTCTAAACCAAAAGTCCAGGTTCTTATGAAAACTTGAATTAGGACCGAGTGTGAAAGGGACTTTACAGCAACTTGTAACTTACCCGATGCAAAAGTTGCTGACGAGACGATCAAGAAAGATGTTGTTTCGCACTTCAAATGGTGAACTAATTCCACTGTTGTTGTTTTTGTTTGTTTTTTTCTCTTCACACAGGAAAGTTCCAACGGCGTAATCAAAGAGGATGAATTTTTTGATGCTGTGGATGTTGCTTTGGACAAGCAGGACAAACAGGACAAGCTGGATCAGCAGGTAAAAAGCTACAAAAGTTGCATAAAACAAAGAATCCAAGGAAATGTCTTTGAAGCCTAAAATGAAAGGTTATTCGGTGTTTTCAAGAAATCATGAGCCTTACCAATGGATGTGTTCACTCAGAGACTTCATGTTCATTATCTATCAGCCTTTCGTTGCTTCGACTAAATTGTACGTGAATTGAGACAAGTTTGTGACATAGATGATAAAATGGTATCCAATATGACCTGATTGTTATTTGTCATGAGAATTCCTCTGACATTGGTTTGAAAATACCATGTGCAATCAGGTTTTGTACTTTGTTCAACACATCTTTCCTCCAAGTCGGAGGGTGCTTCATATTTGACCAAAACTTTTGTTTCAACTTGTAGCTTGAAATATTCTTACAAAAACCAGACCTGCATTGCTTTTCAAGGTGTTCTTAAGCTTTGGATATGTCCCATTGGAGTGGAAAATGGTTGGTAGGATGGCCGAGACTCGAGATATGCACATTCACCTCCAAGCTCTCCAGCTTGGATTCAAATCTAGACTCAACTCGAAACTGTCATCCTGATGTTTCGCGGGCAGGGCGATTCATCACTGCGTGTGTGCCGTCCCTCGGATGGACGTTTAACTAGGCGTCCTGTCTGCCAGCATTACTTGGTGAAGGCTTATCTTGTTCACTTAGTCCTTTCATCAAAAAATTAACTGAGCAGAGCGAACGGACTCAACAAGTTGTCTTCACCGTGGTAAACAGGGTTTTACTAATCGTAGAAAACGTGTGGGATGCTCAATCTGATCGTCTTGATGTGAGCCGTATGAACATTACCAAACATAATTTTACTTTACGAAGCAATAAAAAGTGAACCAGAAATGAATTTTCATTTTTAAAATGGCATTTTTGTATTTCTTTCATCACAGCATAAATCGGGGCACACCTCTTATACATGTGCAGCTGCACCGATTCCATCTAATGCCTTGTCCAACACTGCGAAGCATCGATTTACTGAGCAGGTGAGTTGTATTGCTCTGCCAATGGCAGTGCATTGCACACTATTGATCCTGTTTTTCACTTTGGAAAGCTTCTTCCAAAAAAAAAAAGTGAGTTTGCCCTTGATCAACTGCACTTTTGCTTCTCATCTCTTCTGTTGTCAATCCTGTATCAGATCGACTCGCAAGAAGAAACTCCACTCTTCTCGAAGCAAATCATTTATCCTTGTCACTGTAATTGTGTTATCTTACTGGCTGTCTATCCGCGTGAGGCTTTGTCCTTCAGTTTCTGTTGATGAGATGAGGGGTTAACGAGGGTACAAAAGTTCATGGTTTTGGATTGGGGATGATCTGAGATGGTTGGAAACAGTTGTCTTGAAGACCTGGAGGGAAGAATGAGATTGATGAGGATGTGGAAGTTGGTTCCACATGTGGGAAGAAAGAGGAATGAATGAGTGGAGGTGAATAGTGATCCGAGATTTAGGTCGTTTCTTCAGAAGGGGGTTGATGGTGGACCGTGTGTGCCATGCAGGAATCCCCTGGGATGGGAGGGGGGTGGTTGGGGGAGGGATAGAACGACGAAGCACAGAAAGAGCACAGAGGGTGCAAGACCAGAAAGGAGGTGGAAGAGAACAGAGACCACTGACCTGTCTGTGATGGCGAAGTGATAGACCCAAAGACTCAGCTTCATCGCGGGAGATTCCAATAATCTTAATGGCCTTGGTTTCCACTGCGTTACGTTGAGCAAGGTGTGAGGCAGGGAGAGTCGTCCTCCATTAAGCTGCGGATGACGGCCTTGTAGGTGGATAGGAGTCCAGGTGTGCCAAGGAAAGACTTCTTCGCCAGTATTGCTTTTTAAACTCTTCCTCATGTCTGAGTTTGGCATTCTTTCCTTCAGACACAATTCGTTAATCCATTGTATCATTCACATCTCTCTTCTTTGCATTTATTTTCGCATCTTTGATCCACAGTGCCCACGTCCCACCTCCATACATCAATATCTGTCTGATTTGGCTTTATAAGCTGTACCTTCCATAACACTCCAAAACCCCTCAACTATAATGTACCCTTATGTGGAACTAGTCAGAAAAATTTCCTTTCTAATTCCATATTGAAGAAGAAAATAGCAATCAGAGATTGCAGACCCTCGCCAGGACTTCTTTTGTGTGGTGTTTGTGTACTGGTGTGTTACGTAATTGAGGCATAATTAAAACTGCCACTTTATAACTGCTCGCAATGATGACCGGGTACCAAGACATCCCGTATTGATGTAACCCCGCTTTGATCGGACACCTGACCCTGACCCTTGACGTCTTTTTATTGTTATTCAATTGAATTCAGATTGGGATTAAAATAAATTCAATTCAAATCAAATGGAAGACCAAATCGGTGCAGTCCTGCATTGGAGTAATCAGAAGGAACGTGAATAAGCAAAAAACAAAGATGAAGTGATCAGGAGAAACCTGGATAAGATTCACATTTCAGCTGCAACTCGTCTACCCTCAAACCCATCCAGGCACAGCCAAGTGAGCCTTATTCAAAAATAAATAAATAAACCCCAAAAAGAACCCATGTCAAAAAATTCTGGCTGCCAGACTATGCATCCGATCAAGTTGACATTTAAAAACATGTATTCCCCATCACTACGAGATCATAAATGTGAAATTTCACATCGATTGATTAAGCGGTTCCAAAGGAAACATTATTCAATATTTTTCTTCAATCCAATGTGGTTGCCAAACCATGTTGACCTATCAATTATTCCTTCAACTAGTACACCCATGTCTTGGTGGAACGCTTGTGTGAAGTTTCCCCTCGATTTGTCCAGCCATTCTGGAGAAGAAGAATTTTATGGGTTTTAGGGTAAATCCAATATGGCTGCCAAACTATGTGACCTTTGACATCTTGTGTTTGAACCTTTTTTTCCTCATGGATAGGCGGTCATACGTGTAAAGTTTCACCTCGATCTGTTTAGCCACTTCAGAGAAGATTTTTGAAGGTTTATTTAATTATTATTTTATTTTTTTAAACAATACGGCTGACAAATCACATGACCGATGACATCATCAATTTTTTTTTTCTGTGGACTATTTTATCCCGAGGTGACCCTCAATTTTCAAACTGATCAGATGTAACCTTCTACTTGGGCAATTATGACGTCATAAAAAAATCACGCTGATTCCCCCATGAGGAGTACTTGCCGTGTGCCAAGTTTCAATTTTTTCCTTGGTGCGGTTTCAGAGATAGAGGTCCAAAGATTGTTTTTTTTCCCCCGATTTTCTAACATGGCTGCCACACCACGTGACCTGTGACGTCATAATTATGATTAGAACATCTGCATGAGTAGTCGCACCTATGGTGGAAATTTTGTCTCAATCCGACAAGCAGTTGCGGAGAAAACCACGAAAGTTCTGTGCGGACAAACAAACAAACTGACAGAAACGGACCCAAACGCAATACCCTCTCCTTTGGCGAGGGTACACACAAACCTTTCTTGCATTGTTATGTCTCATTCTGATAACTCTGCCTCTCACATGTTAAGTTATTGGCATGATGCTGCCAATGAATACCTTGGACACCGTTTGGAGCTGGTGATATCGAAGGAAGGATTTACAGTGGCCTGCAAACGTATTCACCCCCTAACAATAATGCCACATTTAGATGAATTACAAATGATGTATAAACAATTTTTTTTTTTCCAAATGAACTTTTTTATTCATACCTGAAGAGACCAAGCGAAACACTGTTGTAGTTGAAGGGGTTACATGTCAGGAATACCTGTAAAAACATGCACAAATCAAAATTCACTGGTTATAAATATTTATCCCCGAAGGTCAGTACTTGGTGGAGAACCTTTGACAGCAATGACTGCTGCGAGTCTTTTTGGGTAGGCATCTACCAGCTTTGCATAGTGAGATGGTGAAATCTTTGCCATTCTTCATGTGAAAATTGCCTTTCGTTCCGCCAAGTTTGATGGGGATCGTCGATGGACTGCAAATCTTTCAAGTCTCGCCATAAATGTTCAATTGGGTTCAAGTCAGGACTTTGACTGGGCCACAAAAGAACATTTACTTTCTTCTTGTTTAGCTACTCCAGTGTGGCTGGTCAGCTGATGTGGTTTTAGAATGAAGCACGAGATTGGGGGTTCGAGTCTGGATTTCGGAAGCTAAGGATTTGAGAATGGACGTTTGAAAATAGCGGTCGGGACAAGTACGGGTGTCCAAAAATAAGGGTTTGCAAATGAGTTGTGAATACATAGTTGGAAAATGAAGGTTTAGAAATGAGGCTCAAATACGGAGTTGGAAAATTAATGTTTGGAAATAACAAAGAGAACAATGGGGAAGGTTCTTCCGACAATCACAATGCATCTCCCTTCCCCTGATACAAGCTGTTTAGTAAGAATGGGTAACCTAACTAAACAATCACAATGGAAATATCTAAACTCCAGGGTTATTTTATATGTTTGATGCAACTCCCCAGGGCTTTTCCACAACCACAACAATATATTATGATGCAATATCCATGAACTGATTCGATTTTGGCATCAAGAGGTGAAAGGTTAAAGGTCAGAGTCCATGATAGGTTTTCGTTTCTGCAATAACTTAAGAACGGCTGAAGGGATCTCAGTCAAACTTGGTATAAGTATGTGCAGGTAGTGGACAACAAAAATGAAAAGATGAATGTAAAATCCCTTCATGGGCCGTTGGGCCACCATGTACGGCCTGTATGCACCGTAGCAGAGTCCACCAGCGTCTGGTATTCTGCAGGAGGGATGTGGCACCATTCTTCCACGATTTAGTCAATTAACTCGCACCTGTTTGATGGAGGTGGAAAACGCTGTCTCAAGTGTCGTTCTGGAATATTCCATCAATGCTCTATTGGGTTCAGATCTCGTGACTGAGAAGGCAATGATGTATGGATAAAATCAGTGTCATGCTCATCAAACCAATGGGTGAGCACACGTGCTCTTGTGGATGGGGGCATTGTCATCTTGGAAGATACCCCTCCCAGTTGGAAAGAAATGCTGCAACAAGATGATCACTCAGAACCATTAAGTAGCGATCGGCATTGACCTTGCCTTTTTAAGGGAATGACTGCACCCCACAACATTACTGAACCACCTGAACTCTTCACTGTTGGAACCAAGCACTCAGGGTTGTCGAGTTCTTTAGGATGGTGCCACACGTGCACTCGTCCGTTTGTCGAGAACATGGCGAAGGATGATTCATCTGATTGTATCACATTTCTCCACTGCTCGGTAATCCATTGCCTGGCTGTTTGCACCGCTGGATTTGCAAATGTGCATTGCCAGGTGTGATGAGTAGTTTGTGGACTGCAACCTGGCTA
>NC_140968.1:4415865-4425865 GCF_056783735.1 Eptatretus burgeri | reverse complement strand
CCTTCAGAAACACCGACACCTATGGCGATCAACCAAGATGATTATGACTGTTGTGCGTCCAGGTTTACCGTCGGGAAGAGGTGAAAGACGGTGTGGCAACAGATCCTCACAAAGCCACACATGTAGCACGAGGTGTGACGGGTCATGAGATCTGCCTCCATTTCTGGGATGTCAGCTTCCGGCCAGACTGGGAAGGTGTGCTTGAGCACTCCGTCTCCTCGTAACATCATTCAACACTCCTAATTCGTGACAAATTTAATGTTTTGATAGTTGGCATCAGAAATATCAATCTGTAATTTTGGCAGTTAGGGACAAAAAAAAAGTTGGGGGAGTTCATCGTGCCTGTGCTTTATCCATACCCAATTAATTGAAGATAATTAACAGCCTTATTTAATTATCCTTTATCAAGGCATTGTCCTTGTTCACCTCACTGTCCCTCTCTGGGGTCTTAATTCACCCTTTTTTTGGCCTGCTCAACAATGCCTCGACTTGGAACAGGCCGCAACAGTTTCTCAACTATGAAGTTTTTTTTTCGTTTTTTTTTAATCCACTTTCCTCACTCATCATTGAATGCCCCATCATCTTACCTACAAATTGCTGGATACATTGCAATGTTTATAAACGCCTGGAGATGCCGGCGTTTGTGGCCTTATTTCATTTCCGCACATGTCTTGACCTCTAGAATCTCTCAATTAAAGCCAAATTTCAAAATCTAAACTTCTTAATTGACCTCATCAGCAGTTCTGATTGCTAAAAAACAATAGTAATAAGTATTCATTCCTCCAATTCGGACATTGCTTGACATTCCGGGCATGGTGTTTATATGACCGATCGGCGATCGCTTAATCACTTGCCAAGCCAGCCGTTCCTCATCGACCGTTTCGTTGTAGTGCTTGATTGAGTGCTTAAGCCACTTGGCAAGCACTATACAAGCTGCTTGGTTGTTTGTTTCCAAGCCATGGCCAGACACGGCAAAAGTATTCGCACCGTCACTGAATATATCGATCGACTTGAACAAAGTTCAGCCCTTACTCATTTGTGTTTGTCCCCACGTTGTTGTGTGGTGCCTCAGGCGGTGGCTCATCCGCTGAAAATATGCAATTTTATTTTACACGACGTTTCTCCTTTTTGTACGATCTTTCATGAAACGACCTGTCACTTTGACATCGATAGATACATATAAAAAAAAATGAAATTAATTTTAATTTTGAAAAGTTTCTTCGACTGTTTCGTTGCTTAAGCGACTTGGCGATCACTCTTCGAGCTTTGATCTCTACAATCTTCCATGGTGCTACCACAGCACGGTTCTCTGTGGGGATATCTCCGGAGTTCATAAGGCAAAATAAATTAGATGATTACATTGAGTAAAAAATGTTTTCAGTTGCTACAAAGCAATGAATCACATCACAGCAGGTTAGCTGAGAGGTACACACACTTGCTCTAAGTTGTTTAGCCGAGGTTTGAATCCCGACCCAGCTGTAAACTGTCATCCTGGTGTTTCACAGGCAGGGTGATTCATAAATGTGTGCCGTCTCTCACATGGCCGCGAAACTGGATGTCACATCTGCCGGAATTCCCCCTCCCCCTCTCTCTCTCTCACCCCTGTCCCTCTCTCCCCCCCTGTCTCTCTCTCTCCCACCCTCCCTCCCCCCCTCTGTTAATGGAACTGCTAAGGATCGATGGTTTAGTTTTGAATTTAAAATGGCTTGTCCAGAGTGTGGCATGTACAAATAAGATTCAGTGAGCCAACCTGGAGGGTGCAAAGGTTGCGACATGTGCGAGCATGCTGGCAGGTCTTTGCCAGGTTAAAAATGCTCCCCTCTGGTTTTATATAGAACCCAGTGGTTAAAAAAAATGTCTCTGTTTGAGCATATTTTATCGCCCTTCCCCACCCCTCGTGCCACCTTCCCTTCCCCTCTCAAACCCCGTCCATTCTCCACTCCCCATGGATATCTCCGGGCAGTGTCTGTATGCTTGATTAACGTGCTGTTTTAACGTACCCCATTTCCTTCAATAATGTACGACCCTTTCCCCCCCCCCCCACTCCACAAGTCCCATTACCAAAATGCAAGTCCAGAACCCCCCTCCCCTCACACCTATCTCCTCCCAACCTCCCCCCCACCTATCTCCTCCCAACCCCCCCCACCTTTCCCTCCCAGAGCATCTTGCAATGTTTGATGAGGCATCACTCTCCCCACTCCTCTCCCCTCCCTCTCCTCCCGTTCTCTCTCTCCCCTCTGTTCTCTCTCTCTCCCCTCTGTTCTCTCTCTCTCCCCTCTGTACTCTCTCTCTCCCCTCTGTACTCTCTCTCTCTCCCCTCTGTTCTCTCTCTCTTCCCTCTGTACTCTCTCTCTCTCTCCCCTCTGTTCTCTCTCTCTCTCCCCTCTGTACTCTCTCTCTCTCTCTCCCCTCTGTTCTCTCTCTCTCCCTCTCGTCTGCTCTCTCTCTCCCTCTCGTCTGCTCTCTCTCTCCCTCTCGTCTGCTCTCTCTCTCCCTCTCGTCTGCCCTCTCTCTCCCTCCCCTCTGTTCTCTCTCTCTCCTCCCTCCCCTCTGTTCTCCCTCTCTCTCTCTCTCTCTCTCTCTCTCCTGTTCGTTCTCTCTCTCTCCCTCCGTCTATTCTCTTCCTCCCTCCCCTCTGTCCTCTCTCTCCCCCCCTCCTCTTTTCTAATATTCATGTCAGCGAAGCGACGGGTTATATTTGCTAGTTTGTAATAAGATGTGTAAATGTTATAATTAGAGATGCAAAGACTGCTGCGATTTGTGCAATAGAAATGTGATATTCGATTAGATTCCAATATCTTGTGTTATATTCGCAAAAACTGTCAATTCACCTTCCAAAGTGGTGGGCATTGTAGAAAGGTTAGCAAAATACAACTCCAGTTCACAGCCTGGAGCCAAAACTCATAACGTTGTGTTAAACAAATGAGTCGTTCCTTGAATAATTATCTGAACGACTTGGCCTACAGGGTCTTTGAACTGTAGCTCAATGGAGTAACTGCTCTCTCTTATGAGATGGTGCCCCCGCATCACATGTCTCTCCAGGATTCTGTTGTGTCTCAAGCTCTCAAAATTTGTGGTACCTCCTGTGATTAGGCCAAAGCACAAGGCCCGGTGCTCTCACATTGCAGACAGGTCAGTGGTGTCTGATTTGAGGAAAGAAGCAAGCTAAAGATTTTCTGGTAGAATGTTTGTGGCCTGGGGGGGGGGGGGTGGGCAGCCAGGTTGGGGGGGGTGAACAGAGAGGGGAAGAGCAAAACCAAAAAGACCCAGAGATTACAAACCCATCAACCTACCTGCAGTCAAGGAGAAACTTCTTTTTGCAAGAAACTAATGATGTAGACAGCCTTAGACTCCCCAAAAAGGAGAGCAATATGGTAAGCACCAGACTATCGTGGAGAGCCATGTGTTCCCTGCTATGGTCCGTTGATGTTCTTGTACATCCTTAAGGCCCAGTCACACCTTGACGTTTTAGCCAGCAATGGCAACGTATTAAAATGTATGTAAAACGCTGGCTTACGTTGAACTTTTGATGTTTTTTTTTAAAGATTCGGACGTATTCATAACGACTTGGTCTTCTGCATAACGTATTAGAAACGGACACAGAACGTTTCGTTGTGTTATAGATAACTTATACCAACGAATGCTGAGCCTGTTGTCGGCCTTCACAACCTATGCCCAACGATAGTCTAACTTAGGCATAGCGCGCTGCACGCATCGCCGACGTTGACGTGGCGTAGGTTATGGAAAGGCTGCCGCACAACGATTCAAATCATAACCGCCGCAGAAATGGAAGTGTCAACATCGCAGTCACACCTTGGCGATCTTGCCAGCGTATGCCGACCTCTGAAAAATGCGTCTAAAATGCTGGCGCACGTCGAATACGGTATGGGTAAGTTTGGTATGCGTGAATAGAATGCTAAAGTACGCTATCATACGTCGTATTAAATGGAGTACGTCTTGTAATTTTAAACATGTTGAAAATTTTACGACGTACTTGCCGTATGACACATGCTCCGCATGCGATGGGAATAAGTTGTACGCACGATATGCGATTGTTGACACACATTACTTGAAAGGTACTCAAGTCGAAACACGTCAAGGTAATAGTTCGCGTCAGTGTTCCAGACTCCCGGTTTTTTATCTTGCCAAAACGAAGTTTTTGCAAGATATGTTCGTCAGCTTGTATGTTTTTTTTTTGTTTGTTTGTAATCATGTATAAAAAATTCTGCAGAGCACAGTTATCATTGGAAATTTTTGTAACTTCGCATATCAGAGGCCTACAGAGGTCCCTTTCAGTGCACAAAATTTTGAAGGTCAAGGTCAAAGGTCAAGGTGACTTTGTCGCAAATCAGGCGAGTCGACGAAACCCTTATTTTTTGAGTAATTTTGATCGGATCGTCTTCAAACTTCATGGGAATATAGTTCATGGTCTGGCGCTCAGCTGATTAATTTTTGGTGGCGATTGGCCTTGACCTTCATGGTTAGCGCCTGAGGTCAAACATATTTGACCCCAAGGTCAAATTTTCAAGTTTTAGGAACCATATCGTGTAGTACCTCAAATTGAACACCTCGATGAGCGCTTTCTAGATATGTCAAGCTTGAGACATTATGATGTCATTTGGTGACGTTATGAGGCAAACGCATATTTTTCATTGTTACTCTGTAGAACGATTCTCATCGGAATCTCTCGTAGGCAGATATTCCTCAAGGAGTCGCTCCTGGTGGATAGCAGCTCTGTTCACCTCAGTGTGACCTTAAAGAAGTCACACGTGGTCACCTTTTGGCAAGATACGGGTCACCCTGCGGGTGACATTGGTTTATTTTTTCTTTGGTATGACGGTGTTCAGTGTAAAGTGCGGTTATGATTTAAATCGTTGAGCGGCAGCCTATGAATTATATTATAACCGCACTAGAAATCGAAGTGTCAAAATCACCATCATACCGAAGGAAGGAAGAAAAAAAAAATAATAATAAAACCAGGAAGTCTGGAACACTGACGCTAACCATTACCTTGATGTGTTTCGACTTATTTCTCTTACGAGATTTCTCTTACCTTTCAAGTAACGTGTGTCACCGATCGCGTAACGTGAGTACAACACGTTACTCATAGGTTAGAAATAAGTTTCGGGTCCACGAAACATTACCTCGATGTGTTTCAACTTATGAGTAACTTACAAGTAACGTGTGTCAACAATTGCGTGACATGCCTCCAACTTATGGCCAGTGTTATGCGGAACGTGTGATTCATACGCTGGCATAAGTCTTAAAATTTCAAGCATGGAAAATTTGAGGACAACTGAAAATTTGAGGACAACTGAAAAATTTGAGGACAATTTGAGGACAACAACAACGTTTAAAGCCAGCGTACAACGACGAATGGCAGTGTTTTTCAGCGTGCTCTCAATGTTATCAAAACTTACCCATAACGTATTCAACGTATACCAGCGTTTTCGACAAATTTTCCAAAAATCGACATAAGTTGGCTAAAACGTTAAGGTGTGACTGGGCCTTTATAAATCGAGGATAGTGGAGGAAGGACTTGGCCTTACAGGAGAATTCTGAGGTGGCAACAGCGTTTGGCCAGTTTGAAGAGACAATTTGTAGTTTGGACATATTGGTGTACCTCTTCCAGAAGCTGCGTGCACGAATAAATTGGGGAATTAGCCAGCGAGTCATTGTGGAAAGACTGAGTGTGAGACTTCCCACATTAACCGTACTTCAGAACGTAAATGGGAGACTTTCTTCTGAAAATAAATATTTCATTATTGTTTAGTTTGTTATAATTTCATGCTACTTTCACTTTTCATTTCAATATGTGGTTTTCCAAGAAATGTGCACAATCAAACCAAGTTCTGCTTTGTTACAGTGGCCATGGAGGATTTCAAGGTTCTTGAGGTTTTATCGGAAAATACAATAATTGTTCACCAAACGCTCAAGGTGAGCTTCTCTCAATCTTTATCAGTTCATTCATTTGTTGAACAGAAACAGAAATTAATGTACTCTTCATGAGTAGACTTGACATGTTTGAAGCAAATTAAATCCATTTCAAATTGAAGAAGAAACGAGGTTAGTGTCATGGGTCGCACCAACAGGTTGCAGGAATTTATCAACACTGGTGGAGGACTATGAAGGTGGCAATGCCCTCAAAGTCAACCATCGCGGGTATCATTTGTGGTGCCGTGGTGGCTTATTGGTCAGTACGCTGGCCTGGCATCCCCAAAGGTTGTGGCTTCAAGTCTGACTGAAGACCGCATTACAAAGGAGTTGGATTATATGTTTGAGGAAGTCAAGCTAGTTTTTGGATAACTGTCATGTAACGACTGAATTGTTGGAAAAATCCAGTTGGCTCATTGACGACATTCAGTGAAATAATCTGCCGACTGCACCTTGTATGATGTACACGTGATCCTAGACCACGCACTGTGGTCGAGTCTTACTCCTTTCTATGTTATAGGAGGTCATTCTGAATGAATGACTATGGGTTTTATATATATATATAGAGAGACAGAGACAGAGACAGAGACAGAGACAGAGACAGAGACAGAGACAGAGACAGAGACAGAGACAGAGACAGAGACAGAGACAGAGACAGAGACAGACAGACACGGATGCACACACACTTTATGCTTGGATTTTTGTCTTCAGCGCATTTGGCCTTCTTCCCAGCGGGATATTGTGTTCCTGTCCTGCATCTGCAAGATTCCGACGACTACCGTGAACACATGGCTCGTATGCAACGTATCAGTGGATCACCCTGATGCTCCGGTCAGTATAACTATGAGAAGCCTAAATTTTATGGTTTTCAAATGTTTTGGGTCATGGAATCATGACAGGAAACGCAAACCAACAAAAATATTTCAATCTCTTTTTGTCAATTGATGACATGGGAATTATACAGATGGATTACACGAAATGACATGTCAGGCAAACGTGAGCTCATGCACCACCACAAAGTGTGCCAAGATCTCATCCGAACATAGCATTTGGACATGAGAAGCATTGACTTCCTCCATGGGAGGTTTCAGGGAGAGTAAACTTGGTTTCCAGAATGAGGTTGGACGAGACCATGCAGGAAGAAGAAATAACCAGAGATAACTAATGGACAACACCATGCAGGAAGATAGAGATGTGGTAAACTTGCAAGGATGATTTATGTTGTGTCCTTTTGTGCATGTTTGGGTTTTCTTTGCTCATGGACAGCCTTGTCCAGTAGTCAATATCATACTCATTTGGTTTTTGCAATAATCCAGATCTATAAATTAAATTGATATATTGAAATTCCAGATAAGGTGTTGTCATCGCGTGCTGTCCGTCTCCTATTTCGAGTTCTCCGGCCAAACCGCTAGGCCGATCCGGCTGAAATTTGGCAGGAACGTTCCGCTCTTCACTGATAACAGGGATTGCAAAGCTTGTTCCGGTCATGTGACATCAATCAGGTCAAAATGGCCCACTTAGTAAGTTTCTTTGAAAATCTTCTTTTCCAGACCCAACAGTCAGAATGTTACCAAGTTTTGGTAACAGGCCAGGGTAGGGATGTTAAATTGTAGAGGCCATGCCGGTTACGTGACTGGACGTGTCAAAATGGCGGTCGCGCAAATTCCTCCAAAAATCTTCCTCTCCAGCCCCATCAGTCAGAATAATACCAAATTTGGATGACAACATCAGGCCAGGGCTCAGAGAAGCTGCAGGTCCAGTGGTCCGATTTATATATTTAACTCGGGTTTGCACAACTTTTTTTGTTGCAATTATGTAACAAAAATGTCATCTTAAATTTTGAGGAAGTTTGCCAAATTTGCCTGTTTGGTGTTCCCTTCTCTGTACGTAGCTCATGATCCCAGGATCTCCGGTGCAAATCCCATATATCGCATTGCTTTGTCCTTAACCTCCCAATGTTCATGCAATTCATGTACAGGGTGACCAGAAAAAAACGGGACCGCCCCTCTACCTCAAAACCAATGATATCCTCTTCCTTTTTGCAGGTGTGCAAAGTGGAGTTCGTGTATAGTCAGCCGATTTAATCAAAATAGCTCCATGTTTTCACCAGGTCATCGACAACAAAAAAATAATTCAGTCAAAATGTACCTGCAAACTCAAACCAAATTCAGGATTCGATGCTCAAATACGTTTTCCGTGGAATACACAATCCAGATGTTCTCAAAACAGCAATAACTGACGAAATCTGTTCAATCGCTGCAGGTGAACATGTCAGAATAATAAATTTTTCCCGTCGAACCCAAGTGTGCCTGCAGCGTCGAGTCCGACATCCGGAGCATGTTCAGACCTCAATCAAAGACATTAAACATATCCATCTGAAAGGGCCTCTAGTGATCATGCATCACGTGTACCAAAGTACATGTCATCTAATAAATAGTCATTTTCTGTCTGTGTGTAACACCAATCACGTCAAAACTACTGGGCCAATTTCCACCATACTTGGCACATGGAACAAGTTCGACCTCATGGTGAACATGGGGTGCTTTTATCTGTAGTCACGGGGGTTCGGGAGGGAAGGTTGACATTCTCTTTGTAAATGTGTATCACGTAGCACCACCCGGTGGGGTGGCAGAGGGTATTAGAAGTCAGCTGTGGAGATAACTTGCATTTTTGCACTGTACTCGTCCCGAGAGAATGGGAAGCCCCAAAGCCAACATCCACTAATCAGAGGAGGCAGGGGAAAAGGTTGTGGGAGTCCAGAGGGAGAGAGGAGGGACCTGGTGTTGCCAGGCAATGCTGCGAACCCCTGCAAGTTTTAAATAAAAAAGATTTATTATATTGTATAGATGCTGGTTTTTCGTGGTCACCCTGTATCGGAACATCAACATTTCCTAACCTTCAGGTAATGCAAGTGCTTGTGAGGCTCTTCCTTGAGCCTTAAGTGACTGCACAAAAGCCTCTTTTGCTTGCAATGGTTTGAGCGCCCACTCCGAGTCTGGGAAGTCGGTGGTTCAAATGCCGGCCGAATTCTCCCAAAAATATTAAAAACAAGAAAAAGAGCAATCAGATATGCAGACCCTCGCTAGGACTTGTTTTGTGTGGCGTTTGTGTAATGGTATGTCATGTAATTAATAAGAGACATAATTAGAACTGCCACTTTATAAATGCTAACAGTGATGACCAGTTCAGCCATTTCAGAGAAGATTAGGTTTTTGAAGGTTAAAAAATAATAGTAAAAATAAAAATAAAAGGCTGCCGAATCATGATTGATGAGGTCATCAAAAAAAATAATTTTTTGTTAACCATTTTATCCCAAGATGACCCTCAAAAATTTTCATTCCGATCTGACGTAGCATTCTACGTATACAATGTCATAACAAAGGCACCTATGACGTCATAAAAAACGCATTCCCCATGAGTACTTCCGATGCGCCAAGTTTCAATTTTTTTCCTTGGTGCCATTTCAGATCGAAGACCAAAGTTTTTTCCAACATGGCTGCCACACCAGGTGACCGATGACATCATAATTATTAAAACATTCGACACGAGTCGTCGCACCGATGGTGAAAATTTTGTGTCAATCCGACAAGCGGTTGCGGAGAAAAACACGAAAGTTCTGTGCGGACAAACAAACAAAAACAGGCTCTCGTTGGGCCAGGGTAACGATATGTGCCGCTTCCTTACTTGACGTTCAGCATTAAAAAAAAATTAAGAGCACGGACAATCTCCATCGGTTGCCATCCATGGGGAGGAGGAAATTCCTCTTTCGGAAGCACCTCACTGAGTGAGGTGAGAAAGGTGGCGCCATTGTTGTGACGACGCTGGTACTGAGTTCACCAGGAAGTGGGGGCACTTCCCCCCAGCTCAGGTGGTTGTGATAGTGTTGTATAACAGTCTTGTGTGTGTGTGTTTGTTCCTTATGAGCCTTAACCCTTTGAACCCGGAGCTCCTTGGACTTTCGGCTCCCCCACCCTGGGCTCCCTGGAGAAAGATCGGACCGCTCAGGTATATTGAGGTTTGAATAGCAGATAATATCGGAGTTGGTGTCAAAGCCACCCAATGCTCG
>NC_140968.1:4364312-4411812 GCF_056783735.1 Eptatretus burgeri | reverse complement strand
GTCGTACCTTGTGTCTGAAGGTCAACTTGAATCTGCTTGGAAGTTGATCGAGGTGCTTTCTCCACCATTCGTACAATCCTTCGATCAAGCCTTCTTTTGCAGCCACGTCCAGGGAGGTTGGCTTCAGTGCCATGGGCCATAAACTTCCTGATACCATTGCGTACGGTGGACACAGGAACATCAAGGTCTCTGGAGATGGACTTGTAGCCTTGAGATTGTCCATGCTTGGCTAAATCTTGTGTCTGACCTACTCAGACAATTATCTGGTTTTCTTCCTTTTCTCCGTACTCATTGCGGTACACACAGTGACACAAAACAGCAGAATGACTCCTGTTGTCTACTCAAACTGGTTGAATGAGTGATTTTTATATTGCAGACACCTGCAACTCACCACAGGTGAGTTCGATTCCAAAATAAAGGAGAATTACCTGCTTGAAATCGAATTATTTCTAACAACTTCTAAAAAAAGGTGCCAATCATATTGTCCGGGCTATTTTTAGAATTTCTGTGTGGAACAAGCGTATATTTAGTAAGTTTTTTTTTCAGCTTTTTTTTGTTTTGTTCCACTGCAAACCATTGAAATACGTACCTGGACACCAAAGTATTTTAAAATTTCAACAATTTTCTGGAAGAAATGGTGCATTACTTGGAAAAAAAAGTGCAAGGATGCCAAGATTTTTGGCCACGACTGTGTTGTTATGGACGTGGACATATTTTTATGTTACGTACTTCATCGATGCACTCAAGTTGTTCGTACACGTATTTTATACTTGTACAAACACTCTTAATAGTCCATCCTTGAGAGACACATACTCACATTCTCATAGTACAGTACATACTTTGAGGTACCCGGTTGAAAAAAAAAAGATAATGTATAATACTGGCTCCCACCGGTTAGTGTCTGTGGTCTACGTAAGCACGTTAGTCTGTGCGTTAGACAGAGAGACACAGACTAACACACAGACCCAAGATGCAATAACCTCTTCTCCAGTGAGGGGAATAAAAAGTGTTCCAACCGTGTGACAAATTCGACCGAGTCGTTCACAAAACTCTTTCCCACAAGGATACAATAAACAAAGCCGAACACTGTGCCGTGAAAGCCATTCTGAGGTGCTTCGCATGAACAAACGAATACAAATCGCACACCTCCACTCCACTGGATACTCACCTGTGGGACTCCGCCACGGGACGCATGTGGATCTCACCTTCACAGGAGCGCCAGCAAACTTTGAGTATGCCTGTTGGCAGCAGCGTTTATGTTCGGGTTAAATTAAATCAATGCAAAGGCAACTGTTGTAGAAAGTTGTAATTACTGTTCTGGCATTGATTTGATAACAGTAATCTTATAAATACAGTACTGCCAAGTGTGTGTGTGTGTGTGTGTGTGTGTGTGTGTGTGTGTGTGTGTGTGTGTGTGTGTGTGTGTGTGTGTGTGTGTGTGTGTGTGTGTGTGTGTGTGTGTGTGTGTGTGTGTGTGTGTGTGTGTGTGTGTGTGTGTGTGCGCGCGCGCGTGAGACTCTGTTAAAAATGAAATAAAATAATTAGAAATTTACTGGAAATGAGCCGCTTTGAGTAACCTCATTTTTAGCTCGCCTGTTCGAAGAACAGAGAGCTCTAGCGATACCCCCGGCATCAGCCCAGAGGGGAGAGCAGTACACCATCAAGCTGCGGATGAACGCCTTGCAGGTGGATAGAGCTTCAGGTGTGCCAAGGAGGGATTTTGCATGACGGAGGATGCACAGTCAGCGTCTGGCTTTGGAGGCCAACTTTGAAATGTGGTTTTTAAAGATCTGAAGAGAGGGAAGAGGCTGCTTGCCTGTCTGTCAGAAGGATGAAAGATGCCACGACAGAGGGTGGAGTCATCAGCAAATAGAAAAATGGGATTTTCCAGATAGTCGGAGAGATCATTGATGAAGATCAGGAATAGGACTGGGCCAAGAACACTGCCTTGGGGCACTCCAGCTCTCTCTTGACAAAGAGAGGAGATGAAAGGATTCCGTTGAGTGCCACACATTGGCTATGAGAGTGGAGGAAGTCAGTCAGCCATGTGTGGAGTTGGCCTTGGATTCCATAGGCAGAGAGTTTGGAGAATAAGACAGGATGGCAGACTGCATCAAAAGCACGAGATATGTCCAGAGAGATTGTCCTGATCTCATGTCTGACACTGAGGGCCTCCATCCATTGTTGGGTGAGTTCAAGCAGCATGTCCAGGGTAGAGCGACCTGGTCTGAAACCAAACTGATGATCTGAGATCAAATTGTTGGAGAAAAGGAAGGATTCCATGACCTTGCTGACTAATGGAAGTAAGCCGAGAGGTCTGTTGCTGAAGGATTAGTTTTTGCATTTTTTTATACAATGCAGTGATGTTGCTGGATTTCCAAACAGATGGAAGATAACCGAGTGCAAATGACAGGCTCCAGTTGCTGAATCACTGTCGAGGATTGACAGAACCTTCTCCACCTTCTAAGGTGCAAAAGCCACAGAGTCCAAGAGTAGTTGGCTGTGAAGGGAGGTAAGAGATAGAGATAGAGGTTGGGGACTCAAGATTTGGAAGAAAACACAGAATCGAGGCATTTGAACTTCCCATGAGCAGAGTCGGCTGTCGCGCCATTTAACAAGAGTGAAGGGATGGAAGGGGAGCATACACCAGAGACAGACTTAACAAGGTGCCGCCAGGTTTTAGAGGAGGGACACAAGTTTGAAATTCATCCTACTCCGAGAGATTGGACAGATGTTTTTTCTGGCTGTTGTGAGAGTGGACACATACTTGCTGTGGGCTGCAGCATGACTGCATCAACCACGTGACGTGACTCGCGGCGCTCACTCACTCACTCACTCACGTGACTATCGGCGCTCACTCACTCACTCACTCACTCACGTGACGTGACTATCGGCGCTCACTCACTCACTCAGTCAGTCACGTGACGCGACTCGCGGCGCGGCGCTCACTCAGTCACGTGACGCGACTCGCGGCGCTCACTCACTCAGTCACGTGACGCGACTCGCGGCGCGGCGCTCACTCACTCAGTCACGTGACGCGACGCGACTCGCGGCGCGGCGCTCACTCACTCAGTCACGTGACGCGACTCGCGGCGCGGCGCTCACTCACTCAGTCACGTGACGCGACTCGCGGCGCGGCGCTCACTCACTCACTGTCACGTGACGCGACTCGCGGCGCGGCACTCACTCACTCAGTCACCTGACGCGACTCGCGGCGCGGCGCTCACTCACGTGACGCGGCGCTCACGTGACGCGGCGCTCACGTGACGCGACGCTCACGTGACGCGACGCTCACGTGACGCGATGTGACGCGACCCGCGGCGCTCACTCGCTCACTCGCCCACGTGACGTGACGTGACCCGCGGCGCTCACTCGCTCACTCGCCCACGTGACGTGACGTGACCCGCGGCGCTCACTCGCTCACTCGCCCACGTGACGTGACCCGCGGCGCTCACTCGCTCACTCGCCCACGTGACGTGACCCGCGGCGCTCACTCGCTCACTCGCCAACGTGACGTGACGTGACCCGCGGCGCTCACTCGCTCACCCACGTGACGTGACGTGACCCGCGGCGCTCACTCGCTCACGTGACGTGACGTGACCCGCGGCGCTCACTCGCTCACTCGCCCACGTGACGTGACGTGACCCGCGGCGCTCACTCGCTCACTCGCCCACGTGACGTGACGTGACCCGCGGCGCTCACTCGCTCACCCACGTGACGTGACGTGACCCGCGGCGCTCACTCGCTCACTCGCCCACGTGACGTGACGTGACCCGCGGCGCTCACTCGCTCACTCGCCCACGTGACGTGACGTGACCCGCGGCGCTCACTCGCTCACTCGCCCACGTGACGTGACGTGACCCGCGGCGCTCACTCGCCCACGTGACGTAACGTGACCCGCGGCGCTCACTCGCCCACGTGACGTGACGTGACCCGCGGCGCTCACTCGCTCACGTGACGTGACGTGACCCGCGGCGCTCACTCGCTCACTCGCCCACGTGACGTGACGTGACCCGCGGCGCTCACTCGCCCACGTGACGTGACGTGACCCGCGGCGCTCACTCGCCCACGTGACGTGACGTGACCCGCGGCGCTCACTCGCTCACTCGCCCACGTGACGTGACCCGCGGCGCTCACTCGCTCACTCGCCCACGTGACGTGACCCGCGGCGCTCACTCGCTCACTCGCCCACGTGACGTGACGTGACCCGCGGCGCTCACTCGCCCACGTGACGTGACATGACATGACCCGCGGCGCTCACTCGCTCACTCGCCCACGTGACGTGACGTGACGTGACCCGCGGCGCTCACTCGCCCACGTGACGTGACGTGACGTGACGTGACCCGCGGCGCTCACGTGACGTGACGTGACCCGCGGCGCTCACTCGCTCACTCGCCCACATGACGTGACGTGACGTGACCCGCGGCACTCACTCGCCCACGTGACATGACGTGACCCGCGGCGCTCACTCGCCCACGTGACGTGACGTGACCCGCGGCGCTCACTCGCCCACGTGACGTGACGTGACCCGCGGCGCTCACTCGCCCACGTGACGTGACGTGACCCGCGGCGCTCATTCGCTCACTCGCCCACGTGACGTAACGTGACGTGACCCGCGGCGCTCACTCGCTCACGTGACGTGACGTGACGTGACCCGCGGCGCTCACTCGCTCACGTGACGTGACGTGACGTGACCCGCGGCGCTCACTCGCTCACGTGACGTGACGTGACCCGCGGCGCTCACTCGCCCACGTGACGTGACGTGACCCGCGGCGCTCACTCGCCCACGTGACGTGACGTGACCCGCGGCGCTCACTCGCCCACGTGACGTGACGTGACGTGACCCGCGGCGCTCACTCGCCCACGTGACGTGACGTGACGTGACCCGCGGCGCTCACTCGCTCACGTGACGTGACGTGACGTGACCCGCGGCGCTCACTCGCTCACGTGACGTGACGTGACCCGCGGCGCTCACTCGCCCACGTGACGTGACGTGACCCGCGGCGCTCACTCGCTCACTCGCCCACGTGACGTGACGTGACCCGCGGCGCTCACTCGCTCACCCACGTGACGTGACGTGACGCGCGGCGCTCACTCGCCCACGTGACGTGACGTGACGCGCGGCGCTCACTCGCTCACTCGCCCACGTGACGTGACGTGACCCGCGGCGCTCACTCGCCCACGTGACATGACGTGACCCGCGGCGCTCACTCGCCCACGTGACGTGACGTGACGTGACCCGCGGCGCTCACTCGCCCACGTGACGTGACGTGACGTGACCCGCGGCGCTCATTCGCTCACTCGCCCACGTGACGTGACGTGACGTGACCCGCGGCGCTCACTCGCTCACGTGACGTGACGTGACGTGACCCGCGGCGCTCACTCGCTCACGTGACGTGACGTGACCCGCGGCGCTCACTCGCTCACGTGACGTGACGTGACGTGACCCGCGGCGCTCACTCGCTCACGTGACGTGACGTGACGTGACCCGCGGCGCTCACTCGCCCACGTGACGTGACGTGACGTGACCCGCGGCGCTCACTCGCCCACGTGACGTGACGCGCGGCGCTCACTCGCCCACGTGACGTGACGTGACCCGCGGCGCTCACCTGCTCACGTGACGTGACGTGACGTGACCCGCGGCGCTCACTCGCTCACGTGACGTGACGTGACGTGACCCGCGGCGCTCACTCGCCCACGTGACGTGACGTGACGTGACCCGCGGCGCTCACTCGCCCACGTGACGTGACGTGACCCGCGGCGCTCATTCGCTCACTCGCCCACGTGACGTGACGTGACGTGACCCGCGGCGCTCACTCGCTCACGTGACGTGACGTGACCCGCGGCGCTCACTCGCTCACGTGACGTGACGTGACCCGCGGCGCTCACTCGCTCACGTGACGTGACGTGACCCGCGGCGCTCACTCGCTCACGTGACGTGACGTGACCCGCGGCGCTCACTCGCCCACGTGACGTGACCCGCGGCGCTCACTCGCCCACGTGACGTGACGTGACGTGACCCGCGGCGCTCACTCGCCCACGTGACGTGACGTGACGTGACCCGCGGCGCTCACTCGCCCACGTGACGTGACGTGACGTGACCCGCGGCGCTCACTCGCCCACGTGACGTGACGTGACGTGACCCGCGGCGCTCACTCGCTCACGTGACGTGACGTGACGTGACCCGCGGCGCTCACTCGCTCACGTGACGTGACGTGACCCGCGGCGCTCACTCGCCCACTCGCCCACGTGACGTGACCCGCGGCGCTCACTCGCTCACCCACGTGACGTGACGTGACGCGCGGCGCTCACTCGCCCACGTGACGTGACGTGACGCGCGGCGCTCACTCGCTCACTCGCCCACGTGACGTGACGTGACCCGCGGCGCTCACTCGCCCACGTGACATGACGTGACCCGCGGCGCTCACTCGCCCACGTGACGTGACGTGACGTGACCCGCGGCGCTCACTCGCCCACGTGACGTGACGTGACGTGACCCGCGGCGCTCATTCGCTCACTCGCCCACGTGACGTGACGTGACGTGACCCGCGGCGCTCACTCGCTCACGTGACGTGACGTGACCCGCGGCGCTCACTCGCTCACGTGACGTGACGTGACGTGACCCGCGGCGCTCACTCGCTCACGTGACGTGACGTGACGTGACCCGCGGCGCTCACTCGCTCACGTGACGTGACGTGACGTGACCCGCGGCGCTCACTCGCCCACGTGACGTGACGTGACGTGACCCGCGGCGCTCACTCGCCCACGTGACGTGACGTGACGCGCGGCGCTCACTCGCCCACGTGACGTGACGTGACCCGCGGCGCTCACTCGCCCACGTGACGTGACGTGACGTGACCCGCGGCGCTCACTCGCTCACGTGACGTGACGTGACCCGCGGCGCTCACTCGCCCACGTGACGTGACGTGACCCGCAGCGCTCACTCGCCCACGTGACGTGACGTGACCCGCGACGCTCACTCGCTCACTCGCCCACGTGACGTGACGTGACCCGCGGCGCTCACTCGCTCACCCACGTGACGTGACGTGACGCGCGGCACTCACTCGCTCACTCGCCCACGTGACGTGACGTGACGTGACCCGCGGCGCTCACTCGCTCACGTGACGTGACCCGCGGCGCTCACTCGCTCACTCGCCCAAGTGACGTGACGTGACCCGCGGCGCTCACTCGCCCACGTGACGTGACGTGACGTGACGTGACCCGCGGCGCTCACTCGCCCACGTGACGTGACCCGCGGCGCTCACTCGCCCACGTGACGTGACCCGCGGCGCTCACTCGCCCACGTGAGGTGACGTGACCCGCGGCGCTCACTCGCTCACTCGCCCACGTGAGGTGACGTGACGTGACGTGACCCGCGGCGCTCACTCGCTCACTCGCCCACGTGACGTGACGTGACGTGACCCGCGGCGCTCACTCGCTCACTCGCCCACGTGACGTTACATGACGTGACGTGACGTGACCCGCGGCGCTCACTCGCTCACGTGACGTGACCCACGGCGCTCACTCGCCCACGTGACGTGACCGCGGCGCTCACTCGCTCACTCGCCCACGTGACGTGACCGCGGCGCTCACTCGCTCACTCGCCCACGTGACGTGACCCGCGGCGCTCACTCGCCCACGTGACGTGACCCGCGGCGCTCACTCGCCCACGTGACGTGACCCGCGGCGCTCACTCGCCCACGTGACGTGACCCGCGGCGCTCACTCGCCCACGTGACGTGACCCGCGGCGCTCACTCGCCCACGTGACGTGACCCGCGGCGCTCACTCGCTCACTCGCCCACGTGACGTGACCCGCGGCGCTCACTCGCTCACGTGACGTGACCCGCGGCGCTCACTCGCTCACTCGCCCACGTGACGTGACCCGCGGCGCTCACTCGCTCACTCGCCCGCGGCGCTCACTCGCTCACTCGCCCACGTGACGTGACGTGACCCGCGGCGCTCACTCGCTCACTCGCCCACGTGACGTGACGTGACCCGCGGCGCTCACTCGCTCACTCGCCCACGTGACGTGACGTGACCCGCGGCGCTCACTCGCCCACGTGACGTGACGTGACCCGCGGCGCTCACTCGCCCACGTGACGTGACCCGCGGCGCTCACTCTCCCACGTGACGTGACCCGCGGCGCTCACTCGCCCACGTGACGTGACCCGCGGCGCTCACTCGCCCACGTGACGTGACGTGACCCGCGGCGCTCACTCGCCCACGTGACGTGACGTGACCCGCGGCGCACACTCGCCCACGTGACGTGACGTGACGTGACCCGCGGCGCACACTCGCCCACGTGACGTGACGTGACGTGACGTGACCCGCGGCGCTCACTCGCCCACGTGACGTGACGTGACCCGCGGCGCTCACTCGCCCACGTGACGTGACGTGACCCGCGGCGCTCACTCGCCCACGTGACGTGACGTGACCCGCGGCGCTCACTCGCCCACGTGACGTGACGTGACCCGCGGCGCTCACTCGCCCACGTGACGTGACGTGACCCGCGGCGCTCACTCGCCCACGTGACGTGACGTGACCCGCGGCGCTCACTCGCCCACGTGACGTGACGTGACCCGCGGCGCTCACTCGCCCACGTGACGTGACGTGACCCGCGGCGCTCACTCGCCCACGTGACGTGACGTGACCCGCGGCGCTCACTCGCCCACGTGACGTGACGTGACCCGCGGCGCTCACTCGCCCACGTGACGTGACGTGACCCGCGGCGCTCACTCGCCCACGTGACGTGACGTGACCCGCGGCGCTCACTCGCCCACGTGACGTGACGTGACCCGCGGCGCTCACTCGCCCACGTGACGTGACGTGACCCGCGGCGCTCACTCGCCCACGTGACGTGACGTGACCCGCGGCGCTCACTCGCCCACGTGACGTGACGTGACCCGCGGCGCTCACTCGCCCACGTGACGTGACGTGACCCGCGGCGCTCACTCGCCCACGTGACGTGACGTGACCCGCGGCGCTCACTCGCCCACGTGACGTGACCCGCGGCGCTCACTCGCCCACGTGACGTGACCCGCGGCGCTCACTCGCCCACGTGACGTGACCCGCGGCGCTCACTCGCCCACGTGACGTGACCCGCGGCGCTCACTCGCCCACGTGACGTGACCCGCGGCGCTCACTCGCCCACGTGACGTGACCCGCGGCGCTCACTCGCCCACGTGACGTGACCCGCGGAGCTCACTCGCCCACGTGACGTGACCCGCGGCGCTCACTCGCCCACGTGACGTGACCCGCGGCGCTCACTCGCCCACGTGACGTGACCCGCCGCGCTCACTCGCCCACGTGACGTGACCCGCGGCGCTCACTCGCTCACTCGCCCACGTGACGTGACCCGCGGCGCTCACTCGCTCACTCGCCCACGTGACGTGACCCGCGGCGCTCACTCGCTCACTCGCCCACGTGACGTGACCCGCGGCGCTCACTCGCTCACTCGCCCACGTGACGTGACCCGCGGCGCTCACTCGCTCACTCGCCCACGTGACGTGACCCGCGGCGCTCACTCGCTCACTCGCCCACGTGACGTGACCCGCGGCGCTCACTCGCTCACTCGCCCACGTGACGTTACATGACGTGACGTGACCCGCGGTGCTCACTCGCTCACGTGACGTGACCCGCGGCGCTCACTCGCTCACGTGACGTGACCCGCGGCGCTCACTCGCTCACGTGACGTGACCCGCGGCGCTCACTCGCTCACGTGACGTGACCCGCGGCGCTCACTCGCTCACTCGCCCACGTGACGTGACCCGCGGCGCTCACTCGCCCACGTGACGTGACGTGACCCGCGGCGCTCACTCGCCCACGTGACGTGACGTGACCCGCGGCGCTCACTCGCCCACGTGACGTGACGTGACCCGCGGCGCTCACTCGCCCACGTGACGTGACGTGACCCGCGGCGCTCACTCGCTCACATGACGTGACCCGCGGCGCTCACTCGCTCACTCGCCCACGTGACGTGACCCGCGGCGCTCACTCGCCCACGTGACGTGACCCGCGGCGCTCACTCGCCCACGTGACGTGACCCGCGGCGCTCACTCGCCCACGTGACGTGACCCGCGGCGCTCACTCGCCCACGTGACGTGACCCGCGGCGCTCACTCGCCCACGTGACGTGACCCGCGGCGCTCACTCGCCCACGTGACGTGACCCGCGGCGCTCACTCGCCCACGTGACGTGACCCGCGGCGCTCACTCGCCCACGTGACGTGACCCGCGGCGCTCACTCGCCCACGTGACGTGACCCGCGGCGCTCACTCGCCCACGTGACGTGACCCGCGGCGCTCACTCGCCCACGTGACGTGACCCGCGGCGCTCACTCGCCCACGTGACGTGACCCGCGGCGCTCACTCGCCCACGTGACGTGACCCGCGGCGCTCACTCGCCCACGTGACGTGACCCGCGGCGCTCACTCGCCCACGTGACGTGACCCGCGGCGCTCACTCGCTCACTCGCCCACGTGACGTGACCCGCGGCGCTCACTCGCTCACTCGCCCACGTGACGTGACCCGCGGCGCTCACTCGCCCACGTGACGTGACGTGACCCGCGGCGCTCACTCGCCCACGTGACGTGACCCGCGGCGCTCACTCGCCCACGTGACGTGACCCGCGGCGCTCACTCGCCCACGTGACGTGACCCGCGGCGCTCACTCGCTCACTCGCCCACGTGACGTGACCCGCGGCGCTCACTCGCTCACTCGCCCACGTGACGTGACCCGCGGCGCTCACTCGCTCACTCGCCCACGTGACGTGACCCGCGGCGCTCACTCGCTCACTCGCCCACGTGACGTGACCCGCGGCGCTCACTCGCTCACTCGCCCACGTGACGTGACCCGCGGCGCTCACTCGCTCACTCGCCCACGTGACGTGACCCGCGGCGCTCACTCGCTCACTCGCCCACGTGACGTGACCCGCGGCGCTCACTCGCTCACTCGCCCACGTGACGTGACCCGCGGCGCTCACTCGCTCACTCGCCCACGTGACGTGACCCGCGGCGCTCACTCGCTCACTCGCCCACGTGACGTGACCCGCGGCGCTCACTCGCTCACTCGCCCACGTGACGTGACCCGCGGCGCTCACTCGCTCACTCGCCCACGTGACGTGACCCGCGGCGCTCACTCGCTCACTCGCCCACGTGACGTGACCCGCGGCGCTCACTCGCCCACGTGACGTGACCCGCGGCGCTCACTCGCTCACGTGACGTGACCCGCGGCGCTCACTCGCTCACTCGCCCACGTGACGTGACCCGCAGCGCTCACTCGCTCACTCGCCCACGTGACGTGACCCGCGGCGCTCACTCGCTCACTCGCCCACGTGACGTGACCCGCGGCGCTCACTCGCTCACTGGCCCACGTGACGTGACTCGCGGCGCTCACTCACTCACGTGACGTGACTCGCGGCGCTCACTCACTCACGTGACGTGACTCGCGGCGCTCGCTCACTCGCTCACGTGACGTGACTCGCGGCGCTCGCTCACTCACGTGACGTGACTCGCGGCGCTCGCTCACTCACTCACGTGACGTGACTCGCGGCGCTCGCTCACTCACTCACTCACGTGACTCGCGGCGCTCGCTCACTCACTCACTCACTCACGTGACTCGCGGCGCTCGCTCACTCACTCACGTGACGTGACTCGTGTCACCGTACCACACCACACATTTAATGTACAAGATGATTGATTTCTCGCCACGACAAGCAATACACATCATTTCGGCGCCAAAATGAGTTTACAAGTCCATGACGAGTTACATCGTTACCATAACCACCAAGCACTCAGCATCGACCGACGGCAAACCCCAATCTCCTCTCCAGCAATGTAACTCCATGGGAGTCGCCATTTTCAAGCATCCACTCAACCTTCGCTTCCGGATGTAATTATAACAACAAAGTCTTCATGACAAATCACACGTCATCAGTAATCTTGTTTTATCAGATAAAATCTGTTGGGAACTTTGTGGTGCAAGAGTAAGATGAGAAGTAGGAACAACGACTGAGCTATCAAAGTATTGTTATACAGCTCAAGTAGCATCGCTTCACCACATGTACAATGTTAATAAATTTAAACAATTCTTGTACTTACACTTAAATGTACATATAAACTATAGAACACCTGTTGTAGAAAATGAATTACGATACTTTCTGGAGGGGGCACTGCATTCTGTGGACGGTATCCTGCTGGGAGTCGAAGATGCGGTCACATTGGATATACAATTCTGCTCACAAAGAAAGTTACTCATAACCTCAATTTTAATATTGTTCTAAATAATCTAATTTAAAGTATTTGTAAAGAGGGACTATTTATTTATTTGGTGCTGACGTGGATTTCTTCCCTCGAACCGCGTCGTGATCGAAAGGATTCTTGATTGTTGAGGGATCTTGACCTCCTCGAGGATTCAACGTCGAGCCGACTCGGTGTTGCATGTATCGGGATAAAATAAACCACAGAAGTCCAGTAATAATCAATGTCCACAAGGAGTTCTTTCCTCTATACCATTTATTTGCTCTCTCTCAAGTCATTCTCCCCCTCCCCATATATCCATTCCATTTTATAAGCAGAGAGGCCTTTGATCGCAAAAACAGAATGCACAGCTTATCAGCCCGGTCACCTTGTACTTTCAGAAACCCAAGCAATGTCCAAAGTGTCAAAGAAAGACAAGATTATAAGTAGGTGGTCGGCCTTAACAACTAAATAGTAGAACAGTAGAGGAAAAACACAAACACTTTGACCTACTCAGACTGAGGCAAAGGTTTCTTGTCTAGAGAGTAATAATTTCCCCAACACTCCCCCCTTGTTGCCTAATAAGGCAACACTAGTTAAGTTTAACGATATATATTTTCTCTTCACTTGGAAATGCATTCTCTCTTGCGTTTGAGTGTGCCCATTTTCTTGGGTAGTCACATCCCCCCTTTTCCCCATCGTAGAGCTCAGTCCCTTAGCCTTTCCTGTCCCGCAAGCCAGGTGGCTTCATGTGGTTGTACAGCTTCGGACCTGGTCGAGGTTCCGGTAGGCCCCTAGGCCGATAGAAGATAAGGCTACCCGTTGGGCTGCACAGCTGATTTTCGACAACCTATTTTGGGAACAAAGTAGATGGGCAAGAGTGGATTGACAATTCCCGTGAATATTGAACACATTCATTTGCGCTACTTATGGATTTCCAAGTTCAGGTTCTATCTCAAAAGAGTCGTAGGACTCAGTGTCAAAACCAGGGTATGAGGGTGGTGCTTGGGCCACCATCACCTTTTTAGCAGTATTCCTCTTTAGACAAGAAACAATCAATGCCGGCATTGTAATTGTTGCACATCTAACAAGCACCACTACAATGATGATCCACAATAACCCAACGGAAATCCAATGCAATAGGGTAGTTCCCCAGCCTCCAAAAATCCCTTCAAACCAGGAATAAAGCCCATCTTTCGTAAAATAATTGTGATACTTGGCTCCTTCTTGCTTAATCTTGTCAGCTATGTTTGTGATTTTCTCCGAGTTATCAGGGATATAAGTACAACACTCAGAGTTAATTACAGCACACGTTCCTCCTTGAGCTGCGAGAATGAGGTCGAGCGCAACTCGGTTTTGCATTGAAACTGCACGTAGGGCGACGACCTCCGAGTTGATATCAACCATGCCGAGAGCAGTTTTATTTGCCAATAATTCAAGCGAAGCAGCTAACTCTGCCAATCCCACAGACGTTTGTCCAACACCGTAGTGAGGGATTAAAATCATGAAGAACAGTTCAGTTGACGTAAAACCCCGTTTACCCCGTTTCAAATGCTCAAAAGGTGACTTAGATAACAGGCGCATATGCGGCAAAATGAATGACAAGAAACAAGATCCACTCCAATTAACTGGAAGCCATGGGTATGCTCGATTTCCACACACGAAATAGGTATTATTTAAAGCGACTTGTGGTCCTATCGTGTGATTTTCATAAACATAATGACTGCATTCAGAATTCCCTAATCTTCTTTCTCCCCATGCCTCTTGTACCAAGCATAGTTCGGGTTTTTCTGTTGCCCGTTCAACCATAAAATGTGGAGGCATTTTACTTAAATTAAAATTTGGCCAAAACCAGTTACTGAAATTTCGTTGTCGGAGGCAATTTCCATTTCCATTGGTAACGATGTGGTCGTCAAGGTTATTATCTTGTTTATCCCAGTTTCTTTCCTTTGCCCAGTACCCACACCATTCACTCAGATTAAATGGTATAGCCAGAAGCGGTATCCCAGTAACTGCTGAATGAGGTATCTTAGTACAAACCCAGCAATTGGTTTTATTAAAAGCTTTCGCGTGTTTACGAGAAAGAGTCAGATAAGTGTTTATTCCATGTGGTGAACCCACTTTGCTCGTTAAGCTTCTTCGGTCTCTGAATGCCCTAGGCTTAGTTTGGTGGGTAGTCTGATAGGCCCATCTCCAAAGAACATGCAAATAATGTTGATCACAGACAGTACTTATCGGATTAACAGGCCAAGTACACATTGTACAACTTGCATTTAGTAGTACAAATAATCCTGCAATGGAAAGAATCATTAAAGTTATCAGGAAGCAATGTTCTCCTCGGGTTCTTTTCTGCCGTGTGCCAGTTTGCAGTGTGTGGCATGGATCCATGTTGCTCTTCCTTTACACTTCACAGCTGTATGGGTAGTTAGCAGTATTTGAAATGGCCCACACCAACGTGCCTGAAGAGAGTTCTTCCGTTTGTAAATTTTCACGTAAACAAAGTCTCCGGGTTTGAAGTTGTGATGATCAGATGTGGCTGGTTCTGGCAGAGCTTGTTTCACCTGTGCATAAAAAGTTCTTACAGCATGATTCAGAGAGACACAGAACGTAAGCAACGTGTCGTCCATTTGCTGCACGTTCATGTCTTTTATAGTCAAAGGAGGTGAGTTCGGTAATCTCATTGGTCTTCCCATCAGAATCTCATGCGGAGATAAGCCAGTGTTTCGATTTGCGGTAGATCTCATAGTCATGAGAGCAATTGGCAGAGCATCTGGCCATTTTAATCCAGTTTGTTCACAAATCTTGGCCAGTTTATTCTTTAGGAATCCATTTTGCCTCTCTACTGCCCCCGCAGATTGCGGACGATGCGGGCAGTCGAAATGTTGCTTTATTTGCAATACGCGACATAATTCTTTCACCACTTCGGCTGTGAAATGAGTACCTTGGTCACTGGAGATCCTACAAGGTATTCCAAACCTACAGATGAAATCCTTCATCAACAGTTTAACCACAGTAATGGCATCTGCTTTCCGACAAGGGTAAGCCTCAACCCATTTGGTGAACAAATCGACGATGACTAACGCAAATTCAAAACCGCAGCATTTTGGTAACTGGACAAAATCCATCTGGATATGAACAAAAGGTCCGAATGGAATTGGATGACCCCCTGGGGCCATCTCCACCCCCCTTGCTGGGTTATGTTTTTGGCAAATATGACATGTCTTACAATACTGTTCTGCAATTGGACTAAACCCCGGGGCAAACCACTGTCTCCCAATTAAAGCACTCATGCCGCCTTTGCTAGTATGCCCGGCCCCATGTGCCAATCGGGCGAGCCAAGGTAATAGAGCTCTTGGTGCCACCACACGACCATCAGATGATCTCCATAATTTGGATTCATTATCGAATTCACATCCAGCCAGTATCCACAAATCTCGTTCTTTAGCACTGACAGCTGTCTGCAAAGTGTTTATATCGTCAATGGTTGGTGTTGCCTCTTGTCTCAATACACATTGTGATATTAAAAGAGCTCTGGTGTGGGCAGCAGATTTTGCAGCTGCATCTGCCCTGGCATTTCCCCGTGAGACGTCATCAGATCTCCTGGTGTGGACGTCACATTTTACCACTGCAATTTGGTGAGGCAGAAGTATTGCTTCCAGTAGATTCGCAATCCATGTTCCATTCCTTACTTGTGTACCTGATAACGTTATAAAACCCCTTTCGCGCCAGAGTGCTCCGAATTCGTGTACAGCACCAAAGGCATAGCCGGAGTCAGTGTAGATTGTCACTATTTGGCCTTTGGCTAAATGGCATGCACGAGTGAGGGCGAACAGTTCTGCCTGCTGCGCGGAACAGCTCTCAGCCAATCTCCCGCTTTCGATTACTTCGTGATCAGAGCAAACGGCGTAGCCTGTTAATAAACATCCATCAGGTGCACGCGATGATGAGCCGTCGACATATAGAACGAATTCAGAATTTTGGATTGGTGTGTCTTTCAAGTCAGGACGGGGTTGACACGTGTGGGCGATTATCTCTTCACAATTGTGAGGATCACCATCTTGTACTCCTGGCAACAAACTAGCAGGATTCAGCGGTGCGCATCTCCTAATCGTAATGTTCGTGGGTGCTGTGAGTGAGAGTTCGTATGTTGTTGCTCTTGAAGCCGACAAATGCTGTGTTTTCGTTTTTAACAATACAGCTGTCACTGCATGCGGTACCAGGAGAATCAAAGTGTTTCCCGCGACGAGCGCTTCGGTCGCCTGCACCGCGAGCGAAGCGGCTGCTACTGCCTTGAGACAAGGGGGGAATCCTTGCGCTACCGGATCCAATTTAGTACTGTAATATGCAACAGGCCGTAATTTGTTTCCGTGCTTCTGTGTCAGCACAGATTGTGCGAATCCCTGTCTCTCACATGCGTACAAATGGAAAGGTTTTTCATAGTTTGGTAAACCCAGAGCGGGAGCCGAAGAAAGAGCCTGTTTTAACGTTACAAAAGCCTTGTCTGCATTTTGTGTCCATGCAAGTGGGCTGGGCGCGTTTGCCGAACCAATGTCCACCAGGGGGTGCACTAAGGCCGCATAATCTGGTATCCACTGTCTGCAATAGCCGGTCACTCCGAGGAAAGACCTCATCTGTTTAGCAGTAGTTGGCTTGGGCAGGTTTAATATTGCCGCTATACGTTCAGGGGAGATGCGTCTTGTGTCTCCCTTCAGAATATGTCCCAAATATTTAACTTCTTCTTGGCAAAATTGCAATTTAGCTCTCGATGCTTTGTGTCCTTTCCTGGCTAAGGCCCTCAACAATGTCAATGTATCTCGTTCGCATGCGTCTTTTGACGCTGAACAGATCAGCAGGTCGTCAACATATTGAATCAGTGTGGATCCACAAGGGAAAACTACATCATCCAAGTCGTCTTTGAGGGCCCTCGAGAATAATGTTGGACTTTCACAATAACCCTGGGGCAATACAGTCCAAGTGTATTGCTTTCCCTGGTAGGTGAATGCAAACAGAAACTGTACTTCTTGGGCTATTGGTATACTAAAAAAGCTGAACAAAGATCCACAACACTAAAATAGGTAGTGTTACTTGGGATGCTTGATAGAATGGTAGTTGGATTTGCAATTACAGGAAAAGCTGGAATTACCGCATCATTCACTGCCCTCAAATCCTGTACGAATCTCCACGTTGGCTTTCCAGGTTTTCTCACAGGTAAGATCGGTGTATTACATTGACTAACAGTGGGAATAATTATCCCTTGTTTCAATAGTGCTTCCACTACAGGAGCAATTCCTACCTCTGCTTCTGGAGACAAAGGGTATTGCGGTTTTCGAGGCAGTTTCTTTTTTGGATCTATAGTGATCTTGATTGGATTCATACTTTTAATTTGGCCGACATCGTTGGCATGTGTTGCCCACAGACAAGTCGGGACTTGTTCGAGTATTTCAGGTAATTTTCCTGACCCATTTAATTCTGAGAGATCGACCACCTCAAACACAGCTTTTGCTGATCCTTGACATTCTGTCCAACAGAATCCCTGTTCCCCGATCTTCCAAAGTCCGTTTACTTGGCTCGATTCCATCAAAGTCGCTTGTGATGCTTTTTTCAAAGAGGTTACCATGTGACCAATGTCCGTTTCTTGGTAACCTTCTGCAATCACTAAAGTAACATGTGGTGTAACACTGGACGGTTGGTTCCACAATTTTAATTGTTCCTGCGTCAGATGCACCTCCAGGCCAATTCCTTGCTTCCCAATCCAAATTGTTCCCAACACTAAGTCAAAGGTCTGGTGTAATTTCGAGAGTGTTTCACTCGCATAGACGTTATCTTTTCCCTTGATGTTGCAATCTGCAATGCAATGTAGTCGAGTCTGTAAGTACCGTCTGTCCATGCCGTGTTTACTCACCCAATCGACCACCTCGGGTACGTTTCTCTCCAAATGTGATAAATATTCCTGCAAATGGTTAAATGCTTCACAATTAATCACAGTCCATTGATATACAAGATTTTCTGTATTTTCCTGTAATAAATTCATCATAGTTATGTGTGATTCGTGAGGCATTTCTAAATATACACCATCAGGGGTACACTTAATTGAACAATTCAGCTTGCATAACAGATCTCTCCCCAACAGATTAATTGGTGTATCAGTTGCCATCAAAAATGCATGGTTTGCAGACAATGGTCCAATTTCCACCCGGAGCTGCTCTGTCAGTGGAATCGTACTAGCAACTCCCGACATTCCCACTACTTTTACTCGTTCTCGCGATAACGGGGCGTCTGGGAAATCACTCCTTCTGAGCGCAGATTTGGTCGCTCCTGTGTCGACTAAGAAAGGAATCTCTTGGCCTTCAATTTTCAAAGTCAATTTCGGTTCGTCACATGGTTTCAAAGTCAGGAAGGGTAACTCAGACGAAGTCGCTTCTTTTCTTTGTCATAAAACGAATGGGTTTTGGGTTTGAAATGAACCTTGAGATGGAGGAGGAAGAAATGAGGGTGGAGGAGGAGGGAACGAGGCTGGAGGAGGAGGAGGAGGGAATTCGGTTTGAGGTGCAGTGGGTTGAAATGAACCAGCTTGCTCAAACTGTGTTCCCCATCTTTCCTGTTGTCTATAATATGGATTTTCATTCACTGGAGGCGTGGAGTGTCTGCGAGTTTCATCTCTGTATTGTGCCGCTGGTCTCTGTTCTACCGGTTCATACGAACTATAAGTTCGACTGTTTCTACGATTTCGGCATTCGTTAGCCCAGTGCCCTTGTTTTCCGCATGTATAACAGAAATCTCTGCGCTGGTCTCTGTATTTTGGTCTCTGACGGTAATTGGTTTGCCCTCGGTTTTGTGCATTATATCTCACATTCCTTTCCCCGGAGCATTCACCTTGACCTTGAACCTGGGATAGCATTAATGTTGATTCGTTTTCCTCGTCAGAACGATGTTTCAACAATGAATTACAATGCGTTACATATTCCATCAAGTCTTTCACTTCCTTTAATTCCCAACCAATACATACTCGCTTTATCTCATTTTGTAATTTGGCCGTCAAACCATTAAGGTAGACATGAGCAAATGGTACCCCCTCTTCTTTCAGTCCAGAGTGACATTGGTATACACCCGAAAACGCTCTAAGAACTCCAATGGGTCCTCGCCAGCGCGTTGCCTGCACACCTGTATTTTTGCCCAGTCGGTCTTAAGTGTTACCACCTCTGTGACAGCGTCAATGAGGGTGTCAATATGTTCTTTGAGCTCCTCCCTGTCTCCAGGAGCTTCATCTGGCCATGCAGCGACCTGTTTCAATTGTCGGAGTAACCCTTCTGGTACCACTAATTTTAATAATATTTCCATGTCCATATATGTTGGCTGATGGCATGCCACCACCACGCGTAGTTCCGCCTGGAATTTTTTGGGTTCTCCCGTATCTTCGGCATCTCATTTACGATGGCTTTTAATTCAGAGCCCCACGGACGATATATTGCTTGTACCTCCCTTGCACCTGGGTAATCTCGCAATGGAAACGCGCCAATGAGTGCCTCATCATCTCCGTCCTTCGCGGTCTCCGGCATTATTTTTTTTGATCGAGTTTGTATTTTACCCTTGTCAGCAAGAGGAACTTTATTTTTGCTTTGTGTTCTTGTTTCTTTCTTAATTACTCGCCTGGCTCCCCGTTGAGCCTCTCCTTGCCCTGTGGCATCATCTCCCTCTGTCTCTCCCGCTTCTTCGTCCTCGAGCGGTTGTGCTATCGGAACTGTGCACTCTGGCCATGTATCTGAGTCTTCTTCTTCATCCTCAAATCTGACAGCCACTGCTCGCTGTCTCTTGGTTTTATTTTCAAGTCTCACCGGCATTTGCTTCGTTAATTGGTCTAGCTGACCCTTCAGGTTTAACAACCGTGCCTTTTCGTCTCTGTCATGACATTCCTTCATCCAATTTATATAAACGCTCCAGTTCACCTGCTTCTGGACCTTTTTGTCACTATTTTTCACTTCCAGTACTTTTCTTAAATTGTCCAAACACTCGTGATCGAACGTTCCATTCACAGGGAAGGGTAATCGACTATTTTTGGTCCAATTGCACCATTTCCCCATGTCTCTCACAGCTTCAGGCCCATACTTATCAAACATAATTCTTGCACATGTACCTCTCCGTGGTTTTTGAATACAATTTGCCTCGGTATACCCATTTTCCTTCCTTTTACAATTTCTATTTCCCATCTCTAAAATCACACAAATCACAACCGCTAAATTCACTCTAAAATCACAGAATAAAATAAATCGCACCCCCGGAGAACCCCCCCTGCTTACCTTCGCTCAAGCACTTGTCGTTCCTCCAGGCACTGCCTCCGGCAGATTAAGCACCTCCGGTCACGAGCGCCGCACAACGCCGATTCGAATCCGAGTCACGGCACCAACTGACGTGGATTTCTTCCCTCGAACCGCGTCGTGATCGAAAGGATTCTTGATTGTTGAGGGATCTTGACCTCCTCGAGGATTCAACGTCTAGCCGACTCAGTGTTGCATGTATCGGGATAAAATAAACCACAGAAGTCCAGTAATAATCAATGTCCACAAGGAGTTCTTTCCTCTATACCATTTATTTGCTCTCTCTCAAGTCATTCTTTTCCTCCCCATATATCCATTCCATTTTATAAGCAGAGAGGCCTTTGATCGCAAAAACAGAATGCACAGCTTATCAGCCCGGTCACCTTGTACTTTCAGAAACCCAAGCAATGTCCAAAGTGTCAAAGAAAGACAAGATTATAAGTAGGTGGTAGGCCTTAACAACTAAATAGTAGAACAGTAGAGGAAAAACACAAACACTTTGACCTACTCAGACTGAGGCAAAGGTTTCTTGTCTAGAGAGTAATAATTTCCCCAACAGTGCCGTCACTGACCATTGTACAAACTGGATGGAGGATCGGCTGATCATCGCGCACACTGCACACAAGTGTGAAGCCGTCGCACGGCCATCTTGGAACTCCCAAAGGGACACGTCTTTATCTGCTTGTGACTTGGCGAAAAGCTTTCATCCACAGTCTGATGGAGTACTGCTCTCCCCTCTGGGCTGGTGCTCCCACCTCTCTCAGCTTCATGCTGTGGAAACCAAGACTTTTAGGATCCTTGGTATCCCCAGTGATGAGGCTGAGTCTTTGGGTCTCTCACTACAGGCAGGTCGATGGTCTTTGTCTTCTCCCATCTCCGCTCCGGCGTCCCCCCCCCCCATATTTCCTCAGGGAACTCAAGGTTCCCCAACAACCCCATCGTGGTAAAACTACCAAAATCATGAATCACTGCTCACCTTCACTCTTTCATTCCTCTTTTCCCACCTTTGGAACAAACTCCTTCACTCTCTTCAATCCCATTCTTCCCTCCAGGTCTTCAAAACAGCGATTTACCACCACCTATCTTCCCCCATCTAAACCCTCGATCTTTTCTACCCCCGTTAATCCACCCCAACCCACCTCCTTCAAATTCCCTGTTTTCCTTCCTGAAAGTCCCTGTAATGTCCATCTTGTATTCCCCATTTTCCCTCCCCATCCCTCTCCCTTCCACAGATCTCCTAACGTCTCTGTTCCCCACTGTTTTGTCCTTCTCTCTCCCACCCACTTTTCTCCTACTCCCCTTTTTCTATGTTCTGTGTGTTAGCTCTTATACACACCTCGACATTTCATATAATTTTTGTTTTTTTTAAAGGTGATGCCATTTTAGAAGAAAAAAATCCTCCCTTTTACATCAACCCCAACAATGTATTTATTTTTTGTATATCTTGTCGAGGCTCGTATGAGAGCTAACACACAACGCACGACAAGGGGGGCATAAGACAAGAGGGGCAGGAGTGGGAAGGACAAAACAGTGGGGAACAGACATGAAGACATCTGTGGAAGGGAGAGGGATGGGACGGGGAACATGGGGAATACAAGATGGATATTACAGGGACTTTCAGGAAGGAAAGCAGGGAATTTGAAGGAGGTGGGTTTGGGGTGGATTAACGGGGGTAGAAAAGATCGTGGTTTTAGATGGGGGAAGACATGAGATGGTAGTGAACAGCTGTTTTGAAGACCCGGAGGGAAGAGTGGAATTGAAGAGAGTGTGGGAGTTTGTTCCAGAGGTGGGGAAAAAAGAGGAATGAAAGAGTGAAGGTGAGCAGTGATTCCTGATTTTGGTAGTTTTACCAGGTCAAATGTTTCTGGGAAACGGATTATTGGTATACAAACTTGTTATTGTAATGGTACCTAGCTCGTCATGTCTTTTCCTTCATAGGTCTGGCATAGTCCACACATAGTGTTAGCCGGGAAGTTCTATCCCATCGATTGGCTCTACACATTAGCCGGTGCTTACTTGGCAACTCTGCTCGGCTGTACCTGTTCAGATAAGTTAACACAAGTATACATCGAGGGCACGAGGCCCCCTTGATAACGTCGTCCAAAGGTAAGGTAACCACACGAAGCAGTGACACCCTTCCAGGATTGGCGGTACCAATCGGCATTCGTGGTTGATTAGCCACCCGCTGAGCTGCAGTGTTATCCATGGCTGGTGGCCTCAGGACTGGATGTTCTGGAGGAACTCGAGCACTTCGTCCCATGGCGAACCTCGAACCCCGGGTCGTAACAATATACTTATTCCAAGTTTGGTCAAAATCCCATCACTGGTTGTCAAGTTATCGTGGGAACAGAATTTTTACCTCATTTGACCTCTGACCCCATAATCTAATCAGTTTATCTTTACATCGTTATAATACTTTCTACCAAGTTTGACTTAGATTCCTTGTCATTATTAAATTATCGCGGTAACGAAAACCTATCACAGACGGACAGACAACCCGAAAACATAATGCCTCTGGCGACTTCATCGGCAGAGGCATAAAAAGTACAGGCAATAGATAATGTCATGTTGGCTTGAGTGGTGTGATACCTGATAAGGCCTGGAGTTGTGGTTGTGTTCTGCATCCATCCATCCATCCATTGGGACCACACTCTGTACAGAGCGTTGGTGCTGCCTAAGCAATCTCCTTGCTCATTGGGTACAATCCTGGATGGATCACCACTCCGACACAGGATACCAGCACGCTGGCACTCATTTTGCCAACCTCGGAAGGATGACAGGCAGAGTCAACCCCACCTGGTATTAATACAACAGCCGAGTGGGATTCATATTTAGGATCCTCGGATCCCAAGCTCACGACCCTAACCATTAAACCAACACCAGGCATTGTGTTATGCATGATTGTAGAGTTCGATTATTACCTCCGCCACCAAAGGTGGAAGGAGGTGTTTTCACCCCTGTCTGTCTGTGAGCAGGATATCTCAGAGTTGTGGATGGATTCGGACGAAAGTTGGTGGATAGTTTGGGTGTGTGACAAGGACGAGTTTGTTCGATTTTGTTGAGGATCTGAATTCAGATACGAGAATTTTTTAATTTTTAAAGTCATTCGTCACCATTGAGAGATGGGACCAAAACTATACATAGCATGATATTTTCAAAAACTTATTGGGCCCAATATGTTCTACTGGACCAGACATCACGTGGTGGAGGTATGCGCTCCACCGAGTGCCCTTCCATTTGCAGATACGAGATGACAGGGATTCAAGCCCGAGGGTTGCGCTTGCGATTCTCCATTGCATTATGTTGCTTCAAAATGTGCAATTGGATTAGCAATGCGAGCACCTTTTTGATGGTGACACCATCATTATGATGTCACTTTTCTCTCCAGGTCAGTGACACAATTAAGAAGAAATCTCCTTCCTCACACCTCCCAACCAATGGGATTCCAACCCGCAGGGTCTGTCTGTGTTTTATCCTCTAAATGTTGAGCATCAACCAAGAAGCAGCACGTACCATTTGTAAAGTATTTAGAATGACTCCACCATGATCCGAATCGAACCGCTGACCTACCAGACCCGGAGTGGACGATCTAACCACAAATCAATTAAAAAGTACCAAAATTGCAAAACCAAAAGGACAATTTTTTAAAAAAAACAACAACCTGCAAACCTTTATTATTATTCTTTTTATAGATTTGCTGTCATAGCATGAAATCAAGAGGAAAGAGCAACCAGAAGACTGCTGTGGGGGATCATGGGTCGGGAGCCAAGCATCACCGACTGCTGGAGACATCAGTTCATAGACGACACCAAAGTGGAAATGGTCTGCGCTGCTCCCGGGATCTTTCACAGGAAGGCACACAGTTTCTCCATCGTGGCTGGGTTTTTATTGCAAAGAAACTTCAGCTCTTGCTTTCCAGCCTCAGTCTTGACTGAAATGACAAAGAGATTCAAAAATTCACGACAAGATGCATTACACCCCTGGTTTATCCTTCTTCTTCAGCACAGTTCAGCAAAGTCAAAGAAAAAAGTAAATAAGAAGAATAAATATGAAAGAAGGTTAAATAAGAATAAGAAAGGCAAAGCCTATATTTTCATTGGAGACCGAACAGTGATGTTTAAATCCCAGAATGAAAGGGCCTCTTGGTTTGGAGTTCTTTTTAATCGTTTTGTTTAGCGTTATAATCCCGTGAGATAATTAAGCATATACAGTATACTTCACTGATAAAGGGCAACTGTTTGAAAAATATTCAGTGGGATCCAACATCCGCAAGCAATTTCAAGCAGGCAGTACAGTCAGATTGACGTCTCCTCTCAAGGACAGCATTGCTTATGTGCTGCTACCCCAATATAAGCATATGATCCTTGGAGATGGCTCCCGTTGGTTAAATCTGATATCGCTGGAGATCGAACCAGCAGCAAGAAGGCTCGAGTGTGAGCTCAATACCCGACGATTATCCTTTCACTCCGATCCAAGAAAACAAGCAAAGTTAGTTTATTATGACGTGCCAGGGGAAATGAAAAGTTAACAAGAATACAAGACCTCATGGAGGACATAGTCCTCAACCACATTTTATGAAGAGGGACGTGGACCGGAGAGATTTTACATTTAAACAACGAAATAAAAAAACCCGAATATGCAGGTGCTGGAGATGCAGGTGCTTTACATCCCACTGTAAAGTGTATATAAGTAAATAAATAAATACTTCAAGGTGGTGTGCAGGTACCTACAGGTAGGGCACCACTTATCCGGCAAGCATGGGGAATTAGGCTTGCTGGTTTTGGAGATTTGCCAGATATCAGGTCCTTATTATACCTATTGTGTACAATATGTATGATACAAACTGTACATATGTATTATTTTTATATTAATTTGTAATAATATTGGGGGGGGGGGGGGGGAATTATATATATATATATATATATATATATATATATATATATATATATATGTATTCACCACCCATGTGGACAAGGTGTGAGCGGCCGCGGACAAGACTAGCACTATGCTTCGGCAACGGCATGATATATGCCTAGGCCCTACTATATACGCAGAGAATTGACGATATACGAGTCAGACCGAATCCAATTCTTACGGCGAATAGACGATTTACGAGTCAGACCGGAAACCGGAAGTGGAAAACGAAACCGACATGTCAAGTATTTGTATGCTGATCTGGTACCCGACTCCACGAGCGAAGTCGGGTTCCAGATCATTTGTGTGCTTTGGACGCAATTTTCGCTGATTTATAGTTTTGCAATCACTCCAAACATGTTTTACACACACAGAAGACTGCTCCCTGGCGGGGAGAAGAGAAAATTTAGCTGAAAACATTTTTTTTCATCATTTATTTCAATTTCGTTTTCCACTTCCGGTTTCCGGTCTGACGCGTAAATCGTCTTCGGTTCCGACTACATCCCTGGATGACCTATTGGTTGCCTCGTGGTGATTCCATGACGTCATTTCGACTGACCAATCGCAGACACAGTAGTCTAAAAACAGACGTAGAAAACTCGTCGTATGACCGAATTCAACCGAGTACTTCAGGTCGCCTGCGGGCGACCTAATGAGGGGACCTGGTACTACCATTCTGAGTTGGATTTAGCCGTTCCGCTGTTCAGTTTAGCTAGCGCAACCAAAGGGAACCCGAACTAGGGAGTGTCTGTCCTGGGGGCCCAGCAACCAAGTTGTCTGACAGTGCTCCTGTCTAAAATCTTTTTTAGACAGGATTTTCTAAAATCCTCAAATTTCATCCAATTGACTTGAAATTTGAACAGAACTTGCAAGTCAGGTCAATGAATTCAACCACCTATTACGTTTGAGGTTAACATAGGTCAGGTCAACATAGGGCAAATTTTTTTTAATTGTTTTTAAAATTGTCAATTTTCATCCTATTGACTTGAAATTTGAAGACCATTTGCAACTTATATTAGGTCGCTGAATTCAACCAACGATTAAAATTGAAATCAACATCGACAAAAGGCCAATTTGGACCAAATTTCTAAAATCCTGAATTTTAATCCCATGAACTTGAAATTTGAAGAGCATTTGCATATCAGGTCGCTGAACTCAGCCACCTATTAATTTTTAACCAAAACCACGAGGTTTAGCAAAAGGCCAATTTGGGGCAAATTTTCTCAAATCCTCAATTTTCATCGAATTGATTTCAAGTTTGAACAGGATTTGCAAATCAGGTCAATTAATTCAGCCATCAATTAATTTTAAGGCTAAAAGGTCATCACAGGCCTAGTTTCTAAAATTGATAGATAGGGCCAAAAACTATATAGAAATCACTATCTCAAAAAGTTGTGGACGAGTTATGACAAAACAAGGTGGATGAGTTAGATAGATGACAAGAACAAGCGGATTGGATTTTGGTTCAGCTCCAGCCCATCAGTGGGATATAAAACATGAACTGTTCCACCTGGCAAAGGTATGCGCTCTACCAAGTGCCATTCTACTTTTTGCTGTTTTGCCAAGTTGTCGCTCTACGAGTAATGTTTCATTTGTTTGTTACTTACGAAATCTAAAGATTTCGTAAGCATGGGGATCAGACAGATCAGATCAGACGTAATCTAAAGATCAGACAAATCTAAAGATTTCGGAAGTATATTAATCACTTCCATCCTCCGTTTGTGTGTTTGTTTGTAGACACGATAACTCGAGAACGGAAGAAGCTACCAATGTCAAATTACACCACGTGATTCAGGAGGGTGATGGCTAGCGCTGATTAGATTTTGGTCAAAATCGGTCAAAGGTCAAGGTCACAGTGAAGTCAAACATCCAAAACATGATAACTCGAGAAAAGTTACCACAGGTATTGTTGACAGAGCGTGAGTTTGGAAGATCGAGGTAAGTTCGGCGGAATTTGTGTGTCAATTCGTCGAGTTATGGCTGTTGTAAAAATGTCAGTGTTATAAAATAATATTAAATAATTCCATAAATTCCTGTGGAGAAATGGAGTATTTTTGCTTCGGTCGGCGTTACGAGTTTGTTTTAACCTCGATTTTAATTTTGTCTTCGGTTTTTGCAATCGCTTAGGACGCTTAACACCCGGTTGTCGAAATTCTGGTAAAATCGGATGTTTTGGAGACGTTTTAAGATTGTATAAAAATATTTCACCCGCCGCGTCACGGCTCGTCACGTGGCGCAGCGCGCTCGAGCAGACGCGTCGTTGAGTCACGTAAAGGTTTTGCGTGTGCGCGCTGACGTCATCACGCTCGCCCCGGCGTCCTTTCGAGTTGGGGGGGGGGCGTCGAGTGTGACCTTTACGTTACGTTAATCCGCGGTAACTCGAGAACGGAAGAAGCTACCGATGTCAAATTACACCACGTGATTCAGGAGGGTGATGGCCAGTGCTGATGAGATTTTGGTTAAAATCGGTCAAAGGTCAAGGTCACAGTGAGGTCAAACATTCGATTTTTGATGGTTTGGTACAGAATCATCGTATAAACTTCTGCTTTGCGTCGCTACCTTCTCTTGAGACAGCTTTTATTAGACAAGGTCAGAGGTCAAGTTGACGATTTTGTAAGTACCAGTCTATGACTGCTTGTTTGTTTGTTTGCCAGTACAGAACTTTAGTGATTTTCTCCACAACTGTTTGTCGGATTGAGACAAAATTTTCACCATAGGAACGACTTAGTCACTCATGCAGAATGTTCTAATGATAATTATGATGTCATAGGTCACGTGATGTGGCAGCATGTTGGAAAAATGGAAAAATGGAAAAACTTTGGACCTTTATCTCTGAAACTGTACCAAGGAAAAAACGGAAACTTGGCACACGGCAAGTACTCCTCATGGGGAACAAGTGTGATTAAAAAAAAAAATGACATCGTAGGTGCCTTCGTTATGACATAATAATTGCACATGTAGAACGCTACATCTGATAAGTATGAAAAATTTTGAGGGTAATCTAGGGATAAAATGGTCCACAGAAAAAAAAATTTGATGTCATCGGCTCCGTGATTCGGCAGTTATATTGTTTAAAAATAAAAAATAAAATAAAAAACCTTCAAAAATCTTCTCTGAAGTGACTGAACAGATCGAGGTGGAACTTTACATTCGGTATGACTGCCTATCCATGAGGAACAAAAGGTTCACACATATGATGTCATAGGCCAGATTGTTTGGTAGCCATATTAGATTTACGCTAATGGCTGGACAGAGCAAGGGGAAACTTCACACAAATGTTCCCAAAGCCTAGGGTGTACAATTTTGTTGAGGAATCATTGATAGGTCATATGGTTTGGCAGACATATTGGATTGAAGAAAATATTAAATAATGTTTTCTCTGGAACCGCTTATTCAATCGACGTGAAACTTCACAATTCTGATCTAGTAGTGGTGGGGAATATAGAGTTTAAATTTCAACTTGATCAGACACATGGTCTGGCAGCTAGAATTATTGATTTTTTTTGATCCGAGTTATTTTTGTTTCAAAAAAAATTATTATTATTATTAGTATTTTTTTTGAATAAGGCTCACTTGGCTGTGCCTGGATGGGTGCGAGGGTAGAGGGGTAGCAGCTGAAACCCGAATCCTATCCAGTTTCCTCCTGATGAATTAATCTTTGCTTTTTGCTTGTTTGGGTTCCTTCTGATTACTCCATTGCAGGACTCGTACCTATTTGGTCTTCCATTTGATCTGAATTGAATTTATGTTAATCCTGTTCTAAATTCAATTGAATAATAATTTTAAAACGTCATGGGTCAGGGTCAGGTGTCCGATCAAAGCGGGGTTGCATCAAAGCGGGACGTCTTGATACCCGGTCATCACTGCCCGCAGTTATAAAGTGTCAGTTCTAATTATGTCTTATTTATTACGTAACACAACAGTACACAAACGCCACACAAAATACACCACATAAAACAACACAAACACCACACAAAACAAGTGCTGGTGTGGGTCTGCAATGTCTGATTGCTCTTTTTCTTGTAAGAGACTATTTTTTCTATCACCAACGGCCAAATAATAAAAGAGTAAACATGGACGGATGAACAGACCGACAATGTAAAATGTAAGTCCCCAGCAAAGCTGACACCCAGTTAGGAGCTAAAAAGAAAAGGTAAATAAATATATGCAACTTTGCCAGTATGTTCTGATAAACCTCGTTCAGTACAACATGAAATAAACAGAAATATTTTTTCATGGAAAAATGACACGGGTTAACAAACATAGGACTCATTTAGTTCAAGCAATGTGGAGAGACCTTTATTGTCGAGGCGGTAAAAATGGAACAAATAAACTTTTATTTAAAAAAAAAATTTTTTTTTGTAGACTACGTCGAGGCTCGTGTAAGAGTTAATACAAATAAACATACAACAAGGCAGGAGACAAGAGGGAAGAACAGAGACAGTAGGAGATCTGTGGAAGGGAGAGGGATGGGGTGGAGTACACGGGGTAAACAAAATGGTACTACAGGGACTTTCAGGAAGGGAAAGTCCCTTACACGAGATGTAACAGATTGTTGTTAATGAAACAAGAGCTCATTGTACTCTCCTTCAATATCAACCAGTTTCAAAGAAAAACGACGAAAATACTGTACAGGACACTTAATTGATGATAGTTTAACATATATCATCATCGTGAAGCAAAATAAAAGAAATAGCCAAAAGGCTGCAGGTTCTAAATGCGCGCGCACACACACACACATGCGCGCACGCACGCACGCACGCACGCACACACGCACACACACACACACGGAGCACGGCTGTGCCCCCTGTAAGGTAGGGCATGAATTTGGCATTTTTTGTTCACCACGACAGCGATAGCTCGCTTAGCGAAGGACATCATGGGATTTTTCACATCCAACGAATGCTGGCAGACGAGATTCCCGTTTTACATCTATCCGAGGGACAGCACACACATTGATGAATCACCCTGCCTGTAAAATGCCAGGATGACAGCGTATAGCTGAGTCGGGATTCAAACCGAGTCGAGATGGCTCAGAGGAAAGTGGCCGTGTACCTCTATGCCATCCTGCCAGACCTACTTGTGTAACTAGGCACAACTAACAACGCTCGTGGGTTACAAGGCAAGTCAGCCATCTCAACTCACCGTGTTTGTGCTGTAACCAATTTCGCTCCATGTAGTACATATAGCAGCTCTCAAACTCCTTCTCGCTGTAGTTACGAACATTGATGGGAACAAATGGATCGACTGCATCAAACCCTTCCTATATCGGGTCACATAGAGGGAGAAGGCGAAGAGATCTTCATCGTGCCTTTTCCAGCTGCACTGACATCCCACTGTTTCGCCAAAGCGGCGCATTCTCGAACCCTCTAACCTCGAACAACCGGCATTACCTGACCAAACAATGGTGTCGGCAAGTAGTCCAGAGCACGTCTAAACACAGATCCAGTTTGATTCGATTCCAGCACAATGGCACCATTCGCCTGAAAGACAAGTTGAACATCTTACGCTCAGTGTCGGCAAGGTGAAGAGCAATATTTTTGGACAAACTTTTCCTGTGAAAATGGGAAAATTACTGGTGAAGCCGAACCTTTTACAGATCCAGACATAGCATTATTATGCAAAGGATTTTTACAACACGATTTCACAAGTTAGATGATTTGCACGATTTCACACGTTCCCACAATTTCACATTGAAAAGGAAGTGGGAAGAGAGAGACAGAGACACAGAGACACAGAGACACAGAGAGACAGAGAGACAGAGAGAGAATTTGTGGAAGCACCACAGATGGAAGAACAATGCACCAAACAATAGGAGTGAAAAAAAAGAACAAAAACAGAAACAAACGAGAGGGGGAGCACTCGGTAGAGTGCAAAACCTCCGCCGCCAATACTGCTAGGTCACTCAAGTGAACCTGATATCCTATTCATTCAATTTGACGTCAACAGTGCTCACAGAGTTATAGTTTGCAACTTTCCCTTTTACTTTTAACTTTTACAGACTCAATTCATTCGTCATAACTAGATTCCTTGAGACAGAAATTGATTTTACATGGGTATATCCACTTGAAGTTCCAAAATCAGCCACAATTATAATTTTGGCACGTTTTTGTTGGAAATCATTTATAACATGTAGAAATGAAAAAAAATTCAAATATTTTTTTCAAAATGGCCGCCATAGCGGCCATATTTGAATTTGGACCAAGTCCAAAATCTAATGGCATGATCCTTGGACCATACCTAATCCCCCCACCAAATTTCGTCGAAATCCGTCAAGGAGTTTTTCCGTAATACTGTTCACAAACAAACAAACAGGGGTGAAAACAGTAACCTCCGTCCATCTTCGATGGCGGAGGTTAACAAGCAAAGGAAATGAGCACGAGATTCGAACTTGGGGTCACTTCCTCATGAGGAGAGCATTCACCAACAAACGAACAATGGCCACCAAATCTCAAACAGGTATATAAATGCTACATTTCCGCAGTACGATTCTGTCAGCACTTATATGTTCGTTTTGAGCAATTGGAAGTCTACTTGTATGAGTACGGCAGCAGGATGTGAATTGTGAGCCTGGTGCCTCGGGAGTCACACGATAAACTTACCCAATCACTCCGAATGAGTTTCCTGAGATTCCAAATCAGAGTTAGTTCTTCTGTCATTATCTAAAAGAAAGAAATATAGAAATAAAAAAGGCAAAAATGGTCAATCCCTCCACATACACAACAAAAAGGGCCACCAAAACCCCCCAACGAAAACACGGGGTGTGCGAGTGCATCTCCATGTCGGAGCAACACAATGCACAACCGGCCCATACATTTGTTGTATGGACAAGGGCTGGGGTCCCACGTGTTTTTTAAACACAGAGTGGTCTTCAGAGTAACGATTAAGACCTCTCTGTGGTTGAAAGGTCAAAATCTGCGAGCTTTTCTCCGAGTGACAAATTAATTGGTGAGACGTGCATTCTGTTTCCTTATTGGCCTTTTCCCAAATGCACCAAATGTGCTTTTCTAAAGAACTTGCTCAAGCCTGAACACACACTCACCAGGCTTTTGTCTTCCTTCGTGAGGACTGAACGGCCCCAAAGGGAATTGGCTCCATCGACCGCTACCAGCATGCGGACGTTTTTTGCCAAGCTGTACTGCTTCAGCTCCTTGAAGAGCATACCGACGATGTCAGATGCTACACGGGGTCGTGCTATGCCCTGTCCACACAAAGAAGCATTCACCAAGATATTAACGACAACCAATGACTGCCGAGACAACAACACAGCAAGCAACCTGAGTTTGCATCACAATGGTGTGGTGAGCAGCAGACGCAAGTGCTGATCAGTCAGTTATGTTGGGCAATCAGGAAGTGACAGAATCCAAAAAGCAATCCCATAAAAACAAGCTTTCAAATGATCACACGGAGCTTCTTTATGAAGCTTCTTGATTGGAGAAGTACAATATCATCCCGAAACCAGCAAGCAATCATCACAAAATGCACTCAACACCCACGGCTCAATGGCGACCCGAGGTGGCAACAATTCCACAAGATGCAAAATAAGTTTCTGTGTGAGCAGCAACACGGCGTAAGCTCGTACCTCGATGGTGTTGTAATACATTATTATGGAAAGAACAAAGCCTCACCTTATCCAAGACATCCAGCAAAAATGTTCCTTCTTCCGTAAATTCAGATTTGGTCCAAGTGTACGCCTTCTGGGTCTTCATCTGGTACACACAAAACAAGCGATCCTTCGAGGAAATACGATGCTTCACCTCATTTTTCAGCTTCAATGCATCTCCTTTAACGCCGCGAGCAATCAAACAAAAATAATGTGTTTCATGTTACGGTTAAGGTCAGGCAACTTGCTCAGTACATCTGGGGCTGGGTATATATACAGTGGGGAGAACAAGTATTTGATACACTGCCGATTTTGCAGGTTTTCCCACTTACAAAGCACGTAGAGGTCTGTAATTTTTATCATAGGTACACTTCAACTGTGAAAGACGGAATCTAAAACAAAAATCCTGAAAATCACATTGTATGATTTTTAAATAATTAATTTGCATTTAATTGTATTAAATAAGTATTTGATACATCAGAAAAACAGAACTTAATACTTGGTACAGAAACCTTTGTTTGCAATTACAGAGATCAGACGTTTCCTATAGTTCTTAACCAGGTTAGCACAGACTGCAGCAGGGATTTTGGCCCACTCCTCCATACAGATCTTCTCCAGATCCTTCAGGTTTCGGGGCTGTCGCTGGGCAACACAGACTTTCAGCTCCGTCCAAAGATTTTCTATTGGGTTCAGGTCTGGAGACTGGCTAGGCCACTCCAGGACCTTGAGAGCTTCTTACAGAGCCACCCCTGAGTTGCCCTGGCTGTGTGTTTCGGGTCGTTGTCATGCCGGAAGACCCAGCCACGCCCCATCTTCAATGCTCTTGTTGAGGGAAGAAGGTTGTTGGCCAATATCTCACGATACATGACCCCATCTATCCTCCCCTCAATACGGTGCAGTCGTCCTGTCCCCTTTGCAGAAAAGCATTCCCAACGAATGATGTTTCCACCTCCATGCTTCATGGTTGGGATGGTGTTCTTGGGGTTGTACTCATACTTCTTCTTCCTCCAAACACGGCAAGTGGAGTTTAAACCAAAAAGCTCTATTTTTGGTCTCATCAGACCACATGGCCTTCTCCCATTCCTCCTCTGGATCATCCAGATGGTCATTGGCAAACTTCAGACGGGCCTGGACATGCGCTGGCTTGAGCAGAGGGACTTTGCGTGCGCTGCAGGATTTTAATCCATGACGGCGTAGTGTGTTACTTATGGTTTTCTTTAATACTGTGGTCCCAGCTCTCTTCAGGTCATTGACCAGGTCCTGCCGTGTAGTTCTGGGCTGATCCCTCACCTTTCTCATGATCATTGAGGCTCCACGAGGTGAGATCTTGCATGGAGCCCCAGACCGAGGGAGATTGACTGTTATCTTGAACTTCTTCCATTTTCTAATAATTGCGCCAACAGTTGTTGCCTTCTCACGAAGCTGCTTGCCTATTGTCCTGTAGCCCATCCCAGCCTTATGCAAGTCTACAATTTTGTCCCTGATGTCCTTAGACAGCTCTCTGGTCTTGCCCATTGTGGAGAGGTTGGAGTCTGATTGATTGAGTGTGGACAACTGTCTTTTATGCAGATAACGAGTTCAAACAGGTGCAGTTAATACTGGTAATGAGTGGAGAATGGGAGGGCTTCTTGAAGACAAAACTAACAGGTCTGTGAGAGCCGGAATTCTTACTGGTTGTTTGGTGATCAAATACTTATTTCATGCAATAAAATGCAAATTAATTATTTAAAAATCATACAATGTGATTTTCAGGATTTTTATTTTAGATTCTGTCTTTCACAGTTGAAGTGTACCTATGATAAAAATTACAGACCTCTACGTGCTTTTAAGTGGGAAAACCTGCAAAATTGACAGTGTATCAAATACTTGTTCTCCACACTGTATATACATACATACAGACGAACAGGGACCCGAGGAACATTCCCACAGTGTATAATGTGACTTCAAGTCCACACCCTCACAAACTCCAAGTTATCAACTGCCCTTTCCAACCGCAAGTCCTCAACATTCCCCTTACAATCCGAAGCCCTCAATCCCCTCTCCACTACAAGCCTTCTCTCCCCCACTCCCCACCCATCACAACTCAATCCACCCACCCCCAGAGTCTCAACCTCACCCTCCCAACTCTGTCCCATCTTTGCTCTCCCCCCCTCTCCCTTACTCCCAAGACCAACTCTGTCCTCCCTACCCCACTCCTTACACTAATAAAAGCAAAAGGGCATTCCCACATCAATCATTACAAATTCCTTCATTACCCCATCGAAACAGCGGAATATTTAACTCTTTCCCCTTCCCATTCCATCCCACTATCATTATGCCATCACAGACTTCACAGAAACCGCGATCGAAACAGCAACAACATAGCTTTCGCATGTCATGGCCCATCCCGGTCGACCATCCAACTCACAATCCCGTGAGATATGCAGAAACCCCGTGGAACCTCAACTCTCAGGTGACCATGAGCTGCCTAATTGTGTCAATGAACAACTTGCAACCGATCATCTTCTTCCTGATGCTTATACAGTCAGCAGCCCGACATTCGCGGGGGATGTCCATTCTTGAAAACCACCGCAAAGCACAAATCCACGAATGTCGGGGCATTGTTTCAGTGGGGAAAAAGGAGAATAGGTTCAGTGCAGTTCATCATTCATAAGGGGAAATTTAAAAACTTCGAGAACATGAATGCACATCCTTACACTTTCATTAAAAATGCTTACAAGTAATTAAAAAAACACAACAGTAGATGATGATGATGATGATGATGATGATGATGATGATGATGATGATGATGATGATGATGATGATGATGATGATGATGATGATGATGATGATGATGATGATGATGATGATGATGATGATGATGATGATGATGATGATGATGATGATGATGATGATGATGATGATGAAAAGGGCGCAGGTGAGGGTGCTGAATAGTCGTGCACTGAACAGGATGCTTAGTTACCCACTGATTGATTTGAAACAATGAGCACAAAAGTTCACAAGCGCAAGGAATCACAGCAGGTCAAGGCAGCTGAGGACGAGAAGAGAGAGATAGAGAGATAGAGAGATAGAGAGATAGAGAGAGATAGACGCAGGATACGCTGCGCAGATGGACCCGTGCAGGGGATTGTGGGTAGATGGAGGAGGGCAGGGTAGTATGATCATTGATTGTTGGGTATGGTCCATAATTTGTGGGGGGGGGGGGTGGTGGTGTGGGACGGTTTATGCCCACAAAAACTGCGAGAAGCTGGAGCAGAGGGGCCACGAAAGTATCAGTTCACATTTTATAAAACTGCGAATAGCTCGGTTCTGGGAATTGCGAATCTGTGAATGTAGGGGGTTTCTTTTACAGTGTACGCACCCTAAGAAGTAAATAATGATGGATGTTTTCTTTCACAATGTCGCGAGATTCCTGGAACTCCTCAGAGAAAGACCTTGATAATGACATGGGGGTTTATGGTTCCCGGTCGAGTCGTTTAAGAGAAAATAGTGGGAAATAATAGCAAGGACCTGTGGAACGTCCATGGTAAAAGCCCTTGCTCAAGAGAATGCCACAGTTATTTGGGCGGCGGATTGATAGTTTCATCGTGTCATTACACATCCGGTACGTCAGCTGTCCACCATTGTGGAGGTGAACGTCCCAGAGGCAAGACAATGCGTCAAGTGAAAATGAAGCTCCTTATCCTATCAACAATGGTGAGCTACTACGCTCTTATGGGCTGCATAAAAGGTCTCGTGGAGGACCCAGATTCATATTTTTTTTGTATGTCAGACATTTGCATCTCCCAAACATGAATGCTTACGCTCACTCATAAGTCAATTCCTCCACTCTCAATACTAAAACATCAAGTCGGTCGGTCTACAATTTACAATTCGGAACAACTACAACATGGTGCACTACAGTACTTACTCTCGCTGTGTGTACAAAAAGTTCACTGACCAGGTGCACGGTTACACTCTGGACCCATCCACAAAAAACCCATTGTATGCCTCCAGTCCTCTGTACGATTTGAGTTGCTTTAAGGTACAGGCACTCCTTGAACAAAACAGAAAGTTCACAAAATCTGGATATGTGACGCCTGCTCACTTCTCGACGTCACAAGACCACTCCGTGTTGTCAATTGTGTAGGAATCTGTGTCGTCGATTAGATTAACCTAGTCCTGGTATATCTCTCTCTACTGACTTTGTCCAAGGTATGAGTAAAGTTTGAAGCCGTTTTAGAAGTCATGCCGATAACAAAAATACACCAATGATCATTTTTGTACGTGCTTTTGTTTGTTTCCCCGTCAGCTCCAAAATGGTAGTCGACCAGTGAACGGGCCGGAAGTATGACGTCATCGAAAACTATCTATAGGCAACAGACTGCTGCCTTGATTTCCCCCTAAAATAAATAAAAACTAGAGGGGGAGCACTCGGGAGAGTGCAAAACCTCCGCCGCCAATACTGCTGGGTCACTCAAGTGAACCTTATATCTTATTCATTAAATATGATGTCAACAGTGCTGACAGAGTTATAGTTCTTTTCTCCATTTTTTTTTGGGGGGGGGGGGGTTGGAAATCACTTTAAACATGTAGAAATGCAAAAAAAAGAAATCGAAATTTTGTTGAAATAAAAGTTGTAAAAATTTTTTTTTCTCTAACAATTTTTTTTTTTTTGGGGGGGGGGAGGTTGGAAATCACTTAAAATATGTAGAAATGCAAAAAATTTTTTTTTTCTAAATTTGGGGGGGGCGGGGGGTTGGAAATTACTTAAAACATGTAGAAATGCAAAAAAAAAAAAAAAAAAATTTCTCTAACAATTTTTTTTTGGGGGGGACCAAGTCACAATTTTTTTTGGGGGGGGGGGGTTTGGAAATCACTTAAAACATATAGAAATGCAAAAAAAAAATCTTTTTTTGCAGGGGGGGTAACAATTTTTTTTGGAGGCGGGGGTTGGAAATCACTTAAAACATGCAGAAATGCAAAAAATTTTTTTTTTTCTCTTAACAATTTTTTTTTTGGGGGGGGGGGACCAAGTCCAAAATTTAATGGCATGATCCTTGGACCATACCTAACCCCCCCCCCACCAAGTTTCGTCGAAATCCGTTGAAGAGTTTTTCCGTAATACTGTTCACAAACAAACAAACAAACAGAAAGGGGTGAAAACAGTAACCTCCATCCATCTTCGAAGATGGCGGAGATTAATAACCCGGGTTTGAAGCAAAAACATACCCACTGCCGATGTGCATATATATAATACATCGTAGTTATATAGCTCGGATAGAGTCCAATTGCACTGGTCCATAGGCTGACACCAGAGGCCTGAATCCTAAGGATTGAAGCCATAGGCCTACACTTACTGTGGCCTTCACGAGGCCCGTGACGCATATCGGCTCCAACCTTTTGACGTTTGATGATCCTTTTAACAGTCGACTTGGTTGTTTTACACTGAAGGGCAAACTTAAAGGGAGGGCATGGCGATTGTGAATATGACAACTCCGAAGATCTCTTTGGCTTCGCATCGCACAAAATTGGTGCCGTATGATTTTTCAGGTTACAATTGTGGGTGGAGTCAGATCAACTGTCCGACCAATGGGTGGAAAGGAACATGACACATGGACGGATGGACGAACAAAGCGTATTATTATATCAATGTATTTAACATAATATGAAGAAACACATTGTCATGTTGCGATCCTGCTGTCCCCATTTGGTGGAATCCGTACGTGCAACTCAGATGACGGAGTAGCAGGCCGTTGTGTGCTGGTGTCCTGGCCAAATTTTAACATACGAGTATTTTTGGAAATTGCCATTTATCCGTAGGTGTAGAATGTACATTTGATGTGGAGTTGAACTTCTTTGCTGAAAGCAAAGATTGTATCATATGTTGGTGATAATTTTAATAAGCTACATTCCAGTAAGTTCCGTAAAACCCTGACATTCATGGATTGGAAATTTGCAGAATCCAGCTCTTCATGATTTTGATTTATAAAATGTGACCCGCTTCGACTGTCGCAGGTCTCTGTGCTCCAGCTACTTGTGGTTTTTTTGTGGGCATAAACCATCCCTTACCACCATCCCCCACAAACAATGGTCATACTCCCCACCTCTCCCCCATCTACACACAGCCCCCTTCGTGACAACGCCCTACCCACAATCCCCTGCACGGGTCTGTCTGCGCAGCATGTCCTGGGCCTAACTCTTTCTTCTTGTCTCGCAGCTTTGACCTGCTGCGATTCCTCATGCTCATGAACCTTTGTGCTCATCGTTTCAAACCAATCATGGGTCCTAAGTGTACGTGGGTCTGCTCCCAAGAGCACCCTAACCTGCATCCCCCCTTCAGTGCATAACTCTTCAGGACTTCCACCTGTGTCCCCTTCAGTGCACGACTTTTCAGCACCCTTACCTGCGTCCTCTTGAGAGACTCACACCGGATTCTGATATGCATCATCATCACATCAAAAGTAAATAAAAACTTGTAAACACTACCTACTGTTGTTTTTCCACTTGTTGGCATTGTTCATGAAACTGTAATCATGTGCATTCGTGTTCTTAAACGTTTAAAAATTTCCCCTCACGAATCATGAACCGCCATGATAGTGTGTGTGTGTGTGTGTGCGTGTGTGTGTGTGCGTGCGTGCGTGCACATGTATATGATCTCACTAACCAAAATCGATGATCTAACTTTCAACCCCACCATAGTTTGGAAATTGTGTCGACTACTCCACCACCTACGGCACCACGGTGAAGGCCGCCATGTTTGTTCACATTGCATTGTGGGTCGATTCGCCAAAATAAAAGTCAAAACAATTTATTTTCATTCAACAACTCGGATAACAAATTGGAGATAAAAATTAGTTTGTGTTTAATGCACGCTGAGGCGATACCGGAAACTAACGAGGTTTGGATTTATGTTCATATTTTCCATTTATTCACTTTCCTTCCGGTTCTTCGTTCGTGTCTAGGCTTTGCCTATTTCATATTCGACGCCCTCAAATTGTACTACATAGGCCATGAAGTACTTAATAGATGTACTTGTGTATACTACAAACGGTACTTAGAAGTACTGAACCTTCATTCTGTCCTTTGGGGTACCTTTACACCCCCAAGCACAAATATAGTTGAATATTTCAGAAAATATCATCTTTTCGATTTATGTGTGTCGATGACATTGTTTGCTGGCAGGTTTCTCTCAAGTAGCTAAAATTTTGGTTCGATGGACGTATAATCGGCCGACTTATTACCAAAATTATTCCGGGGTGCATTCACACACCGATCGACCTCATCCTGGTGGGATATTAGGGGTGGGGAGGGGGGCTTGGAGAAGATAGCAAGAATAACACAAGAATGAGTAACAATGGTCCAGATAGGAACGGAATGGGAAATAATCAGCGTGTGTCGAAGAGATTGTGGACGTCCATAGGGGGAGCACATGAGGTAATGATGGGCAACACATTTGAAAGGCTTGAGTGAGGAGGGTGAGACAATGGCCACAGGGAGACACTGCCACAATCGGAGGAATAAGGAGGCAAATAAATTTGGGCCTTGACCATTTGCTTTCACAATCAGCCTCGACTTTGGGAGGGTGAGCACGTGATTGTTTCTTGAGAAACTTTCAGAAGACAGAGGTAGGAGATGGCAGGAGCAAAGCCAGGTGTAAACCTGTATAAAATAGAGCCCACCAATTTGCATCTATTGGGAGTGACAGATCTTGGGAGTCCGCCTCCTGCCTAAAGATACCAATCGGGTGGACGACGTTGTGTTCGACCACCTCAAGAGGAGCAGGTGGGAAGCAGGAGCAGCTATACTCAATGGAGTTCTCAATGAAAGCCTTGTACACCGTGATGAAAGGATGAATGCCTTAGCTTTATGGAGATTACTCAGATGGCGACTAGCCTTTGATGCTGGCTGGTTGATACAGTTTGATCCACCCAGTCAAGGTTATGGTAGATTGTGAGGCCAAGGGGTTCGAAGGACTGCACCTCTTCCACTAACTGTCAGGAGAAGTGGATTGGACACGAATGAAGAACAAGTCTTGTAAGAACGAGTGACTTGCCGGCATTGAACATAATGCTCTATTCTCGCTGACTGGCAGCTTGCCTTTTCCAAGTCTGCTGAATGGATTGCCGAACGCAGGAGGCGAATTCCCAATAACAGCCGGCCATTCACAATAGTGACATATCTTTCGACACAGGGTGGAGTCGTCACAAAAATGGTCAAGGTGGTTTTCAAGAGAATCAGACAGATCTCTGATATAAATCAAAAGCAATGTAGGTCCAAAGATGCTGCCTTGTGGCACCCCGGACTTGAGAGTAGGATCATGGGAATGGATACAACCCGGTGTTTCTACTCATTGAGGAAACGAAGACAACCACTTGAGAGAAGGGGCCTGCATACCAAAGTAAGACAACTTAAAAATCAAGGCTGGATGCCAAACAGTATCACAGGATCGAGATATATTCAAAGAGATGGCCATAACCTCTTGCTCGTGGTTCAGTGAATCGTTTGACTGCTGTGTCAGGAGTAACATATCCATGGTGGAATGGCCAGGTAGGAAGTGAAACTGGTTGTAAGAGAAGTGATGGTGCTTGAGGCTGGCTGCAATGATGGAGTTCTCCATTATTTTGCGTATGATAAGGAGAGGGCCGATAGGTCTGTAGTTGATGGGATCTGTTTTTGAACCTTTTCATTTGGATGAGAGCGATGTTCGCAACTTTCTGAGATGGAAAAAGTTGCCCATCATCGAAGGACATGTGAAAGAGAGAAACGAGAGAGGGTAGCTGTGCCACTGATGATTAGAGCACTTGTGCCATTATGTTGTGGAAGATGAGTCAAGCTGCGTAAGAAATGTCTCCACTATGGCAAGGGAGACGTCCGCATAGCTGCAGGGAACATTCTGTAATGGTGGGAAGGGTACAGAAGGGGACAGAGTTGAGACTTTGTCCTTTTCAGTCAAGACATTTCAAGAGCTTTATCTTGAGCAGTGCAAAGCATTTCAAAAGCTTTCCGGATCCAGATCTTCACCAAAATCCGTTCAATTCGATTTTGTCACACACCCAACTTGTCCATCAAGTTTCGTCCAAATCTGTCCACAACCTTTTGAGATATCCTGCTCACAAACAGACAGACCAACAAGCAGGCAGACAAACAAATGAAAAATCACTCAGAGCAACGCTTGGCAAAACAGAACAAAGTAGAACGGCACTCGGTGGAGCGCATAGCTCTGCCAAGCCGAGCAGTTCACGTTTTGTATCCCACTGATGGGCTGGATCTGAACCAAAATGGAATTGGCTTGTTCATGTGACGTAACCAACTGATCCACCTCGTTTTGTCATAACTCGTCCGCAACTTTTTGACATATCATGCCGTATATAGTTTTTGGCCCCATCTCTCAATGGTGAAGGATCACTTAAAAAAAAAATGAAATAAGTCCTCGAATCCAGATTCGGATCTTCACAAAAATCGAATAACTCCTTCCTCGTCGCACATCCAATCTGTCCACAAAGTTTCGTCCGAATCCGTCCACAACTTTTTGAGACATCGTGCTATATAGAATTTTTGGCCCTATCTCTCAATGGTGAAGAATCACTTGAAAAGTTATAGTATCCGGATCCTGACCAAAAATGTGGGTTACTGTCCTTGGCCAGTCACCTGCATACACAAAACATTTTCAGAACAAATTGTGCAAAAAAATAAAAAAAAAAGTGTGGCAAACAGACAGACGCTACAGACCAATATACTTGGTGAAATCATTTTTCCAGGTAACAAACAGGGGTGAAAGCATAACCTCCGTCCACCTTAGGTGGCGGAGGTAAAAAATGAAAAAGTCAAATGTCGGGTAGGATAAAAGTGAGAGTGTAACATGAGAGTTACCTCTTTGAGGAACTTTTCATTGCTGATTCGGAACTTCCTCAGCCAATTCACTGCTTGCGTTGGCTGGTCATAACGGCCCTGGCGGTAAGTGGACGGCAGCAAGTCCCTGCAGTTTTTCACCCACAGGTGAGCTGTAGAGAAACGATTGACGCGTCCGGGCTGAGAACAAGTTGCAAGCGGTATGTTTGCTGAAAACCCTATAAATGTTTCGGCCATGCAGGAAAACATTTCCAAGATGAGCATGAAAGCGAAGGGATTGAAATGGACTAATTTTTCCGGTTGAGGGCATGTGTTTAAAAAAAAAAAATCCAGTAACATTGGTATTAATATTACAAAAACTCTCATCGTGTATGTATGTATGTATGTATGTATGTATGTATGTATGTATGTATGTATGTATGTTCCCAAAATACAGCCAAAACAGTACACAATAGCGCAAAAATTTTAGGGCCACCTTACTCACCCTTCTCCTGCGGTGTGCAGTGTCAAGTTTCGTTCAAATCAGGCAACGAAAAAATTATTAAAAAATCAATTTCTGATTCAGTCAACTACTCTTCAGGATTATTTGATCAATGCAAACAACCACAGCGGTATAGTTTGCTGGAGCTATCTTTTTCCTTTCTTTCTTTTTTGAAATGATTTTCTTAGCAAACGCTGTCACAACGGGAACCCAACGGGTTCACGGGTCGTCTAGTAGGTATTAAATTTCTTCAAGTGTCATCGTGCAGTTCAACTCTAACCTGGCATCAGATACAAGGCACCTTAGCTTGGCAAGTGAGTCAAAAGGAAAAAGACACCAGCAACACAAAAGAAAGTTTTTTTTTTTCCATACCGTCAGGTACGTGCACTGTTAGCCAGCCCTGTGTTGAACAGTAATGCACTATGTGGTTCAGCGTAATGCTCTTCCCACTGCCTTTCTTCCCATCTGATTGGCATCGTGTTAGGGTTAAGCATCTTGACATCGTGCAGGTGTTCCATCCAAAGTTGTACCTTGGTTCATAAATCGTTTTTCAGCTTTTGTGTTGCATCACTTTCAGGTCAAACGTCCAAGATGTGAACATGCCACACTCTGATGGAGTCAGAGGTACTTTAACAGGAACAGGAGGTGCATGTCATCATGCATTTAAACAAACAACAGATGCCAGATTGATTCAGGGTATTACGATGAATCTATTCTTCCGTATGCAGCACATGGTTGTGGCTGTGAGAAACTGATGTGCCGCTGATTTAGTGCCCCCTTTAGGTGAGAGCAGGAATTTGGAACTGTTCAAGGTGCTGGTGTTAACTCGCCTAATATCCATGAAGGACGCCATGGGATCTTGCATCTACCAACTGATGCGGGCAGATGGGAAGCCCAGTTTAATGTCCATTCAATGTCCGCCCCATCTCTCGATGGTGAAGAATCGGTTAAAAATTAAATAATTCTCGTCACCAGATCTGGATTCGGACCTTCACCAAAATTGAATCAATTCTTCCTGGCATTCCCAACCTGTCCACCGAGTTTCATCCGAATCAGTCCACAACTTTTTGAGATATCGTGCTATATATCATTTTTAGTCCGATCTCTCAACGGTGAAGAATCACTTGAAAAAATTCTCAGATCCGGATCCAGATTCGGATCGACACCAAAACTAAGCGTTGCTGTCCTTCGACGGTCACCGACACACACAAAAAGTTTCAAAACGAATGCTTGAAAACTATAGCCAAAAATCGTGTGACAGACAGACAGACAGACAGACAGACGTAACAAACAAATAGACACAAATACAATCATATCACTGATTCCAGATCAGGAAACAAATGGTGGTAATTGTGAGTTCAAGGATACAGATGAGGTAACGAGCGGCAGGGAGAGAGTAATTGGCTGAAGAGAGGTAGCTAATGAGCTCCAAGGCAGGCTCACGAATCATTATGCAAGCCTCATTGAAGGCTTCAACCTGCAAAGCATGGCATGGTATACATGAACATGCTACAACTCAGAAAAACTTGATGATATAGTATACCGATAGGTGTGTCCATAATACGAGTAATATATTAAGGACACTTACATCAAAAGGAAGTTGCTTATCTCTACAGTCTACACCCTCCCCCCACCCCCACCCCTACTCCAACCACCCCTCCCCCACCCCCCCCCCACTTCTCACAACTTGATCATTCCTTTCTGTACCCACCTGCTGGGCATACAGCTTTGGCCTTATTTGGGGGAACACCACAGCAAAATCTTCTGGCGGCACTGTGTAATACATTCCCAGGTGCATCTGATTATGCTTGGCCTGCAGGCACAAATTACAATGAGGCCTGTGAAGTATTTCATTCTGAAGATTCAAGTGGCTCTTCCCTTTGAATGAGATTATAACAATGGATATTTTTAAAGGAAAATTAACGTCGTGGACACTTCAAATTATAATTAGCTACTACGTGAAGTAACCTGAAATCCCCAATGCCACAAACCGGGTCAGACTCCGTGGTGCGAAATATGGAAGGAGGAGCCGCTGGTTCTGCCTCAGGTGTGATGGAGCTAAGATTGCGAGAGAGCTTTCCCGTGTATGACCCTTGGAAAAGCTCCTGGAAGAGGGCACAGATCAGAAACACAGCCACAGGATTGCATTTGTGCACAATTTATGGCAAATAAAAATCAAATCACTGCACACCTATCTGGTGGTACACCGACATTGAGGAATCACAATACAAAAAAACAAATCAACATATTGTTACGACTGTGGAAATTCGCAGAACACCATAAAGGGTCCGTAGTTCAGTGAGATCAATAAGTCTGTGTTCAGTTAGATTTCCCCACCGTTATTTAATGGGTTTTATTCGTGTTCACCGGGCTGTGACCCTTTGAGGTAGGTTTTTATTTCTCTATAGTTATTTTGAACCGACATATCTCGCCCACCATTACAACAACCACCACCATCTTCGCCACTACGCCATCCTCCACAGACCATGCTACGACCCTTTCCGCGTCGAAAGCGGTCCGAGGGCACCAAGAAAAGGGAACAAGGAAGGAACTGCGATGACATGTGGGTTTTTTACCGCCTTTTTTCTCCGAGGCTGGTGTGACGAGAAGGGCGAGGCAGCTCGCTCGCGATTGGTGGATACGAGGAGTGAGGCGGTCGGAGTTGAGAAACGCCCCTTTTCGAGAAGCTTCTCGAAGGGAGGCGGAGCCGAAAATGGGGAGGGGCGAAGGGCGGAGCCCCAGGCTATATAAGGCAGACAGCCGCGAGCCTTGGTTTCTCCTCCTCTTCGTTGGCACTCTTTTCCTGGTCTGGTCTCCTCTCTTCGTTTTGTGCCCTTCTCTTGGTCTGGTCTTGTATTGGTCTCTGGGTCTGTGGAGCGACCCGTACACCAGAGGCGTGGGTCGGTGGAGAATCTGGGCGATGTACCGGAGACGCGGACGGGAGGCGCAGCTCTGCCAGCTGTGGGGTGCGAACCTGCGCGTCCGTGGAGGACAGTGCCAGAGAGAGCTCGCCGACCATCGAGGCACCTCGAGGGTGCAGGAAACCTGCTACGGTCTCGCGGGACCCGTTCGGTCTCCCAGGTCCCGTGTCATAAAGAACCAAGTGGTCCAGCCTGACCCCCTTGTCTGTGAGGGGGTCTTTTCTTGTGTTTCTGTTGGGTTTTTGAATGAATGTTGTCGTGGCGCCATCTGTTAAGTAAAACTGTTAAGTGCATGTACATTCTCATTGTAGTCGGTTGTATTGCTTTCTATTTGCCTTGCTTGTAAATACGTGCATGATTCCTTGCTTGTGTTATGTGTAAGTAATAAATGTCCTTGTGTGAAATGTATCCCGTTCGTTGCGTCCTCCATTCCCCATTAAAAATGCCATCTTGCATCGCGGAATAATTAGTTGGGTTTTAAACACCCGGTAAGGAGAATCGGATCCATCGAGGTCGGCGATAATACCCGCTCAGTTATCGCTGTAGAACGGAATGAACCACTTAAGCGGTTCGTGTCCCAAGCCAACCTGTGGCGAGGTACGGCCCCTCGGTAGGTTACCCGCGCGAGTACTTAGGTATTTCGATATTCGGCGAGTGACCCCATTTCGCGCGGGTAGAATGCGGACTGGGCTGTGGTGAGGTTAAACCCCCACCCGTGATTGGTTTCTGGCGATAGTCCCAGGAGGGTCACGACTGAATTGTCTGTCCGGTGGGCGATGCGGCTGCTATTAGTGGAAAGCGGCCGATCGCACGCCGGCGGGCGCGAATTCGTAACAATATTATATATATATATATATATATATATATATATATATATATATATATATATATATATATATATATATATATATATATATATATATATATATATATATATATATATATATATATATATATATATATATAACAACATGACAAAATTATCACTCAATTAGTACACACTCAAAATGAACTTCAACCACTGGGTGTGCTGACATTGAGGTACACGTTTAAAGACATTTCAAGTCTCTAAGGTCATAAACAATTGATTTGACACACGATACGCAACTTTGGAAATGAGGTAATCCACCTCGGAATGCTTGGCACACATTTGCAGAAACTTCTAGCAATAAGGGCCATCAGGACAGCCCAACATATATCGTGT
>NC_140968.1:4356812-4361812 GCF_056783735.1 Eptatretus burgeri | reverse complement strand
GAGCTGCTCGTCGTGTGCGTTGGAGTCGGAACGGAGGGGACGGAGCGGTGGAAAGGCGGCGACACCAGACGAGGGGGTGCTCGCGTCGTGCAGGAAGCTGCACCCGAAGGAGGCCGACAGCGCGACCTGGCCGAGGTGGAGACGCTCGTCGCATATAATAAAGATCCTCTATACCCCGAGCATCAGCAACCCCCTCCTGTTTCCCCCCGCGCTGAGATAGTGCGACCAAGGGGGCCCGTTCCCACCCCCTGCCAGGCACTGTCCACGAGGCCCGCGGGTTGCGGGGCCATCGCCGCTCCGCGTCTCATCACCAGACGGGTAGGCCCGACCCGGTCTCGGCCTCAGGCCTACCCCATTCTTGGGGGATTTCTTTTCCTTGGTTTTTGGGTATGTGTTGTCGGCGCCGTCTGTGAAGTAGAATTGTATAAGTGTTGCCGTGTGCTCGGTAGTCGGTAGTAGCTCTGCACTGTGTTTTCACTTTTATGTTTGCTTTTTGTGTAAATGGAATTGTGTTTTCTTTTTTGTGTGCATTTGGTGGAATTGTATTTGTGTGTGCTTTCCGTTGGTCGCGAATAAATGTGCTTTATTGTTGAACTGTTCTCCGCTTCGCCGTCTTTTCCCCCATTGAATCCCCATCTTGCTTCACGTAAAGGGTTGGTAGTGGGCTGAATACGCCCGATAATGGTGTCGAACCGTCGAGGTCGACGATAACACCCGCTCGGTTATTCTGATAGTACGGAGCGGGTCGCTTAAGTGGCCCGTGTCGAGTCGACCTGCGGCGAGGTGCGATCGCCCGGTCTACCCTCCGCGTGGGTACTTAGGTAGTTCGAATTTGGCGAGCAACCCTATCCCCACGCGGGGGGCTGATTGGCTCGATCGCGGTGAGACCGAAGGTCCACCCGTGACTGGTTCCCGGCGTTAGTCCGAGAGGGTCACGACTGGATTGTCCGTCCGGTGGGCGGCGTGCCGCGGTCGAGTTACGTGGCCGTCGCACGCCCGGCGGCCTTGAGCTTAACACTGGTGTCAGAAGTGGGATGCAAATTCATCGCCCTCCTCGCGGCACTGGTATCGGAGAACAGGAAACGGGCTGTCCTGTCTCCGGCTAAATTCACGGGAATCGGTCAGGGGTGAGAGAGCGACCCCGATTCCCTCAAATTACTGAGCGAGCAAATTAACCCTTCACGAGAAGCAAGATGGGCGTCTCAAGGCGGCGGGAGCCGGGGGTATTAGAAATGGATGTAGAATGTGTAGAATCCATGGTCAGGATGGAATCCCCGAGCAGGAAATGTTGATTGTGCAGGAACACGGACTCGCCCAACTGAACCCAGGGCCTGAGGTGGGTGCGGCACCGGCCGCGGTGTATGACACCTCCCCCCGCCCTCTCCACCAAGACCCTTCCCCAACCCTTGCCGAAACGGCTCAGCTGAGTGCATCCAACATGGCCCAGCTATGCGCCATGCTGGCGGCAATGAACGAAAAGATGAATGCGAAAATGATCGAAAAAATGGATGCGAATATGAAAAACGAAATGAAAGGCATGAACGAAAAGATGGATGCGAATACACAAAAAATGGATGAAAAGATGGATGCGAATACACAAAAAATGGATGAAAAGATGGATACAAATACAAATGAAGTGAAAACGACGATGGATGCGAATACACAGCAAATGAGGGAAGAGATGAAAGAGCTGCGGGGTGAGACGCAGAACATGGGCCGATGCCTGCAGGCGGGCATGAAGGCCGTGACCAGGGAGCTGGGAATGGCGACTCCACGAGTGGGAGCAAACGAGCTGGGTGGGGGTGCAACGGCTGACAGGCCCGCGGTGGAGGCGGGTGAAAAAATAATTCGTGGAACGTGTTGGGCGAGGGTCGTGACGATGACCGAAAGGGAAAAATTAAATGGGGAGACCAAAACGTGTGAGACGAGACACGAGGTGACGACAACGGAAATAATAGTTGAGACGAGGGAGGTAAAGGGTGAAGAGTTGGCAGAGACACGGGAGACAGAAAAAAATAGAGGGAAGACTACACGATGAAGATGGGGTAAGTGACGCACACACACACGGAGGTAGTGGAGGATAATGGGGGTGAGCTCGCGGAGCGTGTAGGGACCCGGTGCGAGCAGCGGGATGGCCTCCCCCAGGAACGAGGGGAGGGAGTATGCCCCCTTGAGGCGAGTCACGACCAGGTGAGTTCGGTCGTGTTTTGCGAGGTTGAGGGGACGAGTGCTGTGGACGGGTGCACGGAGAGCTTGGGGGGTATAGAGGCCCCGGAGACCCTTGTGGGGACACAAATCCCCAGTGTGGTTGTCCCTGTGTGTGTGGTGCAAGGTGTGAGTGCGTCCCCGTGTGTGGAAGCGACCCCGTGTGTGAGTGGTGTGGTGGCGATGGTGCCGGAGTGCGTGCTTCCCAGCACGCCGTGTGTGGATGAGGCACAGAGTGTGAGTGAGGCACCGCGGGTGAGTGCCCCCGCGTGTGTGAGTGAGGCACGGTGTATGAGTGAGGCACGGAGTGTGGATGAGGAACCGCGGGTGAGTGCCCCCGCGTGTGTAAGTAGTATGGTTTGTGTGAGTAGTGAGGCACGCGTGAGTGAACGGCCGAGTGCAAGGGAGACCGTGTGTGTGAGAGAGCGGTATGAGAGGGAGATGTCGGTTGGCATGCGGGAGCACGCAGCCGCGTCTCCCGGTGTGAATGTAATGGAATGGAGTGTGAGCGTCGTAACACGCAGGTGTGCGTGGGTTGAATGGCGACGACGAAGGCGACAGAAGAAAGAAAGCCGAGTAGCGGCTGTAGCTGTTTCGGGGACCGTGCCGGGTTCACCCAGCCGCGAGCACGCGGTTCGTGCTGTGCAACGCACGAGACCGCCACGTGCTCGCTTGCGAGAGTGAAGTCCCGGTCCGGAAACGCACGCGGTGGATTTGCCGATCCCGCGGACGGACAAAGTTTAGGCAGGTAAACGGATTTGGACCGGACGGGTTCTCCACGCGATCGTGTGTGTTAAGCTCCAACGGGCAAAGCACATGTGTTCGCGTGGGGAACCCCTCGAGACGTGGGGCTTGTGTTTTTTTTTTATGCGCACGGTGACGCCATGGCTGCACGTGGGGTTGGAATCCGGCAGGAGGGGTATCTCTGCCGGATGGTACCGTCCAAGGAGGGACGAGGAACACGTGCAGCTGCATGACGTCACGGGCAGGTGCAAAGTGCGCGAGCTCTGAGTTGCCGCGCAGGTGCTGCGCATGAAAAAAAAAAAAAAACAAGCCTCACTTTCGGGTGCACAGGATTCCTGGGCAAGGGGTGGAAGACCCCCTTGACCCTGGGCACAGGATGGAAACTAGTTAGGGGGAAGGGTTAGCATAGTTAGACCGACTCCATGGGGCAGGGGTAAGTCCTCATGGAGTCCGTGGAATGGATTAGTTAGAGGGATTTAGTGAGCTTTAGGTTGGGAAATTTATTAATGATTTATTTGGAGACAGTGACTGACAGTGAGTGTGTAGAGGGGACGTAGTTTAGCTACGTAGTGTTAAAAGGAACGTGCTATAGTTTAAGGGACGACGTGGGAGCACGAGTTAGTCAGGGGAGGTAGTTAGAAGGATGGCAGAGTTCAGTGGTGTGTGTTGAAGAGTTGGTGAGTTGTGAGGTGAGTACTTGTTGAGTGAGTGAGGCCAGCGGGTCTGTGTGAGTGGAGTGAATGGGGAATGCATGGTGCGATGAGTGATTGGGGGGAGGAGTGACTCCCGCCCAGGGGACCCGGGGTCAGAGTAAAGTGAGTTAGCTGGGTTAGTCAAATTGAAAAATGGAGGTCGTTTTGCTGTTGGTGGGAAAAGTAGGCTCGAGACCCATTTGGAGGGTGCAGGAGCCCTGTTGACGGGCTTGGGAGCGTGGCTGCGAAGGTGAGTATCGCTGAGTGGGTACCCGGGCACCAGGCTGGTCGGCCGCGGTAGGCCATGGGCCCATGGGGGGCCGGGATGGGAAGTAGTGGGCACGGGTGCGCCTGCTGGTGCGGGGCCCGGGGGCGCCAGCCATTAGCCGCGTGGGCAGTGTAGTGGGCACGGGTGACCCTCGGAAAGGGGCCCGGGAGGCCGGCCTGCCACGTGTGCGTTTCAGGGGAGGTGCCATGGGGGCACTCCCGGTGTTAGGGAGCTGGTAGGCTCGGAGGCAGTGTAGTGCCCGGGGGTGCCATAGCGGGAGATTCGGCAGAGGGTCGTGCCTGCCAAAGGGAGCCACGTGTCCCAGCCAGGAGACCGTGTGAGGGCACGGAGAGAAAATTGGGGGGCGAGGCCCGAAATTGTGAGGACACCAACACAGGCGACGGGAATCTGGGTTGATAGAACCAATAGTTTAAGCAAGAGGCGCTTGTTGAAAGCCCCGGGGTAGTTTAACAGTTAAATGGTTAGGGTAGATTAGGAGATGTACCCCTCCGCACCATCCATCCCCTCGCTCTCGTTGTGGGCCGCTGGACCCACTTGGGTTATAGATCGCCGAACTCTGGGGAGGCCATTCTGAGGCTTCATTGGGCCTCGACACAGGACGTTAGCTCTCCCTTATTCCCCTCCGGGAAGGGAACGTAGGGGTTGGGAGTAGGCTAGGTGACAGAATAGGTTAGCCGAACAAGGACGATAAAGGGGGTTAGGGGACGATTTATAGTGGGGAAGTAAAAATAAAACAATAAAAAAATAAGTTGGGGCTAAATTGGGGTTTGACAAATTAAGGGAGTGGGTATGGACAGTGACAGGCAAAGGCGATAGGTGGGAGGGAGACAGGTAGGTAGGTCCGAGCCCGCCTTCCAAGTGGCCAGCACCACCGCACTCCCTCCACCAACCTCCACTGAACGGCAAAGGCTGGCCAACTTCATCGGCTGGCCGTGTTTTGCTGCAAGGCAGAGGCCGGCAAACTTCATCGGCAGTTGTTGTTGTGCTGCAAGGCCTGTACCGGCCAGTTCATCTGCCGGCTGTGTTTGCCTGCAACGGTCTTCTTCTGCGGGCTGTGTTTGCCTGCAGCG
>NC_140968.1:4319312-4351812 GCF_056783735.1 Eptatretus burgeri | reverse complement strand
GTGTATATCTGTGTGTGTGTATATCTGTGTGTGTGTATATCTGTGTGTGTGTATATCAGTGTGTGTGTATATCTGTGTGTGTGTATATCTGTGTGTGTGTATATCTGTGTGTGTGTATATCTGTGTGTGTGTATATCTGTGTGTGTGTATATCTGTGTGTGTGTATATCTGTGTGTGTGTATATCTGTGTGTGTGTATATCTGTGTGTGTGTATATCTGTGTGTGTGTATATCTGTGTGTGTGTATATCTGTGTGTGTGTATATCTGTGTGTGTGTTATGTCCACAGCCGCTGTTCGCTTGTCCGAAAAATAAATGTTACGAACTCAGCACCTATCATCAATGGATATTTCTCGTATTCCTCCATTTCCATTCGTCCAATTTGCATTTCGGAACAGAACAATTATGATTAACCATCTTGAAATTGCCACTCCTTTGTCAAAATGCTGAAAATTATATTGAAAAGATTATTCAAATGACGGATTATGCGTTAGCAACGGCAGGTTAAAAGCGCTCGGCGAGCAGAATCGAGTCACTGAAGAAACGCGCAACGCACGTGCAAAAGGCCTCGTTTCACATTCACACGTCATTTCGAAAGTCGTGGTATTGTCAAACATATCACAATACCCACACATTTCCTACTTTGTATCACTAATGGAAGAGCGGCTTGGTCGTTCAATCGAGAAAGCCTTGTTGCATTGCCCTCACTGGAATGGATTTAATTGTCATTGCTGCGAAGTAACACATCCGCAGTGAGGAGAAAGGCACCACCAGGTCTATGTGTCCGTACAGATATTATCATGGCAGCCAAATGGCCTTCACAAAGTGATCGCACGACCATCACAAACAGGAGATGAAAGTCAACAGAGATTACAAAATTACCTTCGAACAAATCCATTTACAACCTTGTTTGTGGTCACATTTTCCTTCTATAATCCATCATTCATTAAACATTGTATTCAATTGCCTCGAAAAAAAAAACATGATGTTCGCGACTGTGATGGTTATTTCAGACATGTGCATGGGGATTAAAGGAAAAACAAAAAAGGTGTAAATTGTAATGTTTTTTGAAAGATTATTTTAACACTTGTTCTTTGTTCCCCAGAAAATTAAAATCTGCAAAAGGGGAAAAGTGTTTCTTCCGCTGCAAGGTAAAACAAGCAGTTCTACAAAAGGTTATTTCGATTTCAAATGCGGAGTTTAAACTTACCAACTGTCGACTTTTGCATAATCGCACAAAGCACTTCCGGAGCATGCCTAAAAGTGGGGAAAAAAAATTTGTACAAATAAGCAAATGGAATCACAACACTCATTGTAATTATTTATTTAATGAATTATGTTGTTACAATTAAATAATGCTCAGATCATCCCTCCTCCAAAAGCATGATCTTTTCTACCCCCATTCACCTTCCACAAGCCCACATCTTTCCAAATTTCCAGTTTCTCCTTCCTCGAAGTTTGCTTCTGTATCCATCTTGTTCACCTGACGTGACCTCTCCTACCTCCCACCCCCCCCTCTCCCAATTCTTCCCCACATCCCTTATTTGTTCAAGTCTCCCTTTGTTTTGTCTATGTCTTGATCCGTTATATGTTGCAGCTTCTCCATGAGCCTCGACTTTGTATACAATAAATAAATCTCAATTTCCAACACTCAATAATAGTTGCAGATCACTGTTTCTTCCTCCTCGATCTTTCCTCTTTTGATGTGAGCACACTCCCTTGCTTGTTGTATCCAAATGTGGCCCCTTTGTTACCACTTTGCCCTTTTTTGTCAACTCTTTCATCTATGAGCACCGATTTTGAATACAGTACATATAAACAAAAATGGACAACTTCAATTTATGTTAATCCCACCAACCTACGAAAAGTTACTCGATGTATTCACACAGGTTGACCAAAGAGCTCGTTGTGATCATTGCCTTCAAGCGTTTGTAAAACTTTTAACAATCGCCAAATTTAGGAACCACAAAAACCAAAAAGGACGAAATAACGCCACGTTCAGACTAATAGGCAATGGTTTGTTACAGTTCAGTGAACAGACTTAAATCCCAGTCGATATAAATATTCTGATTCTCCCACAACCAAATAGCCTTTACTCCAGACATTTTGGTCATTCCATATCCTTTTTGATGATAAATATACTTTAATTTCATCGAAAAGCAATATCTGCTGAAACGGGCTATACCAAACAATTGTTATTAAGTCATATGACCAATACCATTAGAAGGTATACCAATACCAATACCAAATCCGTACACAACTTTTTGAGATATTGTGCTCTACATCAGTTTAGCCTCATCTCTCAATGGTGAAGAATCACGAAAAAATTATCGGATCCAGATTCAGATTCGGATCTTCACCAAAAACGAACCAATTCGTCCTCGTCACAAACCCAACCGTCCACCAAGTCATTTTGAATCCGTACACAACTTTTTGAGATATCGAGGTATGTATTGTTTTAGCACTATCTCTCATTGGTGAAGAATCACTTAAAAAAATTATCGGATCCAGATCTGGATCTTCACCAAAATCTAATCAGTTCATCCTTGTTATGCACCCAACCTACCCACTAAATTTCATCCGAATCCATACATAACTTTTTGAGATATTGTGCTATATATCGTTTTTGGCCTCATTTCTTAATGGTGAACAATCACTTAAAAAAAATTTGAGTATCCAGATCCAGATTTTCACCAAAATCGAATCAATTCATCCTTGTTAGACACCCAACTTATCCACTAAATTTCATCCGAATCGGTCTACAACTTTTCGAGATATCCTGCACACAAACAAACAAACAGACAGACAGAAAGGGGTGAAAACATAACCTCCTTCCACCTTTGGCGGTGGAGGTAACAAAGTTAAGTCAAGATTTGGAGGAACTGGGGAGAGTGGGTCAAGAAGGTTCGGATAAAATAGTTGAGGGAAAAGGCCAGGGGTATGTATGAAATATCTAAGGTGGATGGGAGTCAAAACTTCCATCATTAATGAACAAACACATGGCCCGTTATATCGGTCCATTTCAGAATGTGATTATCCACAACTGCAATCGCAATTCAGGAAGTAATTCTGCTTTAATTGCAGTTGTTGTGATCGATATCTGCTCATTCATGCCCTGGGTCAAATGCACGTATGCGAGTGCAATTCTGGAAGACAAGCATTGGAGACTCTCGGGACTGTATAAGCATTTCACGGTCAGTGCGTTGCTTGGTAAAACTGTGACAATTGGGAAGAACTTGAAGGAAATTACTAATTTATATTGTCAGTTTATACATCACATCACATCAGGTATGGGATATTTGGCAGGGGTTTCCTTATTTCTTGGAGTAGGAGGCTATCATTAAAAAGTAGCAGGTTACCATCACCGCGAGCAAAGCGAGCGCAGCTGTCTGGCCAGGGCCCTGGAAGCCGGAAGATCCTAGATGGCTGGAGATGCATTCTAGCACGATTTCTGACATGAAATAGTTCTCATATTATCATGCTGTTGGGGTGGAAAACTCCACCAAAACAAGTGGTTAGGCCTGCACTGCATATAGTTGCATTAACATAATGACTGACTGACTGGTTGACTGAAATTCAGCTATACTGTATAGTTAGTTCAAGCAGCTTTTAAACAAGGTTCATTAATTTAAGGACATGGTTTAGGGCACACCAAGGTGTCTGGAAGATGGAGTAGCTTAGCACTTTAAAAGAGAGGCATTTTAGCAACATTTGGGCCATACCTTAGTTCTTAATAGGGAGATGATACTGCATATGGTGGAGTACAGTGAGCAATCTGAAGTCAGTGTGTGACATAATAATAGTGTAGATGAACTAGCATTCATTAAGGAAACCATATTCCATTCCTCGGATTTCAAAACAGGGGGATGTAGAGATTTCGTGGTGACAAAAAAAAAAAAATCGAAAAATTGGCGCTGAAGTAAGTAGGCGGCGACCTTTGACATTTTTTCTCTGAGTAGACGGCTGCGGGTTGCCGGTAACCGGCTTCTAAGGAAACCCCTGGTAGGTAAGGCAGTATCCTGTACTTATCCTGGTCTGTTCATCAGGGTTGAGTAGAACTCCACTGTAAAAAAAAAAAAACAGAAAAAAGCTCTGCGCGTCCATTAAAGACTGTTGGTCAAGAACCTTTGTCGATGCAGTCTCCCTTTTGAACACTGACATTCTTTGCCTCGACAGTTTCCTGTGTAAAACTGTTCCAATCATTAACCAGAGTTGGTGTCAAAGCCACCCAATGCTCGTCTGTTTATACATTTATCGTTTTTAAAAGACGAGTCTAATAATTAATATTTTTTTTATAAAGCACTGCAGTGAAGTCTGATCCAAATAATTTTAAAGCAAGATATGTATTTGTGTATTGTAATCAGTAAAAAGAGCACAAGTGAGCACAATATACACCCGAACAAGAAGGTATATACAGAATTGTGCTATTACGTGGAAAACAGCATCCTGGTTGCCATGGCAACCACTTTAGATTACGAACGTATGTCGCGATATACCGTCTCCACAGCCTGTACCTATGTACCAAATATGAAACGTGAAAGTTGAAAACTTTGGGAGTGAGAGTGTGGACAGGAACGGATGGAAACAGCATCCTGGTTGCCATGGCAACCACTTTAGATGACAAACGTATGTCACGACACACCGTCTCCACAGTCGGTACCTATGTACCAAATATGAAACGTGAAAGTTCAAAACTTTGGGAGTTAGAGTGCGGACAGGAACGGACGGACAGACAGACAGACAGACGGACGACATAATACGCCCCGATATATATATATATATATATATATATATATATATATATATATATATATATATATATATATATATATATATATATATATATATATATATATATATCGGGCGGAGAAAAAAATAGTGTGGTCGATAAAAACATTAGAAAGGAAAAAATAGCTTGCACCAAAAATGTTAACATTTTCACGCTGATGCTTATGCTCACGCCGGGGGTATCGCTATAGCTCTGTTCTTCGAACAGGCGAGCTAAAAAAACTAAAACGAAAATTTTTTAAGGTTACAGAAAATAAAAATTTCACAAGTTTACCATCATTGATGCAGCGTCTTTTACATCAGCCAATTTAGCACGTCACATTAGTTATTTGTCTCTGTTGTTTGTGTCCTTTGTAACCTCCTTATAAACAGTAAGTTTCTTGCTTGTAATGATTTTAAATCTTGTTTAACTGCCAGACAGGCAGACAGAGTAACAATATTATCTCACTCCTCTTTAAGCACGTGGGATCGGGACGAATTCAGAACAAAAGTGCGCCAAAAACTACATACAAGGATACACAAGGAAATTCGACGCAGGAGACCATTCAGCCCATCATGCCTGTGCTACATCAACACCAAACCAGACCAGACCAATTTATATAAAAAAAGAAAAATGCTAAATGTTTTCTTTGTTTGTTTTGTGGGGTTTTTGTAGTTTTTTTATTCCTTCTTTCTTGGAGGGGAGAGGGGTTGGGGGAGTAGGTGGTTCTTCAATTCATGAAACTCTTAGTGTTCAAACAGGTTGATCAATGAGGTCGTTGTGATCATTGCTTTCCAGCATTGGTATAGCTTTGAACAGTTGTATAATTTCGGACCACGAAAACCAAAAAGGATAAAATAATGCCATGTTCAGACTATTGAGAGAAATAGGCAATGGCCTGTTCCAATTCAGTAACAAACTCTAGCTTCGTTTTCCCATTTGTGTTCAAAATATAACATTCAATGTAAATAAATTGTTCCTCGATCATAAACTGACGTTTGTGGAGGGACAGACAGACAGACAGACAGACAGACAGACAAAGTAGACCGATTGATGAACCCCACTTTTCGTTTCACACGCGCGTGCAGGGTAATAACTCTAATTTGTTATGTCCAGTCTGGAAGGGCTCTTGAACAGCTTGATGTGAATCGTTACTTGTTCGATATTCTCTAATTCTGACATGCAGTACCATTCTCTGTGACGTCGATGCTGCCGAAGCAGTTTCTTGGCGAGGGTTATGCTGGGTAGTTTGCTATTGCGTTCCCAGCAGTAGTTAGGGTAGTGATTTGTAATTTAGCCAGGGTGCCGGAGATAGCGCCATTACCTTCCCCGCAGTAGTTAGGGTAGTGATTTGTGGTGAACGAAGTGAGCTTAATACTGAACGCGTGCACATGAGAGAATAGGAAACAACAACAACAACAACACAATACCCCTGGCTATTTGGAATCTGTCGTTGGATATGACCTTTTGCTTCCGGTTGTTTTTAAACGCTGTGCGGTGTATAAACACGATTGGGTTTTATTTCTATGTTGTGAATATTACTTAACGTGTGCACATGAGAGAATAGGAAACAACAACAACAACACAATACCCTGCCAATTGTGAATCCGTGTTGTTGGCTATGATCCTTTTGCTTCCGTTTTTGTTATATTTGTTTTTTTTTTTGTTTCCGGTTTTTCTGTCATGGGGAATGATGCATGCCGGGAGATAAAGGCATCGTCGGAGACATGAAAGACCCAAATAATATCAGACATGGTGTATATTTCCTCCACTGATTTTAATAAAGATATCTCCCTCATCATCAAAAAATAATTTTAATCGTGATTTACGTTATTTGATCGCTGATCCCGAATCCAGGCCGAAGTAACCGGAAATTGTGTATACAGCTGTGAACAAGTTATGGGTAAAGTCAGAAGCGAATGTAAGAAGAATTCTACGTCCACTTCTAGTATTTATTTTTGCAGATGAGATCCTGTTCGAGGCGGTGTAGTTGTTGTGAAGGTAATGTTGAGGAAATATTTATTTTTTTAGATGGGATCCTGTTCTTGGCGGTGTAGTTGTTGTGAAGGTAATGTTGAGGTAATATTTATTTTTGCAGATAAGATCCTGTTTTCGGCGGTGTAGTTGTTGTTGTGAAGGTAATGTTAAGGTAATATTTATTTTTTCATTGCAAAAAGACGGTTTAATTTGATATATTTAAGAAGCGAATGCAAGAAGACTTCTACGTTCGCTTCTTGGCTTTGCCTATCTTTATATTAATACTGAAGGACCAATTTTGTGCTCCTCTTCGCGGTCACGTCATGTTTTTCTCGGTACTATGACCTGGACTGAAAGAAACATGGTACCTGTAAGAGTGCATCGCACATCGTGGCAATAGTCAAACTTCAACTCTGAAGCAGAATAAACACTTTTCGTTTTACATTCGTTTCCATGGCGACGTGTGACGTCACCGCTGAGAGGCGTCAGGACGCCATGACATCATCGGTCATTCGCTGACGTCATTACGTCTGTCGTCGACAGACCGTTACCGCTGAGACGTGTAATTCCCCTCCTTGAAAATAGCGTCTGCAATGTAAAACCCTCTTCTGCACTTGCTGACGACCTCAGAATGTGAATTTCACACAAAAAATGTAACAAGAAACATTGTATCTTCTATATATTAATACTGAAGGACCAATTTTGTGCTCCTCCTCGCGGTGGCGTCACGTTTTTCTCAGTACTGTGACCTGGATTGAAAGAGACTTTGGACCTGCAAGAGTGCACAGCACATCGTGGCACTAGTCAACTTTCAACTCTGAGGCAGGATTAACATTTTTCGTTGAGACGGGGGCGAGGAGTGAAGAGGCGGGGGTGGGGGATGAAGAGACGGAGGCAGGGAGTGAAGAGGCGGGGGGCAAGGTAAGCAAATTGAAAGCGGGAGATGGGGGGGAAATGGCGCGGGGGTTGAGTGGGCGGGGGCTGGGGTGAATTAGGCAGGGTTGAGTGTGAGGGGGTGGACAGGGGCGGAGGCCCAGGGGCAAGTGGGGCGGGGAATCAAGAGACGGGGGACGGGGAGTGAAGAGGTGGTGGCGGGGCTGGGTAATTAAATTTTTGGGCGGGGGTAAGCAAATTGAAGGCGGGGCGGAATGGGGCAGGGGCGGGGGATGAGTAATAGGGGGAAAGCACCCCCTGTCCAGTCCAGTCCACGTCCCTCGAGTGTGGGTGAGCTGGTGAGGGTGGTTGAATGAACGGAATCCGTCTGTGACGGGGTTTCGGCGAGTTCCATATTATTAATCGATGTGAATATAAGCATCACACAAACGAACATGAATACTTCACTTCTATGGAAAAAACCATAATGAATGATGGTCATCTGCAGCGAAAACCATCATTTCAACGTCACACGTCATCATCTGTGAATTTTTTTGCGCTAGTCATAATTAATCAATAACGCTACCAATCCGCGATAATAAAAGGTTAGCTGCTGTTTTATTAAAAAAATATAAACATTTTAAACTCACGAACTACAATCACCTGCGCCCTTGGAAGCCGCCATTTTGTTACCGCTAAGAATTGTGGGATACTTTATAGCTTGCTCTTCTTCCTCTTCACTAACGGTAAAATACCGTGACCCACACGGCCCCATGAAGACCAATTTCGAAGATAGAATTGACAAGGTTCATCTTTGCAAAAGGCTGCTGTTGATAAAAAAAAAATCGCATTACGACCACTTCGTTCATGAGAGAACTTCATTGATATTCTTCTTCTCCTTCTTCTCCTCTTTCGTGTTGTTTTTACGCAAAGGCGATATGATTACAATACTGTCTAACTTTAGTCATCAACTTCCACAAAGGCCGATTATTATTTGTTCAAAGACATTATGGTTGCAAGTTAACTCAAGATCAACTTGTAACTCGTTGACAAATTTTGCGTACAAACGCGACACTCAGTGAGCGTGATGACGTCACATCACGTCATGACGTCATGAACTCCAACCACGCCCTCTTTAAACCTTGACGTGAAAGAAAATCCACCAAGATGTGTATTCTTGTGCCAATGGGGAATTAGAGGTTTCCTTCCCACATATCCCTGATGTCGAATTCGGTTTGTATTTGGGGGAAAAGGGGACCATTAAAAAGCACAGGTAAGATGTAATTGACAACAGCGCTCCTGCCGACATCGCGTTAATACACCGCCCGAATTCGCATCCTCCCACGCAAGCAGAACGGCTCGCAAAACTCCACAAACAGGCACGAGCCGTTGCCATGGCATCCGATTTCTGTATAAAATTCTCCACGTTTGCTGTGGATTTCGACGTTCCACGACGTTTCGCGTTGATTTCGGGGTTTTTAAAAAAAAAATCAGAGCGTCAATAATAATGATTTCAAAGTCTTTCGCCGTCTTTGATGTTTTGAACTTTGAGCTCCGTGAACGTGAAAAACAGTTATTTTCTGTCTTCATTTTATGATGTTTGTTGTCATTTTTTTTTTGCCCTTTTCGTAATTTATCTTCAAAATCTAAAGACGTTCTCTCACATTAACTCGATTGATCCAACGACTTTTAACATCTTTATAATTATATGATTTACTGTAATTGATAGTTAGTCAGGAGGACAGGGACGGGCCATCACAGCCATATGATAAGCACACGCACACGCACACGCACACGCACACGCACACGCACACGCACACGGTTACCACGTGACAGAGACTGTTTTATTATTTTTGACGCATTAAAACTTATGATTAATCCAACAAGCGGCTCAAAATAACCCAAATATCCCACGACTCATGATTTCCCTTTGAGGAGACGTGTTGAGGATTTTTTTTTCCCCACCTTTCCCAATCGGCGCGAGGCGGGCCGCCGCTGGCGCCATTTTGTGCGCGCGATGGTCCCGCCTGTGGTAGGTTTCTGCGTCTGAGGAGAAATTCCTTCTTTCTTTCGGTTCGCGTCGCCTCAGAGTGTGTCGGGCGTTTGTCGAACGAAACGACGGCGCGTCGTGGGACGTTGGTGCATTGAAGCTGCTTTCCTCGTCGTGTGCCTCGTCAGTGCGGGTAAGGGGAGTACGCAGGAAGATGCAGAGGAGGAAAATGGTGAGGAGGTGAAAAATGGTGAAGAGATGCTTCATGTGTGCACTAAACAGGTTTTCAGGAAATGTGAGGGATGATGATGATTTTGTGGGAGAAAAAAAAGGAATTTGGAAGGCGTGAATGCGGAGGATGGGAGGCGCGAATGCGGAGAAGGTTGGGAGGCGCGAATGCGGAGGAGGTTGGGAGGCGCGAATGCGGACTAGGTTGGGCGGCGCGAATGAGGAGGAGGAGGTTGGTAGGCGCGAATGTGGAGGAGGTTGGGAGGCGCGAATGTGGAGGAGGTTGGGAGGCGCGAATGCGGAGGAGGTTGGGAGGAGGAGGAGGTTGGGAGGCGCGAATGTGGAGGAGGTTGGGAGGCGCGAATGTGGAGGAGGTTGGGAGGCGCGAATGCGGAGGAGGTTGGGAGGGGAGGAGGAGGTTGGGAGGCGCGAATGAGGAGGTTGGGAGGCGTGAATGAGGAGGAGGTTGGGAGGCGCGAATGAGGAGGTTGGGAGGCGTGAATGAGGGGAAGGTTGGGAGGCGTGAATGAGGAGGAGGTTGGGAGGGGAGGAGGAGGTTGGGAGGCGCGAATGAGGAGGAGGTAGGGAGGCGCGAATGAGGAGGTTGGAAGGCGTGAATGAGGAGGAGGTTGGGAGGCGTGAATGACGAGGAGGATGCGAGGCGTGAATGACGAGGTTGGGAGGCATGAATGAGGAGGAGGTTGGGAGGAGCGAATGAGGAGGAGGTTGGGAGGCGCGAATGAGGAGGAGGTTGGGAGGCGCGAATGAGGAGGAGGTTGGGAGGCGCGAATGAGGAGGAGGTTGGGAGGCGCGAATGAGGAGGAGGTTGGGAGGCGCGAATGAGGAGGAGGTTGGGAGGCGCGAATGAGGAGGTTGGGAGGCGCCAATGAGGAGGTTGGGAGGCGCGAATGAGGAGGTTGGGAGGCGCGAATGAGGAGGAGGTTGGGAGGCGCGAATGAGGAGGAGGTTGGGAGGCGTGAATGACGGGGTTGGGAGGGGTGAATGACGAGGTTGGGAGGGGTGAATGAGTATGTTGGGAGGCTTGAATGAGGAGGTTGGGAGGCGTGAATGAGGAGTGGTTCAGGTGGGAGGCATGAATATGAGGAGAGGTGTGAATATGAGGAGGAGGATGTGAGGTGTGGCGGAGGAGGAGGAGGGGGAGGAGGATGAGAGGTGTTAATAGCGTGTTCGGGTTTGGAGGGGCTGAGGTGGCTGGAGGGTCGTAAATAGGAGGGTAAAGTAGGAGAGATGGGGGAGAGAAGGGAGGAGGAAAAAAAAAAGAGATGAGAAGGAAGAGGAAAAAGAGAAGGGAGTTTGTTGAAGGATAGAGGAGAAGAGGTGGGAAAACCGGGGAGGGGAGATTAGGATTGAGGTGATGGAGTAAATAATGCGAAAGTGATAGCAGCATGATGTAGAGTATTGAGAGGAAGAAGTTACCAGGAGAGGAGGAGGTGGAGTTGGCAGATGATGTTGGTGTGTGTGTGTGTGTGTGTGTGTGTGTGTGTGTGTGTGTGTGTGTGTGTGTGTGTGTGTGTGTGTGTGTGTGTGTGTGTGTGTGTGTGTGTGTGTGTGTGTGTGTGTGTGTGTGTGTGTGTGTGTGTGTGTGTGTGTGTGTGTGTGTGTGACAGAGACACAAAGGAGAGAGCAACTGGGGATGGAATCGGTAGAAGAAGAAGAAAAATATGGAGGGGAAGGAGCGAGATTGGAGTATAGCTTGAGGGAGAGGAGGATGATGGAGGGAATGATAATGGGGAAGAGGTAAGGGGGAGGTATTGTATTGTATGGAGAGGATGCGTTGATGAGCATTAGTTGAAGGTGGTAGAGGAGAATGTCGGAGGATGTGTTGATGAGCATTAGTTGAAGGTGGGAGAGGAGGACGTCGGAGGATGCAGAGAATAATTAGAAGGTTGGAAGATGGAGCAGCTGTGAGGAACAGGAGGGATTATGGAAGGAGATGCAGGAGAGCTTTAGGATGTGGAGGATAAGAAAGAATGAGAAGTTGGGGAAGCAGGGAGGGGAGAGGAAGAAGAGTGCAATTGGGAGGAGTGAAGAGGAAACAAGTAAGTTAAGGACTATGATGGGCAGGAGTTGTCAGAGGAGTGAGAGAGGCTGTATGATGAGTGTAAGGGGTAACTGGAGGAGGGGGAGGTTTGGTGGGGTTAGCTTCTGAGGCCAAGCGATCATGAAATGAAGTTGAGAGATGAAGCGGAGGAGGAGGACTTTGAAGTGAATTTGGAGAATTTGAGGTGTGACTGGATAATGGGAAGACACAGGAGGGAGCGTAAGAAGAGGAGAAGGAGAGGAGTGATGGAATGTTCTTGATGCGATGGAGAGGCTGAAGGGGAGAAGTATTGGATCAGATTTTTTTCTGGGGTAGGTGGGGGAATTAAAAACAAAAAGGATATTGGGAGTGGGGTTGGTGATGATGTGCTGAAGGTGAGTTAGAAATGGAGATTGAGAAAGGAGGTTTGTAGGTTATAGAAGAAACAGGAATATATGAGCCTCATCAGACTTGAAAGTTCTGCTATTTTGTAAACACCATTGTTATTATAATAATTATTATTATATGTAGATGTACCTTTGGGAGAAATATTATAGGTCGACTTCTTTCATATGCAGCATGTAGCAGTGGGTAGCAATAATTTTCTGGTGGAGTGGCCATGCAGCTGATACAGCACCCCCACTCCACTCCCCCCCCCCCACTCTTCACACACACACACACACACACACACACACACACACACACACACACACACACACACACACACACACACACACACACACACACACACACACACACACACACACACACACACACACACACACACACAGTAGAGCAGGAATATGAAATGTGTTCATGGTGCCAGCGAAAGCTCACCGACTCTTCATGAAGTACACCGTGTGATCTTTAACATCCACCAACTAATGCCGGCAGACGGGACGCCCATTTATATCGTCCACTCGATAGGCGGTACATACATTGATGCCTTCTCGCTCTGCTTCCAAAATACCAGGATGACAGTTTATTGCGGGGTTGAGATTCAAACCCAGTCTAGACAGCTCATTGACAAGTGTGCGTACCTGGAGGCTATCCTGCCAGCCCACTTGTAGACTGAAGGATGATAAATTGTCTTACAAAAATATCAGAATTACAGAGGCGTGTACTCTTTTTTTTTTATTTCTCCCCCCCAAGGCAGTCAAAAAAGGAAATGTGTTTGAGAAATGTGAAAGAAGGTATCTGAGCTTTAAGTTAATAATTGGGATAACAAGGAATTTGAAGTGAAGGGTAGTTGCACAATCGATGATGTTGCAGTGGGAGGAACAGGGACATGCAAGGAAATCAGACATGTGGAGGCCATTCAGCCCGTCATGCCTGCATGACATCAACGCCACACTAATTTATCAACACAAGATCCAAAGAAGAAAATGAAAAATTTATTATTATTATTATTATTATTATTATTATTATTATTTTTAATTGTGTTTTCGTGGGTTTTTGTACTTTTCTTTCTCTTTCTCCTCAGGGGTGGGGGCATGGGCTTGGTTAAAAAACACAATATCAACCACACAACACCCCTTGACGAGACGTCCTACCAGTATCTTACTGTTTTTACAATCTCTAATCTCTACCCACACATAATCCTCAACATTTATTCCTTCCTTAATGTCACCCCTTTCTCTTGATGCAATGCGGCCCTTTACCCAGATTGCACCTCCTCCTTCTATTCTCTCCTTCCTATCACACCGATACACCTCGTAGCCTTATAATCCTGTCCTCCAGTTACCCTCCTCCTTAAACTGTCTCACTCACTGCAACTATATCGTACTCCTCACAATCTACTTTGGCTTCATGCTCTTCCATCTTAGGTTGTAAACTTCTGGCATTGGTACAGAATATGTTTAACTTTTCCCTTCCTGCATCTCACCCGCTGCACCGTCACCACCGCCTGCCCCCGCTGCATCGGCACCACTTCCAATATCCATAGCAACCTGAATCCACAACTGCAACCAACTATTATTTACAAATTTATCACATTCTGCTACTTGCTGCAAATTATCTATCCGTTCATTCAACCTAGAAATAACTATTATGGGAAAATATATTTATGGAGCTGGTTGGGAAATTTTTGGGGTGTTTTTGAAAGAAAACTTGGCAAAATGGAAAATCTAAGCTCTGTTGGGTATTTGTACTTGAGTGAAGTAAAAAAAAAATAGCATATATATCCACGACATGGCCAAAAGTATTTGGATACCTGCTTGTTCAACATCTCAGTCTAAAATCATGGGCATCAATATGGAGTCGGTCCCCCCTTTGCTGCGAAAACAGCCTCCACACTTCTGGGAAGGCTTTCCACGAGAAGTTGGAACGTTGCTGCGGGGATTTGTTTCCATTCAGCCACAAGAGCATTCATGAGGTCGGGCAATGATGTTGGCGATTCGGTCTGGCTCACAGTCGGCGTTTCAATTCATCCGAAAGGTGTTTTAAGGGGGTTTGGTCAGGCATCTGTGCAGGCCAGTCAAGTTCTTCCACACCGATCTCCACAAACCATTTCTGTATGGACCTCACTTTGTGCACGGGGGCATTGTCATGCTGAAACAGGAAAGGGCCTTCCCCAAACTGTTGCCACAAATTTGGAAGCACAGAATCATCGAGATTGTCATTGTATGCTGTAGTGCTAAGATTTCCCTTCACTGGAGCTTAGAGGCCTAGCCCGAACCATGAAAAACAGCCCCTCCTCCATCAAACCTTGCAGTTGGCACGATGCATTCAGCTATGTAGCGTTCTCCTGGCATCCGCCAAACTCAGATACGTCCGTCGGACTGCCAGATGGTGAAGCATGATTCATCACTTCAAAGAACGCGTTTCCACTGCTCCAGAGTCCAATGGTGGTGCGCTTTACACCACTCCAGCCAATACTTGGCATTGCACATGGTGATCTTGGGCTTGTGTGCGGCTGCTCGGCCATGGAAACCCATTTCATGAAGCTCTCAACTAAGGCCTTAGTTGTTTTATAACTTGGTTTACAGATCCGCCGACGGTGTATTTGCCGAAATGAAATATAAATATAAAACACATTTTTAGCCTTTTATATTTATAAATTTTGTGGGTTTTTGCGAATTGCGAATTTTGACATAAAAATCCATCTTCTCCGAGGGGGTTTGTCGAATCTGGCAGGGGTTTCGGTATTTGGTTAGCCCAATGGCACCTGCATAACCCCACGGAGCTCGACTTTTCATTTTCGTCCCAAGGTCAAGGTCACAAGGTCACGAACTTAGAAAATTGTGAATTTTGACGTAAAAATAATACGACCGCCCAAACTTTGAGAGCTAGGATGACAATATTTTTTATGCATAATCTTGAGGTCATTCCCCACCTAAAGTCTTGAAACCATTTTGCTCTATCTCGAACACCTTGCCCGTGGCGCCCCCTTCAAGTTTGTTTTTACGCTGATTTCATCAAAGTATGGATAATCCGAGGAGTGCGAAATGCCATATAGCCTATATGACGTTATATTGTGCCTGGAATGTTCCAGAGGAAGTTTTGCACCAAAGGTCATAATCCTTGACCTTTGACCTTTAAAGTTCACAAAGGTCAAATTTTCAAAGTTGTGGGAATCAAACCGGGTTTTCGACCTTCAACGAACTAACTCCAATAAGCTATAGCACGGATCCTGTTTCCTTATTTTAATGTCCACAACATTGTTTTGTGACCTTTAAAGGTTATGCAAAGGTCAAATTTTGAAAGTTGTTGAACGAAACCGGGTTTTCGACATTTTGCTGCTAATAACCTGTCACTCGTACCACATCATGCTGATCATTTTTATAACTTGGTCAAACATTATCACATTGTCTCGTCCTTGACTTCTGAAACAATCTACATCGTCAAATACCGCTCGTGAACCATTGTCGTCTTCAGACTTATCCTTTATTGTTTTTCACATCAGATGATACAGTGAACCTGGGCATCCTGCATTTGATTGGTCTTCCATCTTCAATGTGTTCTTAGATCCTCCTGGTCCGGGATTTATATTTATTTCCCCCCCCCCCACTGACCCTTGTCTTTTCCATGGAACATCCGAAAAAATATCATAAAAATATATGATTTCTAAAAATTGAATTATATTTATATTTATATTTCGAGCTACCGACCCCACATTTTAGCTGAAGAACTGTGTAAACCAAGTTATAAAATAACTAAGGCCTAACAGTGTTTGTGTTGAAGTTGCTTCCAGAGACAGTTTGGAACTCGGTCGTGAGTGTTGCAACCGACGACAGACGATTTTTCCATGCTACACACTTCAGCACTCGTCGGTCTCATTCTGTGAGCTTGTGTGGCCTACCACTTTGCAGCTGAGCTGTTGTTGCTCCGAGACGTTTCCACTTCACAATAACAACACTTACAGTTGACCGGGGCAGCTCGAGCAGGGTAGAAATTTGACGGACTGACTTGGAAAGGTGTCATCCTATGATGGTGCCACGTTGAAAGTTACTGAGCTCTTCAGTACGGCCCATTCTACTGCCAATGTTTATCTATGGAGATTGCATGGCTGTGTGCTTGATTTTATACACCTGTCAGCAATGCGTGTTCCTGAAATAGACAAATCCACTAATTAGAAGGGGTGTCCACATACTTTTGGCTATGTCGTGTGTGTGTGTGTGTGTGTGTGTGTGTGTGTGTGTGTGTGTGTGTGTGTGTGTGTGTGTGTGTGTGTGTGTGTGTGTGTGTGTGTGTGTATGTGTGTATGTATGTATATATATGTATGTATATATATGTATATATATGTATGTATGTATGTATATATATGTATATATATGTATATATATATATATATATATATATATATATATATATATGTGTATATATATATATGTGTATATATATATATGTGTATATATATATGTGTGTATATATATATATATATATATATATATATATATATATATATATATATATATATATATATATATATATATATGTGTATATATATATATATATATATATATATATATATATATATATATATATATGTGTATATATATATATATATATATATATATATATATATATATATATGTGTATATATATATATATATATATATATATTGGGTCGTCGAAATAGGTGACCCTTATTGTCAGTAATTCTGTCTGTTTGTTTGGATGTTTGTTCGTTTGTCATGAGCATAATTGGTGGTAAACGTGGGCGGATTTTGACCATACTCAGGTGGTATGACCTCGTGCTTTGGAAATTGTGATGGTTGCTGGGGACGCTTTGGTTCCCCAGCAACAACCGAAAAACCGTCAAAATCGGTACCGTTCACGCGAAATCAATTCCGAAAGCCATTATCCCACGTAGGGTTATGAAATTTGTCACAAATGATCTACAGGTGATGCTCTATCAAATATATTCCGGTTTTTGTGATATATGGAATACCTTACCCGCAGCGTGCCCTACAATTAGGGTATGCGTGAAAATTGGCGAAAATTGAAGGCCCCCTAGCAACCAGGTGAGTGCATCGATACTTATGAAACTTTGCAGGTTCATGGTACTCAATGAGTACTACAACTTTGCCTCAGGACATATTGACCAATTTCGCTTAGGTCAGGGGTCAAATGTCAATTAGTGCAAAAATCGATAATATGCGAGAGCTGGAGGTGCCTTTGCGCCAAATGCTACTCCTCCTCGGGTTATGGTCGGATGGTCATGAAAATTCACACTAAGCATCTGGAATACATTGTGCACGAAGGATCGAGCCGGATTTTCGATTTCGATCTTTGTTCACCCACAGCACCCCCTCGAACTTTGGGGATTTCCCATTTAAAACCGCATTTTCGGTACTTTTCATTCAAATGGATACCGAGTAGTTATCAGTAGATGGAACTGGATGAGATTTGATATGTATAATCTTAAGGTGATTCCCTATCCGCTATATGACATCCATTTTGCTCTATATCTTATAGTTTCCATGCTCGGCGACCCATCGCCACCGACCGGCTTGTATGTATGTGTGTGTATATATATATATATATATATATATATATATATATATATATATATATATATATATATATATATATATATATATATATATATATATATATATATATGTATATACACACACAAGCCGGTAGGCGGACATGGGTAGTCGACTACCCAATAGAACCTGACGCGATGGGCCTGTTCGATGGGGAATGACCTGAGGATTAAGCACAAGAAAATTCATGATTCTAGCTTCAAGGGTTAATGCTGCAGATTGTTTTTTTCGTTAAAATACCCCCACATGTCGAGGTTTTTCGGCCGTTGCTAGGCAAGGGAGGGGTCCATAGCAACAGTTCTTTCTCACACATAACGAGGGCATACCATGAACCTACCATACCAGTTTCATGTATATCTGATTCATAGTCTCTGAGATATAACGAACTTCGTTTTTTTATTGTTTTCGACCACGGTTCATTCAAAGTCTATCTTCTCCGACAGTTTTCATAGGATCCGGCTGGAAATTTTTGACAATATGGCTGAATGTACTGCCCACAGTCGCTCATGGCCCGATTTTTGATTTTTGAAAAAATAATTTTTTTATGATTTTTGTAAAATTTCAAAGTCCTGTTGCTAGGCAACGGTGGTGTCCATAGCAACGGTTCTCATTTTCACACAACTAGGTCATGGTATGAACCTACCAACCAAGTTTCATCGAAATCATTGTATTAACTGAAATAAAGTTTATAAACAAATAAAGGTAGAACATATCTCCAAAAAAAAAAAAAATAAAAAAAAATTTTCGACTCGATCGGCTCCCCAAGAAATATATATATATATATATATATATATATATATATATATATATATATATATATATATATATATATATATATATATATATATATATATATATATATATATATATATATATATATATATATATATATATATATATATATATATATATATATATATATATATATATATATATATATATATATATATATATATATATATATATATATATATATATATATATATATATATATATATATATATATATATATATATATATATATATACGGCTCTCCTGAAGAAGCGAGACCATAGAGAAAGAAGGTTCAAGGACAAAATAGAGAAAGACTGAAGATAAGGGATATTATGGATGGACAAGATGGATACAGAAGCAAACTTTCAGGAAGTTAGGCTGGAAAGAGGACAGGTGGGCTGGGGGAGGGTTAATGTGGTAGAATCAGTGTCATTGTTAAGTAATGGTTTCTCTTTTGGCATGATTGGGCAAAGGACATCTTCCTTTTTAAAAGTCACATAACATTTTATAGCATTTGAATAAGTAATGGACTTTGGCTGGTAAGTAAGAGCAATAGTTTCAAGATGAAAGGTGAAAGAAGTGTAGACAACTATTTGTGATAGTTTATGATGAAATCGATGCAGATTGTCAAACACATACTTCCTGGATACACTTGGCTGTGTCTGGCAATTTTCTCTGTTTGTTTTTTAAATATCTGGAGTGTGTGAGTGAGAGATGAATGTTTAAGTTGGTAGGTTAACTGGAGAAAGAGTAATTATGCATGCTCTAAAGGGAGTTGCAAACACAACTGCATTGTTTCGTCAGCAGAATATTAACCCATAATCGAATGGACATTATTGAGCGTGTTGCTGAGCGTTCATCAATGGCAAAGAGTTAGGGTCATCGTTAATCCCACAGTGCTGTTCCTCCACAAAAGTGTCCTGCTTTCTGTCCGACTTCTGCCGTCACACCAATGAAGAGCTTCAGCTGTCGAAGGGTCGTCATTTAATTTCAAGAGGTGCCTCGTGCTGCATCTCTACTTGCCAGTTTGTACGATTCCCGCATGGCTCTGTTCTTCAGAGATGAGTCCTGGATGAGTCAGAATTCATAAACTGACTGTTTCTGGGACAACCCGTTTTAATTTTGTCAGAATAGGAGTGATTTGGTGTCATTGCCATCAAGAAAGTCATGTGTCTACTTCTCAAATGTCATATATATATATATATATATATATATATATATATATATATATATATATATATATATATATATATATATATATATATATATACATACATACACTTACATATATATTGTTACGGCTGTGGAAATTCGCATTACACCATAAAGGGTCCTCAGGTGAGATATATCGGTAAGTTCATGTGTAGTTAGCCCAAACCCATTGTATAGAGTGAATATATGTGATCCATTCGGGCTGTGACGCTTCAGTTAGCCATTTTTCTTTTGCTGTAGTTAATTTGGTGCAAAAACAACAACGAACCTCGCCACAACCAACATCTCAACGATCACGCCATTCACTACACGACGCCACCTTCCACAACTACGCTACCACATCTTCGCCACTCCCCATTCAACGAGCACCGTGCGGGCGCGTGCAAGAACAAAAACCAATAACGCTTGTGGGGTTTTCCCGCCTGATGCTTCCGCCTGAATCCCCCCCACCACGCTTGGTGTGAAGGGGAGGGGTGCGGCAGCTCGCTCCCGATTGGTGGATGCACAGCGTGAGGCGGTCGGAGTGGGGGCACGCCCCCTTCGAGAGCTTTCTGGAAACGCCTCAAAGGGAAGTGGAGACAGAAATGAGGCGGGGCAACGGGGCGGAGCCGGCCCCTACAAAAGGCGTGGGCGTGAAGAGTCGTCGTGGTTGGTTGGTTGTTCCCTTGTCCCGGTTGGAAGCAAGAGGCTCTTGGTTCATTCAAGCGATTGACAAAAGGCATGGACGTGAAGGTCGACGAGAACGTCGTTCCTTTTCCTGTTCCCTTGTCCCTGAAGGGGAATTGTGGAGAGTTGCGGTGATCGTCCCTGGTCGGAGGTTCTGTTCGTTCGTCCGAGCTGTCGGGCGGACGACACGTGCAGGCGCGCGGCACGAGCTCGCGGACCACACCGGAGGGACTCGGAGTTACGGTCGCCAAGGACTTGACGCTCTCAGGGAAGTCGAGACTTCCATTTATTTTGGGTTTTGTGTAAACGTGTGTGTGTGTGGCGCCAGTCTGGAAAAGTAGAACTGTTTAAGTGTTGTAATAATTATATTCGGTTGTAGCTCTGCATTGTGTCCTTGCTTTTGTTTCTGTGCTTTGATTGTAGACGTGTATGAAAACTGTTGCTGTGTAAATTCGTGCTTGTCTGTGCGTGTGTGTAATCAAGTGCTTGCTTGTCCCATTGTTCCCCCTTTTCGTTTCGTCTTTTCCTTCAATTGAATCTCCATCTTGCATCACGTAAGGGATTAATAGTGGGTTTTAAAACACCCGGTGAGTAATCGGAACCGTCAAGGCCGACGATAACTCCCCTCGGTTATCCCTGTGATACGGAACGAATCGCTTAAGCAGTTCGTGCTCGGAGTCGGCCTGTGGCGTGGTCCCATCCCTCGGCAGATTACCTGCGCGGGTACTTAGGTATATCGACATTCGGCGATTCACCCTATTTCGCGCGGGTAGACTGCGGACTGAGTGGTGGTGGGGTTAAACCCCCACCCGTAATTGGTTTCTGGCGGTAGTCCCAGGAGGGTCACAACTGAATTGTCCGTTCCGGTGGGTGAGGCGGCCGCCATTTGAGTCAAGCGGCCGATCGCACGCTGGACGGGCCAGAATTCGCAACAATATATTTGTATATATATATATATATATATATATATATATATATATATATATATATATATATATATATATATATATATATATATATATATATATATATATATATATATATATATATTTGAGGTTTCCCGCCGGCGCGTCGCCATGAGCACGACCCTTGATGAAGCAGTGGGGCCGTCTCGGCTCGATCGCCTGGAATTTACAGATCGCTGGCCCGGGTAAGTCAGGGTTGACGGGTCCTGGTTATTTTGGACTGAAATACGCCAATGGGGAGATCACGTGGGGTAGGGTTAATTGCCAACTTCAACCTACCTTCGTACCCACGTGATCCAGCTACCGGGGTACTTCACCCTCGGCGGAACTTGTACGGAAGCGATCCGCTGAAGCGGCCCGTTCCGTGTGCGTAGCCGAGCGGTGATATCGCCGAATTCCGCCGGCCCGATTATCTTGTGACCCTTGCAATGGTCGACTAATCCCTCACACGCACAAACAACATGCTCAGCCAATGAAGGAAATGACACGACGAGCTGAGTACATTTAACAATTGGGGTTTTATTACAAATAAAAAGGGAATCGTTCGGAGCACGCAAGGGAAGATTTATACCGAATAAAAGAAATGCAAATAATATACAGCACAGGCACTTATGCAATTTTACTACTTACAAGACGGGCACCACAAACAGACACACGCACACCCAGACAGAAATGGACCCCCTGGGTCTTTAATGGGACCTCCAACCCGGAGGACAGTCAGGCTGAGGGTCAGGGTAGCTGGCTACCTGTCCACGAGCGCGCAGCTGGACGTCCCCTGGTCGTGAGACTGGTGTCGCCATCCCAGCCTGGCGGAAGGCGACGACGCGAAGCTCTGGGGCCGGGACGAGGTCGTTTCAGAAGCCAAGGTCATGAGCTGGGCAGAGAAGAAATGGGAGAAGACAAGCAGGAAACAAACGACCCCGAAAATCTCCTCAGAACAAACCTTGTATCGGCCCCCTCCTGCTCAACGAATGCTTCTCTCCTCCCCACTCGCCCTCCCATTGGACCGGAGGCCCCATGTGACTCCTCGTCCGCTCCCAATTGGACAGGCGTGCGGTGGGCGGGGCACTCCCTCCCTTGGGCGGAGTCTTCAACGTCGGGGGGGGGGGACATTCGTAGCTCTGCCTACGGCCTCTCCTCAGACCGCATGGTTAATGGCGACGGTGCTGGGTCAGAGGCAGAGCGCGGAAGATGCTGGCTCCCCGCCGATTGGCCACCGTGGCATGGTGACATCACTTGGACCCGCCCCTGGCACAGGAAGCTGAGCAACATGTCTCTTCAGGGCTCCGCCCACCCCTACGTCGGCCAGGGCGAGGTGAAGGAAGCGAGGCGAGGGTGATACGGTGTGGTCGGCGGTGCAGTCGGTGGTGTAAAAATAAAAGAAAACCTAACTATGCTGTTAAAGAAAACCTAACTATTAAAACAACTTCACAGCGCAGGAACATTTAATTACCCATTAGACCAGGGTCGGGACTCTAACTGGCAACATGTACTTACCGATATAACTGAGCTAAAGGAGGTGAATGTTGAGTGCGATAGCTTTCCAAATCCACAACAATATATATATATATATATATATATATATATATATATATATATATATATATATATATATATATATATATTTACTTTCTCATCTCGCCATTTGACTCTCGAGGCCATGTTGGCTTGCTGGTGGAAGAACGATTCCGGTTGATAAACTGGCAATTAGGCGATCGCTCATGCTTGCCAAATCCTCGGAAGTTGCGTGTTTTTCCATGACGGGCCTTGTGAAAGCAAAACTTTGTTCGGAAATCGACTCCAGACTGTGAACTGCCTGGGAACCTCGCACCGATGGCATCGTGGGCAGCGGTGACAGCTTGTTCTTCATTCATCAAAGGTCACAAACATTGTAACCAAATTTTGGTGGTTCGTGCACCATAAAATAACGAACAAAACAAGATGGGTTGCTCCTTCACCTCTCTCGAAAATGCATCTGACAAAAGTGGTTCAAGTTGGAACCACTTTTGTTTATACTCGTCACTGAGTTTGCATGCACGTGATCATAAAGATGTTACGTCATTTTTTTTGAGGTGTTCTCCAGCTTTTGACGCACAATTGTTCCATTGGAGTGGAAGCTTTCATTTGCTTCCAGCTTCGAATTATGACGTGTACATAGCCAGTGCAGGATGTCATTCTTAATCCTGAAGTGTTGTTTGTTAGAAACCTCTCTACTTTCCGGTGCTTTTTTAAATACAAATGTCATTAACAGGCAGTCGTCGTACTGCATGCCGTTAAGTCTATAAATTTCAACAGGCTTCGTGCCATCATTCTCCGTTCCACCTTCTTCGTTTTCCCTTTTTCTGCCATCTTGATTTTTAACATCTGCACGTCGTGTGTCAAAGCAGGAAACGTGATTATGGATATTTGGTTTCCAACATTATCAACAAATTTCCTGAAAAAATAAAAATTTCGTCGACACACATTGCAGCTCTTCCATAAACTAAATTCCAGGTCAAGTCGACACACTCTCAAATATGTACTTGACTTGCCTTGTGTGATGTTTGATGTGCTCAAAAGCGAAGAGCCAGCAAAAACTTTTTGTTTGTTTGTTTTTTTAAAAGTGCGATCATCTTCAACCAAGGGCCTATAATGGATGCACAGTCGGCTTCCGCCACCGATTATACTTGCTCTCACTCCAGTCAAGTTGCTCTTGCCGTTGTCAATAGTTACTCCCACATTGTCATGGTTGCCTGAGAGCAGTTCTATGCTGTACGAGCCAAGCTTGTTCCAAATGGTGAATTGCCTCTAAAAGTGTTGCGCTTCACGTGCTTCCATGGTGAAAGTTGCCATTTTTGGGGTTGTTATAAACACTGTGCACAATGCATTGAGGAATCTACAGCCCATTCGCTCGTGTAGTGGGAGACTGTATGTCTGTCCGTCTCGAGACTGTCCAAAAGTTAAATGTATAAATTGTTTGTGTCCTAACTTTTTTTTTACCGTTTCAGATTTTGCCATTAAATTTTCAACAAATCTTTATGATGATAATATGGAGAACACAAATTAACTCGAGTGTTCATCGAACACCTTACCTCGCACAGTCTTGAGAAAAGTGACGTGGGAAGGGTCTTTTAAATTCTTACCGATGCTGATGCAAAAACAAACAAACAACAAAACAAGTACATTTTTCATTTTTCTGATTTTGATATGGTGTTGATAAGTTGGTGCAGTTAAGTGATTCTTCTCCATTGAGTGATCGGGCGAAAATGATGAACAGTGTAGCACAATTTCTCAAAAAGGTCTGGACGAGTTATGATCAAACTAGGCGGATGAGTTCGGGTTCGGTAGCAAGAACAAGCCGATTCGATTTTGGTTCAGGTCTGGATCCAGATCCAGCCTACCAGATGAGGTTCATAATGTAAACTGTTCAGCCTGGAGGAGGTATGCGCTCGACCGAATGCCGTTCTAGTTCAACATGTTGCAGTGCTTGTTTGTGTCCTTCGTGACATCCCTAAAATCAGTACGTTTCCTGTTTGGAATGATTTTCAATTTTGTTTTACTGCCAGACAGGTAGACGGAGTAAAATAATTATTATACTCCTCTGTGGGCATGCATGCTCAGGATCAGAGTCGATATAATTTCCCACGTTCATTGCCAAAGTACTAACTGCTAAACTTCAGGTTTGTGTTCCGATTCATGTTCCACATTGTTACCTCCGCCACCGAAGGTGAACGAGGTTATGTTTTCACCCCTTTCTGTCTGTCTGTCTATCTGTGTGCAGGATATCTCAAAACGTTTTGGACAGATCCGGATGAAATTTTGTTTACAGGTTGGGTATGTGACAAGGATAAACTGATTAGATTTTGGTGAAGATCCGGATCCAGATCCAACGACCAGAATTTTTGAAAGTGATTCTTCACCATTGAGAGATCGGGTCAAAAACGATATAGTACTGTATAGCATGATATTTCAAAAATGTATTGGGCCCGATATGTTCTCGTGGATCAGGTATTACGTGGCGGAGGTATGCGCTCTACCGAGTGTCCTAGTTCAAAATGTAACATTGAATTTAAATGAAGTTGTCGCTTGATCATCGACTCACGTCTGAAGAGAGACAGACAAAGTGAACCAATTGCTTCACCCCACTTTTCTCTTCACACGTGTGGCATAATAATTGGGTCAAAATGTCAAAGAACAATGTCAGAGTAAGTACAAACAGTCCTTTATTAGCTCGTCCGCCACGTAGCGCCACACGGCCGTGTTTTGTCATTGCTCCGTGTTCCTTTACTCTGTCCATCTTGCATGTTGAGATGCTTTCTAGTTTTTTCCATTTGAGCTTTTGTCATCATGTTTTCAACAAACCTTCATCATGAGAATATGGAGAACACCAATTGTCGAACACATGGTCTGGCAGCTCAAATTATTTAATTTCTTTGAATCTGGGCTTTTTTTATTTTTATTTTATTTTATTTTATTTTGAATAAAGTTTCATTTTGAGTTTTTTTTTTTCTAGTTTATAACATTTATTGCTTCCATACTCGTACAACCCACCATTGGGACTCCCACTCCTTCCTTTCTCTGTCCAATGCTGTTTTTTTTCTGAATTCGTAGTTTACATTTACAGTTGGAAGGAATTTGAGAATTACGGAAATAGCAAAGAATTTTGTGTGGGAGCAACCGTTAGCAAGCTCTCTCATCGTTATCAGAAGAAAACATTAAATTCAACATCGATGCCCTTAAGGCAGAGCAAAAGGAAGCCATAGGGACCGATTCACCTCGCAGTGATGCAATGCCGGCAATGCTGGTCCGTGGTGGGATTTCCCTGATCGTGGTCGGAAGCGATCGTTGTGGTCAAAGCTCATTTACTTTTGAGCAATTATAACTGCTTCTGTTTTCTGGAGGATGTACTCCACTGCAACTTTAGTTGTGTTGCCATCAGCTTGAAGGATGAAAGTGCAAATTAAAAGATTTCGATTTTCAGTTAACATATATATATATATATATATATATATATATATATATATATATATATATATATATATATATATATATATATATATATATACATACATTCTAAAACATGTTGGGGCAAAGCAAACTGTGTATGTTCGGGTCGATTTATGTTCAGATATTTGGTGTACAGCACTCTGTTGGTGAGAGGTGTTTGAGTCGGGTGGGGTTCTTCAATTGTGGATGTTTTATTTATTTATTTTCTCTTAAAAGTAGGGATCACCTTTGTGTGGACTCATTGTGAAGAATGAATGCCATCGCACGAAGCCATATCCGATGTTTATAGCTTTGTACGAATTGAGTAAATGAAAGGAAACATTCAACTGGATGAATTGGTCACGTGGACAAAGGCTCAGATCCAAGGCACTTCAGCCACAGTATGATGACTACCACTCTGGTTGAAACGTTGAACCTGAGCCCTTTTCCAAATGATGCGTTCATTTAGAATTGATGTGACCCATGCTTTACTTAAGTAAATGTCTTTCCCCAGCTCTCCCCGATTCATTATTATCATTATTGTTTTGTATATTGCAGACAAACACCAAGCAACCTCTGCACTTGTGCAGAAACAAACCTAAAGTGCTGGGGGATGAAGCCGAGTAAATAGCTGAAAGAGAGAAGACAGTGGCCGGAGAAGACATTTTCAGGTAGAGGAAGAGACATAGGAGGCCAAAACCTGTTGGGTTAGAGCAGAAGAACGTGTTCCCCCCCCTCCCCTCCCCCGAGGCCATCATCATGGAGCGAGGGGTGCGCTCTCCTCCAGAAGATGCGACCCAGCTCGGCATTGCACACGGAACGTCATGTCCTCGGAGTCCGAGGGCTGCAGAAGTAGGCCGTGCGCCTGAAGCACACGCCGAGGGAGCCAGGTTAACCGATCCGCCCAATGTTTTGCCTCCCACCGTGGCACGCGGAAACTCTGCAGATGCCCTGGGAGCTTTGCGGCTTAAGTTGCACGCTGCAAAACGGACTAAGAAACCACCTAAGAGCTTGGAAAACTTTATCTGCCGGCCTGCTATTAAGCTTACCATCAAGCCAGCTGGCAGGACCAGCGAGAAGGAAGCCTACAAGGAAGGAAGCTCCAGAAAGAAAAAGGTAGATGTGTGCGTGCGTGCATGTGTGCGCGTGTTTACACACTGACGAAGAAATGGTTGCTTTTCAATGTGTTTCAATATTCGTTCATTCAAGCAACTTGTTTCAGTATTTGTTTTTGAAATTACATATACAAGCAAAAATAACCAGGTGGACAAGTTTGTTACTGACCAAATGAAATACCTTGCTCATCAACAACTTAAACTGTTAGCTTAAACAAACGTGCATGGAACAGTCTGTGTTTCCCAAAGCATTTCATTACGTTAGGAATAAAATTGTCCAACCGGTTATTTTTGTGTTAAATAATTCCGAGGAATGACTGAATGGGTTGTCATATTGAAATCTATCCGAGGAATGACTGAATTTGTTGTGACGAGACCTTTTGAGGGTGATGGTGTTTCATTGACGTTTCTGTAAAGGTGTGTTGTTGTTATTTTATATCACTTACTATTCTGGAAATAGCACTCACTGTGTGAGATGACCGGCACCGGGATGTTTTCTCACAATGCTGCATTCTGATTGAGCCATGGGGTTTTGCCGGAGATTACAGGTGTCCTAATTTGTTGTTTGTGGGGTGGGGGGGGGTTGCACTTAAACGTTTTTACCTGGTACTTGGTTTTGAAATGTTATTTTATTGACATTTTAGTTTGTATTACTGCATTTATTGTGTGTGTGTGTGTGTGTGTGTGTGTGTGTGTGTGTGTGTGTGTGTGTGTGTGTGTGTGTGTGTGTGTGTGTGTGTGTGTGTGTGTGTGTGTGTGTGTGATTTGTGCTTTGTCGGCTCAATCCTTGCTGCTGCTCAGTGCAATAGGATTTTGGAACATTTACTCATCGCTCTGTAATGTTAAGGGCTCTTAAAAGTGTCTACATCAATTGCTGTTTGTTTCTTACTGTGGATGGAACCAATTTGACAGCTTGCTGATCTCGCTATGGTGTTTTGTGGGGGTGGGTGATTATGGAATGCTGTCGATCAGAGTGACTGCTGAGCCACTTATTTATTTATTTTTATTTTCTATTCAACAACATGTCAAACTGCCAACAGTTGGGGGTGGGGAGGGAGGTCAGGGCTTATGGCATGACATCAGGTATTGGGGCACTCACTGATGGTGGTACTTGTGATTAAATTGTTTTGCAAATGCTGAGCATTACCTGTTGTGAAGCTGTTCTGCATTCAACTGAACCATAATATATGATCTATGATTTAAACTTAAAGGAACAGTTTCTTCTCCACCTGACAGTTGTCACATTTTATTTGGTTGAAGAAGGATTGTTCCTCTTTTTTCCCCCACCTGTGGAACCAACTTCCACATCCTCTTCAATCCCATTCTTCCCTCCAGATGTTCAAGACAGCTGTTCACCTTCTTCTTTGATCGTCCCAAATCCAAAACCATGGTCTTTTCAACTCCCTTTAACCACCCTAACCCACCTCTTTGGAAGTTTGCAGTTTTTCTTTTGTCAGACTTTGCTTCTGCATCCATACCCCTCATGTCTTTCCCATACCCTTTATTTTTTCTCATTACCTCTGCCACCGAAGGTGAAGGAGGTTAAATTTTCACCCCTTTCTGTCTGTTTGTTTGTTTGTTTGTGTACAGGATATCTTAAAAAGTTGTGCATGGATCCGGAAGAAATTTTGTGGACAGGTTCGGTGTGTGACGAGGAAGAATTGATTCAATTTTGGTGAAGATCCAGATCTGATAATTTTTTAAGTGATTCTTCACCATTGAAAGATAATGCTAAACTTATATATGTATATATATATATATATATATATATATATATATATATATATTTATATGTATATGTATATGTATATATATGTGTATGTATATGTATATATATATATATATATATATATGTATATGTATATGTATATATACAGCTCTGGAAAAAATTAAAAGACCACTGCAAAATTATCAGTTTTTATCCCCCGCCACGTGGCGGAAGGGGGATATTGTTGTCACCTGGTTATCCCCCACCGCATGACGGAAGGAGGATATTGTTGTCACCTGGGTCCTCCGTCCGGCTGTCCGTCTGTCTGGCCGGCTGTCCGTCCGTCCGTCCGTCTGGCTGGCTGGGTGTCAACATTTATAGCTGAGTGCGATAACTCATAAACTATTCACCATATCGATTTGAAATTTGGGTTACACATGTACCACCTGAAAAGGAAGAAGCCTATTGATTTTGGGCATGGCCGGATCCAAGATGGCCCACTGTGGCGGCCATCTTGAAAAAAATGTTTTTTGTAATAAATGGAAAACCGTTTATCTGATTTCAATTATTTTTCAATGGTGGGGGATTCCCCATCTCTGATGGTATATTTCTGGTTTTACTATTTATAGGTATGTGTTAGAGTAACATGAACATTTTTGTTTTATTCTATAAACTACTGACAACATTTCTCCCAAATTCCGAATGAAAATATTGTCATTTTGAGCATTTATTTGCAGAAAATGACAACTGGTCAAAATAACAACAAAGATTCAGTGTTTTCAGACCTCAAATAATACAAACAGAACAAGTTCATATTCATTTTTAAACAACACGATACTAATGTTTTAACTTGGGAAGAGTTCAGAAATCAATATTTTGTGGAATAACCCTGATTTTCAATCACAGCTTTCATGAATCTTGGCATGCTCTCCACCAGTCTTTCACATTGCTGTTGGGTGACTTTATGCCACTCCTGGCGCAAAAATTCAAACAGCTCGGCTTTGTTTGATGGCTTGTGACCATCCATATTCCTCTTGATCACATTCCAGAGGTTTTCAATGGGGTTCAGGTCTGGAGATTGGGCTGGCCATGACAGGGTCTTGATCTGATGGTCCTCCATCCACACCTTGATTGACCTGGCTGTGTGGCATGGAGCATTGTCCTGCTGGAAAAACCAATCCTCAGAGTTGGGGAACATTGTCAGAGCAGAAGGAAGCAAGTGTTCTTCCAGGACACCATTGTATGTGGCTTGATTTAGGAGTCATTCACAAAAACAAATCTGCCCGATTCCAGCCTTGCTGAAGCACCCCCAGATCATCACCGATCCTCCACCAAATTTCACAGTGGGTGCGAGACACTGTGGCTTGTAGGCCTCTCCAGGTCTCCGTCTAACCATTAGACGACCAGGTGTTGGGCAAAGCTGAAAATTGGACTCATCAGAGAAGATGACCTTACTCCAGTCCTCTACGGTCCAATCATTATGGTCTTTTGCAAACCTCAGCCTGGCTCTTCTTTGCTTCTCATTGATGAAGATGAAGGGCCGTCCTCGCCGTGCACTTCACCCCAGCTGCCGTTTGCCATTCTTTTTGTAGGTCACTTGATGTCATCCTACGGTTGTTGAGTGACATTCGAATGAGTTGGCGGTCATCCCGGTCAGTGGAAAGTCGTTTTCGCCCTCTTCCAGTCTGTAGCTTTGTTGTCCCCAATGTCTGCTGCTTGACCTTGTTCTTATGAACCGCCGTCTTTGAAATTTTAAGGATGGAAGCAACGTGAGGCTCACCGTATCCCTCTGCCAGTAAAGCCAGAAATGAACCCTTCTTTTCCTCACTCAAAACTTTTCTTTTCAACTCTTTTGGCATGGTCAATAGTTTTTTTTTTTATTCCAATTACTTTTGAGGGACTACGAGCACTGTTTTTGCCATCCAGCTGGTCCTATTGCAAGAGGATAGTGATGACCACAGCAGTGGTTTTTATACTTTTCCTTGTTAAACAAGATTCGGTTCAGGTGATCACCGAATCAGTACCTCACTAAGTAGAATGAGGTGTGCCTGTGTTGGAATTCAACAGACACTGGAATGGAATGGCTGCCATACATGTGAAGATGCTGATTTAAATTTTTTTTGGAGTGGTCTCTTATTTTTTTCCAGAGCTATATATATATATATATATATATATATATATATATATATATATATATATATATATATATATATATATATATATATATATTTATATATATATATATACATACATCACGATATCTCAAAAAGTTGTGGATTGATTCGGATGAAACTTGGTGTACAGGTTCGGTGTGTGACGAGGAAGAATCGATTAGATTTTGGTGAAGCTCCGGATCCGACCACTATAATTATTTTAGTGATTCTTCACCATTGAGAGATCGGGCTAAAAACGATAGAGAGAATCATATCTCAAAAAGTTAAGGACGGATTCGGATGAAACTTGGTGGACACCTTGGGTGTGTGACAAGGAAGAATTCATTCGATTTTGGTGAAGATGCGAATCCGGATCTGCACACGGTGATTATTTAATTTTTAAAGTGATTCTTCACCATTGAGAGATCGGGCCAAAAACGATATCGTACTGGATAGCGTGATATCTCAAAAATGTATTGGGCCCGATATGTTCTCGTGGATCAGGCATTTACGTGGGGGAGGTACACGCTCTACAGAGTGCCCTTCCAGTTCAACTCTGCTGTTGTGTTCCCCTAATGTTTCTACTGTTGCTTTTGTTCTGTTGCATCCTGATCCATTCTATGTTCTTGCTGTTCCATGAGCCTCGACTTTGCATCCAATTTTTTTGGCCTTGGGTAAATGGCTTCTTTGTTTCGGAATGCAAAAACAATCAAACAAAAAAACAATCGATTGTCATAAAAACGACAATTGAATGTTTACTCTGATTGTTAGAAATTTCCCATTTAATTTTGGTAGATTGCTTAAAGGTCCCCTGACATGCAAAACTTTCTGGTGATTTATATATTAACTTGACGTTCCTAGTGAAGAAATCACCCATCTTTTTAAAAAAAAATCAAAAATTGGATAATTAGAGCAATATTTCACTCATTTATTGTGCTTTTCACAACTTGCTATGCCCTGCCCCTAAAAAAGTTAACTTCAGCGAATCGCAGCGTTGACGTCACATACAGAAACTCGCACAAGAGTGGAGTGACTCGAGATCTCTAAAGTCTAGACCAGCATTTCTCAACCTTT
>NC_140968.1:4286812-4314312 GCF_056783735.1 Eptatretus burgeri | reverse complement strand
AGACACACAGACACACAGACACACAGACACACAGACACACAGACACACAGACACACAGACACACAGACACCTAACTCCGGTGACTTCCGATATGTTCGTGCATTCTGATTGGTGACCGGTTCTGACTTTTCACTACTCCATTAGGTCAGACAGCTCATATCACATGGTTGGAATGGATGCTGAGGATGAGGACGATGAGGAGGACGACGATGGAAATGATTAGAAGTTGCATAGTTACAAGATGGACAAACTAAATGGAGAATAAGCATTCAACAAGTACAAGATGAATATTTATCAGAGAAAACATGAACCACCCTATTAAATCTATTTTAAAGCTTTGACATTTTTATATTACTTATAAGCTGTATATAAGTTCAACCTGGTCGAAGTTGGGAATATCCATATTCAAAAATGTAGACACCACCAACTCGTAGAGTTGCCCAGGCGGCAACGTTGGGGTCTTATGTTTTGACCACAAAGTCCTGTTCATCCTGGACTGTGTAGACATCATGCGCCAGATACCTGACCAAGAGGGAGGGAAGTTTGGGGAGGAGGGTAGGCTGTGTCAGTATTGTAGAAAAAGAACAAAAACTTGTGAATAGCTTTGTGTGGCATTTTGTTTTTGCATGCACCATTTTGGTGCCCATCCCAAGTTGTCCTCCAGGTATTGAGGTAACGACAAAGTGTGAACTGGCAGTACATGTCGATCAGACGAGGCAGGGCGAGCACATCACCCCCTCTCACTGAAAGTTGTTAGTGAGCAAATTGTGTTTATATTTCCACGGAAGTTGTACTTTTTGTAGAAGCCTCGGATTGTGTTGCCAGTGCCTCGGTGCACGATTGACCCATTCAGCACTACCTCTCGACTGCAGTGTGAGTCCATACTTCCCAGGACATGGTTTTAGCTGCTTATACAAGATTTGTTTGTACCATCTACCATGGTGAGCTATGAGCCAAAGGAGTAATTAAAGGAGTAATAATAAAATATTTCAGCAATACAACAATTGCAATACCTCCTTAGACATCGAGTGCATATGCATGATGTCCGCCATTCTCACGGCACATTGGGGCACAAGATAATTTTTCTCCACGTGCGATGTGAAAACCGACACAAAATACCATGTGTTATGGTATTATTTATTCGCCATCTTAGTTTAATGTATGCTTCGTATTATCTGGAAAAGAAAGAAAAGAAAACAACAAATACATGCCATAAACAAATGTTCGCTAAGCAGCTAAAATGTGTCCTGGGACTTATGACTCACCCTGAAGGTCGATCAAGGCACCATTGCATCATTTGTTGTGCAGATGATTGCACCTTCCTGTGTCGGATTGGGGTGGTGGGTGTCGGGGTGGTGCTGACTTGTCCACCAGACTGCGGTCTATTGGGTTAACCTGAGGTGGTCCCTTCAGGTGGATGCCTGGAATGTCCTATCCCTAAGAAAGGATGATCACCTGTCTCTGTTATCATCTGAGCTCCAGCGTTTGAACATCGTTATTGTACCACTCTCAGAGGTTCAGAGACCGATAGTGGTGAGAATATGGCAAGTGGTTACACCTTCTACTGGTCTTGTTGCTCTGATGGTTACCATACCCAAGGAGTTGCTGGAACTGTGTCCAATAAGCTGACTTCCATGACAATTGAGGTAACACCGGTCAATGAGCGTATTATGAGACTGAGGATTCGTCACTCCTTGGTTGTCATTTCCCTGTTTAGCTCACCTGGAATGCATTTCCGGAGCGATTTATGGAATGGAGCGTCATCCGTCTGTCCGTCTATAAACACTTGCAACTTCTCTGAAACTACGCACATGAGTTTGATGAAACTTGACCACAACCTCCATCACCCAGTGTGTACTGAAGTGTGTTCATGGCATAAAAAAATCAGGGTGTGTGTGTGTGTGTGTGTGTGTGTGTGTGTGTGTGTGTGTGTGTGTGTGTGTGTGTGTGTGTGTGTGTGTGTGTGTTTTTTGGCCACCCAAAATAGGTATTTGGAAAGCACACACAATTTCAATGAAACTTGACCAAAACCTTTTTTTATCCATAACTTGCATCAATGATTTGGATAATGGGGTAAAGAGTCAGCTTTCCAAATTTGCAGATGACACAAAGCTTGGAGGAAAGGTGGATAGCAGAGGGGGTGGTGATCTGATTCAGGAAAGTATTGATACTTGCATAGGTTGGGAAAAAGATTGGCAGATGTAATTTAACCTGAGCAAGTGTAAGGTGTTGGGGATGGGAAAGAACAATGAAAATAGAGATTACAAGTCTGGAGGCGGCGATGGTTCACGAGCAACGTACACTGTTCGCCTTTTTTATTTTTTGACCTTCGAGGGGACGCCACGGGCAAACTGGCGGGAATCGGGAAAAACGTAAATGATGAAAGTTGTCATACTCGAAGAGCGCTACTTGCATACCAACTTTCATTCAAAACAGTTGAAAACCCAAGGGGCTCGATGCCCAATTTATTGATTTTTTTTTTGACATTTTCTAAGTTCGTGACCTTGTGACCTTGATCTTGGGACGAAAATGAAAAATCGAGTTCCGTGGGGCTATGCAGGTGCCATTGGGCTAACCAAATACCGAAACCCTTGCCAGATTCGACAAACCCCCTCGGAGAAAATGTTACTTGAAACCGGCTAGCCCATAAAAACACGTTTTTTGGGCGTGGCTTCGTCCATAATGGGCGCAGCACGCCCATTCTCAGAAAAACGCAACTAGATCATGATACAAACCTCGCACCCTAATTTTATCAAGATCGGATCAAAACCCACGGAGCTATGCTCGGGACAGACAGACAGACACACACCCCTAACGAATATAGTGGTCACTTACTGACTCGTGAACCAACAGGAGGTAAGGGGAAATTTTGGAGCGTGTCACACAGCAGAAGGATCTGGGGGTGGTAATAGATACGGGAGGTAAGCAGGTAGCACAGTGCCAGGCAGCTATAGGGAGAGCAAATAGGGTTTTCGGCTGTATTCGGAGGGGGATCTTTTATAAATGAAAGAGATGGTGTTAACATTGTACAGGAATTTAGTGAGGGCCACATCTAGAATATTATGTGCAGTTTTGGTCCGCACAACTTAGGAAGGACATGGATGACATCGAGATGATTCAGTGCAGGGCTACTAGATTGATTCCGGGCCTAACTCAACTCAGCTATGATGAGCGGCTGAAGGAGACGGGGCTTTATACACTAGAAAGGAGGCGGTTGCGAGGAGATATGATAGAGATGTTTAAGATAATGAAAGGTATAGATAAAATAAGTGAAGTTGAATTATTCAACAGAGTAGACAGAGATAGGACCAGGGGCCACAACCTGAGAGTAAAGACGAGGAGAGAGTAAAGACGAGACTGTAGTAAGGCAAGGGACTTTTACTCAGAGAGTAGTTGATGTATGGAATGCTGGGTGTGCTCTGGCTTTCAAAATTAATTAGCCACTGTGGCTAATCCAGGTTTAGAATGATTAGCCACAGGAGAAAGGAAATAGCCACATATTTTATTCAAAACTTTTTTTTAGCAATATGAAATAAGTTAATTTTATGGCGGATGTGTTAGCTTGATGGGTGAGGTTGGTTGGATGAGTGAGTTGGATTGTTCAGATTGGTTGGATGAGTTAGTTTGACGTGTGAGATTGGTTGAATGAACGACCATCAGGGGAGGTGATGATTGTGAGGGGTGGTGGTGATGGTGTGTGTGTGTGTGTGTGTGTGTGTGTGTGTGTGTGTGTGTGTGTGTGTGTGTGTGTGTGTGTGTGTGTGTGTGTGTGTGTGTGTGTGTGTGTGTGTGTGTGTGTGTGTGTGTGTGTGTGTGTGGGGGTGGGGGTGGGGGGTATGGTCATTGTGCCTTTAGTAGGCAGTAGTGGGGGACGGGGGTGGTTGTTGACTAGGATTGGACCAACCTCATGCCAGTCAAACTCACTCATCCAACAAATCTCACCCAACAACTTCACTCATCCAACCAATCTCACACATCAAACTCACTCATCCATCCAATCTCACACATCAAACTCACACATCAAACTCTCTCATCCAACCAATGTCACACATCAAACTCACACTTCCAACCAATGTCACACATCAAACTCACTCATACAACCAATCTCACCCATCAAACTCACTCATCCAAACAAACTCTCTCATCTACTACAGGTACTCGTCCTACTACAGGTACTACTACTGATTGTGTCAAAACTCACCTGGCAACCACTGACCCAACAAAGCATGTCGCGCCGAATCATTTCGGGAAAAAATTTTTTTTTTTCAAAAATGTAATTAAATTTTGAGACGAGAATAGTGGAAATCATGCGTAATTTCGGTCGATTTTTTTTATTTTTTTTTACTAGAAAGTAGTTTAAAACTACTAAAGTTAGTATGTATAAGCTTGTACGAAATCGAGTGTGATTCCCGTAATCAAAACATACAAAATGGCGGCCATCTCAACGAAGGTTGAATTCTGTGCTAAAATCACCCAAAATTCGTCTTAAACTGGTAAAAAAAAAAACCACTAAAACATGGATTAGCCACAGTGACTAATGAGTGGTTTAAAATATTAGCCACAGGTAAAGGGGTTTCGCCCTGTGGTGAGCGGCAGCGCTCACCCAGGAATGGTCTCCCTGGAAAGGTAATGTCAGCAGAAACAGCAGATAAGTTTAAATTGGAATTAGATAGGTACCTGGAAGTTATGGAGATGGAGGGGTATGGGGATGTTAACTGAAGTTTGAGCATTGATGGGTGATTGTGTACGGAGTGCTGTTGATGAGGGTCTCATCAAGGGGTGTTGTGTGGTTGATGATGATGTGTGTTTTTTTACCCAAGACCGTCTTTGCCCATGCCCCCTCCCCTGAAAATAAAATAAAAAAATATACAGATAAACTACAAAAATCACCAAAAAACCGTTGCATTTTTCTTCTTTTGACCTGCTGTTGATGTGGAACAGGCATGATGGGCCGAATGGCCTCCACTAGCATCCAATTTCCTTCTGTATCCTTGTGTAACCTTCACCTGTGATGTAACAATGTTTGTTCAAGGCATTAGAAAAAGCTGGGTCTAAGGGGTTCTACGGGGGGTTGCCCCCCAAAATAGGTATTTGCTTTCTTCTCAGAAACTACACACACTTTTGATGAAACTTGACCACAACTTTCATGACCCGTGATGTACCAAAGTTTGTTCACGGCATTAAAAAAAAATCCCAAAGGTATGAACTTTCTTCTCCGTTCCATATTTTGTACGTCATCTACACCAATCAGTGGTTCCCTAGTTTTCTTATCCAGCTGATACCAGGCATCCAGGGGTATTGCCCCTGTTTTTTCTGTATATGCTGTGAGGCGAGTGATCTCACTGTGAAGGAGGCATTCTATGCCATGCTTGAGTCTGTGGTTGATGAGTGCCCCAGGTGAGATACTCTTGTCGTCTTGGGGGATTTCATTGCATCAACTGGCACCGATAGGGATAGTTATGAGACATGTGTTGGTCCCCATGGGTCTGGAACTGTGAAGCAGAATAGCACTAAGTTCCTTGACTTTGCCAAAGCACTAAGCTCCTTGACTGCTGGGCAGGTTACTTTGAGTGGCTGAACCAGGCTGATCCACCAGCTGTTGAGTTAGATGTCAGGGGTGTTACTATCCCGATTGGTGACTCTCCAATCAACTGTGAAACACCTTTGTTTGTGGAAGCACAGGCTGCGTTGAACCAGTTGAAAGGGGGTAAACCTCCTGGGATTTGTGGCATCCATGCTGAACTTCTCATTGCTGGTGGAAATGCTGCACAGTACTTGTGTCTTCGCATGCAGTTCTGTGCTCCGTTTGGAATACAGGTATCATCCCAACTGATTGGAAGAGGGACCTTGTTGTCCCTCTCTGAAAAGAGAAGGGTGATCACCAGGACTGCAACAGCGACCGAGGTGTGGCGCTGCTCTCACTGACGGGCAAGGTCTTTGCTCAAATTCTTCTTGATAGGGTTCGCCACCATCTACTTGATCACCACCACCCAGAGCAGTCAAGCTTTGCACCAAAGAGGTCGATTGATCGTATCCTTGCTTTTCAGGTCCTCACCGAACGCAGACGAGTTTTGGCAGGGGCTGCTTGCAGCCTATGTTGATCCCTGTAAAGCGTTTGATTCAGTGAATCGGGATGCCCTCTGGAGGATTATTGATCTTAGTGGGGTGCCACCAAAACTGATCAATCTGATGTCTGAACTCTCCTGTGGTACTGAGAGTGCTGTGAGGTGTGGCGATACTATTTCTGACTTATTTCCAGTTCTACTGGAGTTTGTCAGGGGTGTGTGCTGACCCCCACACTTTTCAGCACTTGTATGGACTGGATTCTGGGGAGGATGTCGGAGAGATCAAGCTGTGGCGCATGGTTTGGGAATGTCAAGATCTCTGTCTGACCTTGATTTCGCCGATGCAGTCATCTTTGCGGAGACTCTAGATATCCTTACGGGGGCCCTCGAGGCGCTGAATGAGGAGTCCTAGCTGCTGGGATTATGTTTTTCCTGGGTCAAAACAAAACATCTTGGATGCTGCTATCTTGGTGATGAACAAGATGCTTGCTGTTTGTGGTGAGGATGTTGAGGTCATGGAGAGATTCACTGACCTTGGCAGTGATGTTCATGGCTCCTCATGTTCTGAGCCAAAGGTCAATAGACGTCTGGTTGGGGCCTGGGGAGTTGTGCATTCACTGGATCATGGGGTCTGGCCCTGTGGGTACCTATGCAAGAGGACGAAAGTCCGAGTGTTCAGGTCCTTGTTGCTTCCAGTCTTGCTCTACGGATGTGAGATTTAGACTCTGACCAGGGATCTGAGATGGAGACTGAACTCCTTCAGTACCAGGTCTCTTTGGAGAATCCTTGGCTATCGCTGGTCAGATTTTGTATCCAATGAGCGGTTGCTGAGAGAGACTCAAATGAGATTTGTTGCCTGCGTAGTCCGTGAGCGTCAGCTGTGGCTGTATGGACATGGGCTCGTTTTCCTGACGCTGATCCTGCTCACTAGATTCTCTCAGCGAGGGAGCCTCGTGAGTGGAGGAGGCCAACAGGTCGACCACGTTCCTCGTGGTTGCAGCAGCTTGATCAGCATCTCAAGAAGAGGGGGATTGGCCAGGTATCTGCCTGGGGGATGGTCAGACGGAGGTCCATGGAGTACCGGTTGGAAGTGGATGCAGCGACGCGCTGCTCCGGCACATGCTCCCCTACCTGACCTGACTTGATTGCACAGTTTCATTGGTTTCAAGTGTTGTGCCTCAACCCATAAAGATTTTTTTATTTTAAATATAAAAATTAGGTGTTTGTAACTACGTTTTTCCTTTTTAAACACTAATCGCATTCCAGCTTCTAGGTTGTCGGGCATGGTTTCTTGAAGATATGTTAATTCTTTCTTGATGATATCAGTTTGCTGACGATATCTAACAGCCTCCTGCTCTGTTCTTAAAAACAGTGACAATACTTTACCCTCTCACGTACACCAGCTTAGACCATTGTAATTAGCCATTGGCATTGTAGAAATGCCAATCCGGTATTTAATATTTTTTCCCCTGGCTGTCTTATGATTGGTCCTTCCTTAACAATGTTTTTTGCCTTTTGCATTACCTTTGGCACTGAAGGTGGATTTAGGTTCTGTATTCAATTGTCTGTCTTTCTTTCTTTGGTTGTTTGTTTGTTTGTGAGCAGGATATGTCAAAAAGTTGTGGATGGATTCAGACAAAACTTGGTGGACATGTTGGATGTTGGACAAGAAAAAGGCAATTCGATTTTGTTGAAGATCTGGATCTGAGAATTTTTATAGTGATTCTTCACAATTGAGAGATGGGGCTGAAAACGATATATAATATATAACGATATCACGATAAAATGTCATGGACGAGCTATGACAAAACTTGGTGGATGAGTCGGTTCGGTGACTAGAACAAGCCGGTTAAATTTTGGCGAAGGTCCAGAGGCAGATTCGGCCCATCATTGGGATACAAAACATAAACTGTTCAGCTTTTGAGGTATTGTTACGAATTTGGAAGCCTTGTTCACACAGACAGATAGCAGTCCCCAAGTTTAGTTATTCGATAAGTGTGTGTTTATAGTTAGGGTCCCCTACCTGTGTCTAACGGGAATTACATGTGTGCGCTGCGGAGTTTCTTTTACAACAAATCTCCTTCACTTCTCTCCGCACACCGACGCCATTGCCCACGTGCATTCGACCACGTACGTGGGCGGAGATTTCTATCGCCTCAGATCGAGACTCTGCCCAGGAAGGCAGGGGTGTGCCCCTTGTCCAATCACGCCACAGAGGGCGACATTCTCACGACACCCCGGCCAATGGGGTTGAGATTGCCACAGAGAGTGACTTTCCCACGACACCCAGGCCAATGAGGGTGAAGATCGCCTCAGATGGCAATTTTCTCACCCCGGAGGAAAAAGGAATAAAAAGGAATGCCAGGCTGGGAGGGTTGGTCGTCTTGGGGGTCACGGGTCTTGGTGCTGGCTGGTTCATCTGGTCCTGGGTCATCATCGTCTCTGATCTTCTCCTTGGTCTTGGTTGATTGGTGCGTGGCCGGTTGGAGAGCGCGGTACCTGATGCTTGGAGCGGCATCGTGTTGCGGGTTCGAGTCCTGCTGAGCCGGATCGTCAAGGGCTGCACGAGGCGGGAAAGTCCAAGCTTGCATCCTTACCTCCAGCTCACCTTCCCTCCCAAGCTGGGGGTATCAATACAGGCCGCAGCCATCATTTCTTTTGGGGGGGGGTGTCTGTGTGTGGGCCAGTCTTCAAGTAGAATTGTGCAAGTGCTTTCTTTTGCTCATTGTACATTACATTTCTTATTCGGATAACTTTGCTCTTTGTGTGCTTCCCTCCCCGATTATTATAAATAAATTCCCCTTTTGTTGAATGTCCCAGCTCGTTCTTTGTCATTGGCTTGGCATGCTGTGTATTGAGAGATATCGAGGGTAAATTGTTCATTTGGTCCGGCACGGCTCTGGTAACGCCGCTCGGTTACGTCGGATCCGAGCCGTTACCTGCGACTCGGATCAGACAGAGTCGGCCGAGGGTGTGGTTCCCCAGTAGTTAGACTGCGTGAGTATTTAGGTATATTGAAATTGGCAATTGACCCTACCCCACGTGGTCGACCTATTGGCGATCTTCGGTCCGATAAGGGACCCGTGACCTTTCGGATTTATCTGAAAGGTACGACCTAAATTCCGGGTGTTCGGTGGAGCCGACTCTACTGCTCCCCCTTGCGGTCGTGCTCGCGACCGAGACCGGCCCCACAACAGTATGCACTCCACTGAATGCCATTCTAGTCATTACTCTTTCTGACCAACCTTTGGTTTGTAGTCGATATGATATCAAAGTAAAGGGTGATTGTGAGTATGCAGCCTTTAGAATTCGAAACATTGCATCTCAGTATTCCACCCATTGAAAAATAACTCTTACGTCTCCGTTTCGCTTCCTTCCCTCCAAATTGTAAAACACAATTGGTAAAACGGCCAACAAAACTGCTGTGAGTCTCTTAGATTCATCTTTATCAACATTCTTTTTTGTACTTCTTGAGCCTCACTTTTGTTTCCATTTGCAATCTTTGTCCGTCCACCAATACTCGACCCCAAGCGCTCGTCGTCGACCCCAAGCGCTCGTCGTCAACCCCAAGTGCTCATACTCAGGATTTATGAATGCTTACGTCTGTGAATTGAATTCATTTGTTTCCTTTTTATACCTGTTCCACCGCATGAAGTGTTTGATGTGTTGCAATAAAATATAGTTTCATATCAAGGCATTGTCATGATAGTTTTCAATTAATTATGTTTCTTTTTCGATCTCGTTTACTTGTCATGCATTTTATTAATTGCAAAGTCGGGTTGCTCTAAAACAGGAATGTTGTTCATGAATGTTATGTTGGACTCTGATTCGATCCAAAATTCAGCTTGCTCGTTGCATGATTGCTGTGCTGCTTATGAAGTTCCTCCAATTGGACCATATAGGAATTTGAAATTTGCTCAAGGTGCTCATAATTCGCCGACTCTTCCTGAAAGAGATTTGTGGGATCTTTAACGTCCAGCAACTGATGCCCAGTTGAACGTTCATCCATTGGGTGGCACACACACACGTTGCAGAGAAGCTGGTTAGATTTTTGCCAGCTTCCGTGACCATATTTTAAAGTTACCATTTTAGAAAGTAAGCGTTTTAAACTCATAATTTTGAGGAATACTGTGTGTCTTGCATGTTGACATCATATTTGCTTCTTGTTTCTGGGCAGTTCTTATTTGATGGATTTCTGTGGACGTGGAGGTGAACTTTGCAATGAAGGGATGTCGGATAAGTCCTTTGCGAAAAAGGTCTGTCGGCTTCATTTTATACTCGAGGCCTCAGAGCGTGACTTAAAGACGCATGTCGAAGGGCTTATCTGGATGGAGAATGGATGAAATCCACTGAACGTGATCGGAGTATGCTAACCACCATGGAAAGCAAGAGGAGGTTAATGTATCGTTGGGGGCATGAACCCTTCCTTTCTTCCCATGGTGATCAACATCGGATTTCCATCAACGTTCTGTTTATTCCATCCATTGTTCTCCTTGTATGCCGAGACAGACCTACACTCACCTTCATGAAGACTAGTTTTCCATTACATTGATGGAGCTTCTATTTGTGTGTACGTAGTCGTGTTAGCAGTGTAATTATTTATTTCCTTCACTTGGTCTTCAGGTAGTTTTACTTTATCGTTATTATTAACGTTCTAAACTTTGGCGCATTTAACATTTAAGCATTGTTGAGCCGTGTGCATACACAACATTATCACCCTGCACACGCAAAGCGAAAAGCAGGGTTAAGCAATTAGTTAATGTCTCTTATCAGTTTATGATTGAGGAACAACATATTTAAATTGAATGTTATATTGTTGCGGGGCCGGGATGTCGGCCGTGAGCATGACCACCAGATGGAGCAGTAGAGTCGGCTCGACCGATCACCGGGAATTCAGATCGTCGCCCCGGATAAGTCCGGAGTCGACGGGTCCTTTGCTTTGGACCGTGAAGCGTCAATATTTCCACCACGTGGTACAGGGTTATTCACCAAATCTCAAAATACCTGGAGACCACGTGGCGATCTACCGAGTCTTCACACCCTCGACGGAACTCGTACGGAAACGAGCCGCTTAGCGCGCTCGTTCCGTGTGCGATTCCGAGCGGTTTAATCGCCGAGAACCGTCGGTCCAGATGTCCCCTTACGGCGGCACAACAGCCTTGCTAATTTTCCCCAACATGCAACACGCTCAGTCAATGCAAGAATGGACACGAATGAGCTGAAAACATTGAACAAATGGGGGGTTTATTTATAATGTAATGGGTGAATGAGGGGAGCACATAAGAAGCAAATTTAAACCTAATAAAGCATGGCAATGATATACAGCGAGAAAGCACTTGTACAGTTTGCTACTTATGGACTGGCGCCACGAACACACATACGCACACACACCCAAAGAATTGGACCGAAAGGTCTTTGTTTGGACCTCCAGCCCGGAGGACAGTCGGCTGAAGATCAGGGTAGCTGGCTACCTTGCCGCCAGTGCGCGGCTGGGCGTCCACTCCTTCTCGGGGGGGGGGGGGGAGGGCTTCGGTCGCCGAAGGACTGGCCAGCGCAGCCGAACCCTGTTAAGGTGAGACAAGGTGGTGTCCAAGCTTGCGACAATGCGGAGGAGGAGGAAGAAGATGACGGCGATGACCAAGCCAAGCCAGGCAAACTCCTCAGACTCTTTCTTGCGAGGATCCTCTTCTCCTTTTATATCCTCCCCTGTGCGCTCGCTCAGGCAGACATTCGTTGAAGCACACCCTCAGCGTGGCTCAACCCTTCCCCCACTTGGCGCTTTTCCAAGCGAAAACGGTGGGTGGGGGCTCAACCTTTCCCCTACTAAGCATGCGGAAGTCGCCGGGAGCTGAGGGTCTCCGCTTGTTGTTTAATTCCGAGCTGGAGTGGTCCGCTCTGTTGTTGTAGTTGGAATGACAAGAAATCCTACTACCAAAACAAATCGCAGTGCATTTACATTCATTTACCCATTAGACAAGGGAAAGGAAGCTATCTATAAAACACATACTTACCGAGATATCTGAGCTAAAGGACCCGAATGTTGAGTGTGCTCATGGCTTCCAGATTCGCAACAATATTTTGAACATGATTCGGAACATGAATAGGAAGACGTCTGTCGTTTTACCATATCTAGGGTCAGAATTCATCCTGATCGCACATGCACAGAGAGGAGTGAGATAATATTCTTACTCTGTCTGCCTGCCTGGCAGTCAAACAAAATTGACAATAGTTTCAAACAGAAAACTTACTGTTTTTATGGATGTTATAATGGACATATACAACAGGCACGGATAGTGAATGCAACATGTTAGATAGGGTGATATAGCCGCTGGAGAAAAGGTTGGTAAAACCCGGAATTTATACATGTATACAAAAACGCATTTAAACCACTTTAAATCTATATTTAATTATATACTTGAAGAATGTAGAACACAAATTGCCGTCGTCAAGCTTCCGAAAACCATGCAATATGTCGATAGCATCAGAGGCTGTGGCATGTGGGAGTGTGCATATTGAGTGAGGGTGAGCCCACCAACATCGCTATGTACGATGCCAATGCAATGTTAATGGGATCTCTTCACCGAATTAATTAACACAGGAGGTTAACACAATAACCTCCTCAAACCCTCCAATATCATCATCTCCAACAACTCGTCTTTATCGTCGCCATCAACATCGCCATCGCATTAGTGGATCAAGTTTATTACTCTTGTTATTAAAGACAGCTTTCATGATCTTAAAACCCCCCAAAAAACAACTTTATTTTATGTTCTTACTACAGGAAAATATGCCTGGTGTTGGCTTAACGGTTGAGGTGGCAGCCTTAAGATCTTAGGGTCTCGAGTATGAGCCATCATCATGCTGTTAAACAACACCTGGTGGGTTAACCCAGCCTGTCATCTGTTATGCCACCGACACAATAGACCACACTTCATTCACATCACGTTATTCTACACAACAACCATCCTCTTCAATGCACTCTGTCCGGCAGTCAAACCAACGTTTCGATCCCGGCAGAGAAGCCTTCCTTCTAAATTGTCCTCAACTTGATGGACGTGACCGTATTAACCTCTTCAATGGATGCAAAACGTCTTCAGTGAAGCTTGTTTTTCAATTGTGAGAATGCGTCCGAGTTGCATGGCATTGAATCTGGCGATTCTGGTGAATATGGTGGGTGAGGCAAAACTTGCCACTGCCAGGACTCTAATCGGTTGCAGGCCTTTGCTGTGCATGCGGTTACGGTGCAACATTTGTCATGGAGGAGGATAGCAATCGTTAGAAGAGCCGGACGCTGTTTGTACGCTGGATATCTCATCATACAAAACCATTTGTTAACCATTCCCGTTCACTGTTAATAACTGTGGAACGTCCCATCTTTTAACCAAAATTCCAATATGGTTGAAAACATTCACGTGGAATCACCTTGATGTTGCTTTGTTGGCGTTTTGTCTGTTTTTGGATGCGGATAAATTGGCCCTTTCCGCTCTAATTTTGGTTTTGACTCCTCTGTGAAGACGTCTGGCAGCCATTTTGCTGTCACTTCACCCCGTGCCCCCCCCTTATCTACAGTGACAATGCTATGTACTGTTGATGTGGATATTTCTGACCATGTTGCCGGTTGCTTAATTGCGATATGCTGCTGTTGAAGCAAGAGTTGATAATAATGTGGTTGAAGGCCTACCTGAACGTAGACCACATCCCTTTTTCCTCCTCGAAAAGATGATAACCATCACTGAACTGAACTCAAGTACAAACATGTGAAAGGGAGAATTGCAAGAAAGATTTGCTGCATTTTCGTACTTGCATTCTTTCCTCGGTATTGCCATTAATTTAACAATAATTTGCACGTAGTCTTTACCGAAGCGTTCTCCCACAAACACATCCTCGGTACTAGATGTCATTGTTTAAATTGCAGAAACAAAGTAAATTGTGTGAGAAGATCAGTAAACATTGACATTATGCGTGTAGATTTTGCAATCACCGAGACCTTTTACTTGAAAAGTTACGTGGGGTCATGACTCTTGGGATGACCTGACACTTGTCGATCAGACAGACAGGTGAGACTAACTCTGTTTCCAAAAGTTAAGCGTGTAAATCCTCAACTGGATTTGAACACAACTTCCGAGATGCCAGGCCAGTATCCTCACCACTCGACCACTACTTTACCCTCATTTAGTAATTTTTTTGTTTTTGATGTGTTTGTTTTTCTGCTGTCTTGTACCAATGGCCTACCTTTACAGTCTGGACTCTAGAGACCGTGGCAATGACAGAGTGACAACAAACAGGCTGCAGGTGTGTGAGAACAACTGGGTCAGTATGATTGTGGGAGTGAAGAGAGTGGATAGAAGGAAGATGAATGAACTGAGGGAGGAGATCGGTGTGGACATGAGCTTGATGGGGAGATTGGTAAGAATCCAGCAGAAGTGTGTTGGACACTCTGTGAGGATGGAGGAAGACAGAATGGCAAAGAAATGGGACAGGTTGAGGCAGCAAGGTAGGAGGAAAAGACATATACCATGGCTGAGTTGGGAAGATTGTGTGAGGAGGGATATCAACGAGGTAGGGGTGGTTGGATAACGGAGAAAGATGTCTGAGGACAGACAGAAGTGGAGGAGTATCTGCTAAAGACGGGGCAGAAGATTGGTGCCGTCGGTCCTCACCCCATATAAAGGGAAGAGGAGGAGAATAAGAAGATGATGAAATGTATCGTTTTTGGCCCCATTTCTCAATGGTGAAGAATGACTTTAAAAATTAATTAAGTCCTGTATCCAGATCGAGATCTTCACCAAGATCGAATCGATTCGGCCTTGTCACACACCCAACCTGTCCACCCAACTTCGTCAGAATCCGTCCTTAACTTTTTGAGATATCCTGCTGACAGACAAATCAACAAACAGACAGGGGTGAAAGCATAACCCACGTCCACCTTTGGTGGCGGAGGTAATAAGGCATGCTCCAAACACCTGAGGTTTCCACATTGTTCACCCTGATTCACCAAAATCGTGTTGGGTTTTTTTAAAATGTTTTTTTAAATCAAATTATTTGTTTATGTTTCCTGTGGATTTGGACGAGATGAAATGAGTTTCACATTGAGTGGGAATTTGCGAGTTGATGACATTTTAAAATTGAAACTGTTGTTTGGCGTGTATTGCTGCAGTTTTAATGAATGGCCAATTCCACCGCATTTTTCCTCACCAAGCACTGCCATCCTTCACCCGCAGGCTGACCGGGTGTGTCCATTACGTTTTAGACACGTCGCCAGATTATCGCAGCAGGACATACTAGATTGGATGTGGCTGCTGCCTGTTTACCACTCCAAACGTTCCATGAGCCCAAGTGGTTACAAATGTCTGACCATACTATCTTTGTGCTTTGACTTGGAATCTGGCTTTGAGATGTGTGCCATTTTGACATATTATTTGTCTCCCACCACAGAAAGAAGGAATTTTTGGAAATCTCTGTTTGTTTGGTGCCATCTTCAGTAGATGTGTTTATAATACTCTTCTGGTTGTATTATTTTATTATCTTGCCAAAACGAAGTTTTTGCAAGATATGTTGGTCAGCTTGTATGTTTTTTTTTGTTTGTTTGTTTGTTTGTCTGTAATCACGTATAAAAAATTCTGCAGAGCACAGTTATCATTGGAAATTTTTGTAACTTCGCATATCAGAGGCCTATAGAGGTCCCTTTCAGTGCACAAAATTTTAAAGGTCAAGGTCAAAGGTCAAGGTCACTTTGTCGCAAATCAGGGGAATCGACGAAACCCTTATTTTTTGAGTAATTTTGATCGGATCGTCTTCAAACTTCATGGGAATATAGTTCATGGTCTGGTGCTCAGCTGATTAATTTTTGGTGGCGATTGGCCTTGACCTTCATGGTTCGCACCTCAGGTCAAACAAATTTGACCCCAAGGTCAAATGTTCAAGTTTTAGGAACCATATCGTGTTGTACCTCAAATTGAACACCTCGATGAGTGCTTTCTAGATATGTCAAGCTTGAGACATTATGACGTCATTTGGTGACGTTATGAGGCAAAAGCATATTTTTCATGGTTACTCTGTAGAACGATTCTCATCGGAATCTCTCGTAGGCAGATATTCCTCAAGGAGTCGCTCCTGGTGGATAGCAGCTCTGTTCACCTCAGTGTGGCCTTAAATAAGTCACACGTGGTCACCTTTTGGCAAGATACGGGTCACCCTGCGGGTGACATTGGTTTATTTTATTTTTTCTTCTTTCTGTGGTCTGCCTTCATTTGAAGGAGTGCCCATTGCTCTTGTTGCCCTTGCCGAAGGAGAGAGGGTATTGCATTTTGGTCCGTTTGTTTGTTTGTTTGTCCGCACGGAACTTTCGTGTTTTTCTCCACAACTGCTTGGCGGATTAGATAAAATTTTCACCATAGGTGCGAGTACTCATGTAGAATGTTTTAATTATAATTATGATGTCATAGGTCACGTGGTGTGGCGGCCATGCTAGAAAAATGGAAAAACCTTGGACCTCCTGTATCTCTGAAACCACACCAAGGAAAAAATTTAAACTTCGCATGCAGCAAGTACTCCTCATGGGGAATAAGTGTCATGTTTTTTTGTTGTTGTTTGATGACATCATAGGTGCTTTTGTTATGACGTCATAATTACATATGTCGAACACTACATCTGATCATTATGAAAAATTTTGAAGGTCATCTTGGGATAAAACAGTCGACAGAAAAAAATGATGATGTCATTGGTCACGTGATTCGGCAGTCATAATGTTAAAAAAACCCTTCAAAAATCTTCTTCTCTGAAGTGGCTGAACAGATCAAGGTGAAACTTTACACGTATGACTGCCTATCCATGAGGAACAGAAGGTTCATGCATATGACGTTATAGGTCACATGGTTTGACAGCCATATTGGATTTACCCTAAAACTCATTAAAAGAAACAAAATTTTTGAATAAGGCTCACTTGGTTTGTGCCTGGATGGGTTTGAGGGTAGAGGAGTAGCAGCTGAAATGTGAATGGTTCCTCCTGATGACGTCATCTTTGCTTTTTGCTTGTTCAGGTTCCTTCTGATTACTCCAATGCAGGACTTGTACCTATTTGGTCTTCCATTTGATTTGAATTTAATTTATTTTAATCCCATTCTGAATTCAATTGAATAATGAATAATAATAAATTAGAAAGACACTCGGTAGAGTGCATACCTCCGCCACGTAATGTCTGATCCATGAGAACATATCGGGCCCCATACATTTTTGAAGTATCATGCGATAGAGTACGATATCGTTTTTGGCCCTATCTCTCAATGGTGAAGAATCACTTAAAAAATTAAATAATTCTCGTATCCAGTTTTGTCCGTATGTACCAAAATCTAATCAATTTGTCCTCGTCACACACCGAACCTGTCCACAAAATTTAATCTGGATCCGTCCACAACCTTTTGAGATATCCTGTACACAGACAAACAGACAGAAAGGGGGTGAAAACATAACCTCCTTCATTTTTGGTGGTGGAGGTAAAAAAACATAATAAACCGTCATCAGTCAGGGTCAGGCGTCTGATCAAAGCGGGTTGCATCGAAGCAGGGCATCTCGGTAGTCGGTCATCACTACCAGCAGTTATAAAGTGGCAGTTCAAACTACGTCTGTTATTTATTACAGAACACTAGTACACAAACTACACCACACAAAAGCAGTCCGAGCGAGAGTCTCCAATCTCTTCTCTTTTTCTTGTTGCTTTTCTTTTGCTGCTCTGCTCTATTTTTTATTGACACACCTTTTACTTAAATTGGAATGATTAACTTGTAATCTATGCATCTACTGTACATGCGTGCCACTCGTATTGTCATCGGTCTGTGTGCCTTTGGTCAATCTCTGAAACGATTGAGAGGAGTTTTCTTCCTCAGGCTGATGTGAAATGTCTGTTTAATGAATTTGGCCTTATCACATTCCTGTGCCTGGCAGGCCAAACCTCTGTCAATATAACTAACGAAGATGGCTTCTTGCTCAGAGTCCATTTTATTTTGCAGTCTTATTTTGATTTTGTGTTTTAAATCTGCATTCGAACAGTGTGTACCAAAAACAATTTTCAAAATGGGTTTTGCTGGCTGGGTTCCATAAGCCTCGTTATTTGTATTCTACCATTGTGTGGCGCATCCTGCCGAGCTCACTCCAGTTAACTGCGTTTAATGGCTGAGTGCCAATTCAAATCTTTTTGGTTAGTTTAATCGCTTTCTATATGAAAAATTCCTGACTGGCTAATAATAATGACAGTGATTCTCAAATGAACAATCATCTGCAGACAGGATTGGTAAACATCACACAGGCTTTGATGGGCCTTATGGCCTCCTTCTGCATTGAAGTTCCTTGAAAGGAACTCTCATTGTATTATAATAACTGTGATACTACAATGCCTTTTGATGTTGGAATGTGGTAAAACTTTAATTTGACGTTAAAAGCAAGAGTGAGTTGCCCACTTCTAATTAACTACCCGCATTAGATTTGAAACTTAATTTGGAATTTATTTGTACAAATGTTTTCTTTAACATTGATTATGGAGGACCTTGAACTTATACTGGACAAAGATGACTGACATGGACTATATGGGTATGATTTGCCAGGAGGCAAATCATGGAATTGTGAAACATGCCAATCTGAGAGTGGTTGCATGCAATTTTTGATGCATGGGCGAGCGTGTGTCGATTAGCTTGATTGTTATTTGAGAGGACGGGCAGAGCTAAGGCTGGGCTAACCAATTGCCATACCATTCTAAGTCCCAGTTACCTTTCTGAAATCTGAATGAAATGTTTATCATGAGTAATTTGCTCTTCTGGTGTCAAACAACCTCAAAAGCTCTTGTGGAGTGGGATGACCAATGGGAAAAGTTTGAGATTAGCATGCTTAGCAAACAGGTTGTTAAACAAGAGAAGTTTGAGTTGATATTCTGACTTGCTGGGTAAAGCTTCACAAAATACTTTAATTTGTTTTGCCATTGATGAGGTAATTGTATCCACTCAGGTTCATTGGTGTTGTAATTAATTGTTAAATGGCAGTAGCACACCTGGCTGCTGGTTAAGCAATGTAACACATGCTCCTTATAATACGGCACTTTCAAAATGACGTGATCTGCCCCAGATCACTCATCGTGCATGCGCAGAAACCCCCGAGGAACAAAGTCACCGGCACTGGACGTATTTCATGCCCAATTCCAAACACCGCATCCACATGTGTACAACACCCAACGACAACCCCACCACTCACACAACCAACACCTCATCGTGCCCCGGAAAAGCAAAAACAACAAGCACACACACGTGTTCACCCACACACATACAACACCGGATCACTTGAAAGTAAAAATAAAAAAGAGCAGAGCACCCCTTCAATGATGTGATTTGACATTTGTTTGTTTTATTAGGGTACCCAGTCAAATAGACTGGGTAACCTATTGTTAGGGTACCCAGTCAAATGGACTATGTAACCTATTGTTATTCTTCTATTTATTTCTTATTTTTCTTCCGCCGGCAATTTGCGGGCTATTTCGCTTTATAAATCATTTTCTCAGCAACGGTAAGTCCGATCAACACGAAATTTTCACCATAGTATGTATCTTTTTGATAGCAAACTTAATTGGTAATTGTGACGTCATAGTTCACGTGGTACGGGCGCCATCTTGAAAAAACCGATAAACGTTGGACCTCTGTATCTCTGAAACGGTGCAATGGAAAATTTTTTTCGCTTCATACATTTTAATAAGCTCCTCATGGGGAACATGGGTGGTTTTTAGGTCATCTCTACCGAGATGACCTAATAAAGCCGGACCAAATGTCCGTCCGTCCATACGTCCGTCAACAATTTTCTTTCCGATCTTGATGAAACTTAGTATGTGGGTAGAGGTCGATGAGTGTTGCACAACGATATAACTTTTGTCTGGGTTCAAAGTCAGGGACGAGGTCACATAGGTTTTGAAAATGGCGATTTTTATAACTTATCTAGTCTGCCATTTTACAAGATATTCGGCAACTGTTTATTGATTATGATAGTAAAAATTATTATCTTGTATCTAACCGGATAGATTTTTGAATTTCCTTCCCGTTTGATCGTCACGTGATCTGGAAGATGGCCAAAAACGCCGATGCGAGTCGCAAAAAAGGAAGGAAGGAGAAATGAAATATAAATATAAAACAGATTTTTAGCCTTTTATATTGATACATTTTCCGCCGAAGGTGCAAAAGTTTCAAAACCCGAAATGTAAACGTCGGCATTTATTTTCAAAATATAATTTCGTGCGTGCGCGCCAAAATGCCGAGTCATCTTTAACCAAACTGCGCAGTAGTCCGGTCATGGCGGCTGGGCAGTGGCCAGCATGGTTCAGATTGACTGTGGTTTCTGGGGTGAAGGTGATTGTTAAGAAGTATGTCGGCGGTATAAATTCGAGTGACTGTATTGGTGATTTAATCACGCAACATCTTGACAACGAATATTCTGGCCAAACGATTGCATCAATTCAGTGCATCAGCAGGGATGATTCGCAGGCTCCTTTCGATTGTGCCGATATCTAACATAATCACCGGCGGACATAGGGCTGCAGGCTGTGGGGCGAGGCCACGGATCCCGGATGAGGGGATAAGTGATAAATTATGCTACATGCTTCGGGCTTTCTGATTAATATATCAATGAGTACATTCCATAATTAATGAATTAATAATTAATGAATCTGGCATACAAAATGTTTTTTCATACCTGACATGTTACTTTGTGCAGTGTCACGAAACTTCTGTGGAATTAATAATTAATGAATTTGCTAGCTCTAACGATTTTTCAAACCTCAATATCTCTATAAATACTTGACCAATTTTCATTCTGAAAGTTGCATTATAATCAGTGAAGAATAATCTACAGGATTATCATAATCTCCGAGAGCTAAGCCTATTTTTTCGTTTTTTTCTACAACCGGAAGTGAAATGTCCCCAGAGAGTGGACGGACCGGAAAACCACGTATTGCACTTACTGGTGATTCTGATGTGTTAATCCGGGTACTAAATGAACAATACATATTTATTAATTATGTCATTAGTAGTATTATCCTAGTGTATCTCTGTGAACTATTTCATACTAAACGGTTAGTTTGGACTGTTTCGCGGTTACCTGAACTGAACATTGAGAACTTGTGGTATTATAGAGATGACTGTCACCCCCACACGGGGGTAATTTTTCCTGACGTCATCGGTCAAGAGGTGTTCCGGTCAAAATTTGTTAGGTACACTGCTGCATAGGAAAAATCAGAAATTTCTTGAGCCTCATCTGCACAACAACTCACCGTAGAAGAAATAAATTATGACGTCATAGGTCACTTGGTTCGGCAGCCATCTTGTTTTGAATTTTTTTTTTTTTAATCTCCAGAACAGCCAAACAGATTGAGGCCAAACTTTACACACACATTTCCCATGAGGTACTTTTTCAAGTTTGTTAATTTCTTATTGATCGGTCACATGGTTTGGTGGCCATCTTGAATTTACCCAAGACCTTCAAATATCTTCTCCAGAACGGCTCGTCAGATCAAGGGGAAACTTCACAACCGTATTGCGCATGAGTAGGGAATACAAGTTTGCTAACTTCGAGTTGATAGATCGCACGGTTTGGCAGCCATGTTGGATTCAAGAAAAATATTAAATAATGTTTTCTCTGGAATCACATAACCTATCGAAGCGAAAATTTGCAACTATCATCCACCATGATGTCTGCATTCATAGTAAAAATTATGACATCACAAGTCACAGGGTTTGGCGGCCATCTTGGATAGAATAACCAACCTTATCCGATTAACACGAAACTTCACACACGTATTCCACTACGGGATTGGAGGCAGGATGTAAATTTATGTCATAGGTCTTATGGTTCGTCAGCCATCTTGGATTGAAAAGTAATAAATTTTTAAAATTTCTTTTCCAGAACGGCCAGACAGATTGAGGAAAAAATTCACATACACTTTCCCCAAGATATCCTTTCACAAGTTTGTTAATTTCTAATTGATTAGTCACATGGTTTGGTGGCCATGTTGAATTTACCCTAAAACCTTCAAACATCTTCTCCAGAACGGCTGGTCAGATCAAGGGGAAACTTCATATACGTATTGCAGACGAGTAGTGAATATAAGTTTGTTAATTTCTAATTGATAGGTCATGGTTTGGCAGCCATGTTGGATTCAAGACCAATATTAAATATTGTTTTCTCTGGAACCAGTTATCCAATCGACGCAAAACTTTGCGACTATAATTTAAGTCTCATGTTGTATAAAAGGCGGACGTCTGGGTACCCGGTCATCACTGCCAGTAGTTATAAAGTGGCAGTTCTAGTTTTTCTTATGTTTATTAGGGTACCTAGTCAAATAGACTGGGAAACCTATTGTTTTTCTTCTGTTTATTTCTTATTTTTTTTTTCTTTTTGGGGTACCCAGTCAAATGGACTGGGTATCCTATTGTTATTGTTCTGTTTATTTATTATTATTCTTCCGCCGGCAACTTGTGGGCTATTTCGCTTTAAAAATCATTTTCTCAGCAACGGTAAGTCCGATCGACACAAAATTTTCACCATAGTATGTATCTTTTTTGAAGGCAAACTTAGTTGGTAATTGTGACGTCATAGGTCACGTGGTACGGATGCCATCTTGAAAAAAACGATAAAGTTTGGACCTCTATCTCTGAAACGGTGCAATGGAAAAAAATTTCGCTTCATACATTTGAATAAGCTCCTCATGGGGAACACAGGTGATTTTTCGTGCGGTCATCGATCAAGAGGTGTGCCGGTCAAAATTCGTTAGGTATAAAACGCTGCATAGGAAAAATCGGAAATTTCTTGAGCCTCATCTGCACAACAACTGACCATAGAAAAAATATATTATGACGTCATAGGTCACTTGGTTCGGCAGCCATCTTGTTTTGAATTTTTTTTTTTTTAATCTTCTTCTCCAGAACGGCCAGACAGATTGAGGCGAAACTTTACACACACATCCCCCATGAGGTCCTTTATCAAGTTTGTTAAATTCTTATTGATCGGTCACATGGTTTGGCGGCCATCTTGAATTTACCCTAAACCTTCAAAAATCTCCTCCAGAACGGCTTGTCAGATCAAGGGGAAACTTCAGAAACGTATTGCCCACGAGTAGGGAATATAAGTTTGTTAATTTCTAATTGATAGGCCACATGGTTTGGCAGCCATGTTGGATTCAAGAAAAATATTAATGTTTTCTCTGGAATCACATAACCTCACGAAGCGAAAATTTGCAGCTGTCATCCTCCATGTTGTGTGCATGCAAAGTAAAATTATGATGTCACAAGTCACAGGGTTTGGTGGCCATCTTGGATCGAAAAACGCACCTTATCCGATTAACACGAAACTTCACACACGTATTCCAATACGGGATTGCAGGCAGGTTGTAAATTTATGATGTCATAGGTCATATGGTTCGTCAGCCATCTTGGATTGAAAAGTAATAAATTTTAAAAATCTTCTTCTCCAGAACGGCCAGACAGATTGAGGTGAAACTTTACAGACACATTCCCCATGAGGTCCTTTTTCAAGTTTGTTAATTTCTTATTGATCGGTCACACGGTTTGCCAGCCATCTTTAATTTACCCCAAACCTTCAAACTTCTTTCTCCAGAACGGCTTGTCAGATCAAGGGGAAACTTCAAAACTGTATTGCACACGAGGAGGGAATAGAAGTTTGTTAATTTATAATTGATAGGTCACATGGTTTGGCAACCATGTTGGATTCAAGAAAAATATTAAATAATGTTTTCTCTGGAATCACATAACCTATGGAAGCGAAAATTTGCCACTATCATCCTCCATGATGTCTGCATTCATCGTAAAAAAAATATGACGTCACAAGTCACAGGGTTTGGCAGCCATCTTGGATAGAAAAACGCACCTTATCCAATTAACACGAAACTTCACACAAGTATTTCAATACGGGATTGGAGGCAGGATGTAAACTTATGATGTCATAGGTCATATGGTTCGTCAGCCATCTTGGATTGAAAATTAATAAATTTTTAAAATCTTCTTCTCCAGAACGGCCAGACAGATTGAGGCAAAAATTGATGTACGCTTTCCCCAAGACATCCTTTCACAAGTTTGTTAATTTATAATTGATAGGTCGCACCGTTTGGTGGCCATGTTGAATTTACCCTAAAACCTTCAAACTTCTTCTTCTCCAGAACGGCCTGTCAGATCAAGGGGAAACTTCACAGACGTGTTGCACGCGAGTTGTGAATATAACTTTGTTAATTTCTAATTGATAGGTCACATGGTTTGGTGGCCATGTTGGATTCAAGAACAATATTAAATAATGTTTTCTCTGGAACCACATAACCTATCGAAGCGAAACTTGGCCAATATAATCTACCCCCATGCCTGCATGCACGTTAAAAATTATGACGTCACATGTCACATAGTTTGGCGGCCGTCTTGGATAGAATAACGCACTTTGTCCGATAAAGACGAAACTTCACGAACGTGTTCCACTACACGATTGGAAGCAGAATTTAAATTTATGATGCCATAGATCAGGTGGTTCGTCTGCCATCTTGGATTGAAAATTAATAATTTTTTAAAATCTTCTCCAGAACGTCCGGACAGATTGAGGTAAAAATTCACACACACTTTCCGCAAGACATCCTTTCACAAGTTTGTTAATTTCTAATTGATAGGTCACATGGTTTGGCAGCCATGTTGGATTCAAGAATTATATTAAATAATGTTTTCTCTGGAACCACATAACCTATCAAAGCAAGACTTGGCTACTATAATCTAGCCCCATGCCTGCACATATGTTAACGAGGACAAATGTGTCCAAGAGCCGCATCCTAAAGGTTTTGTCTTCACCAGAAGAAGAAGAACAAGAAGAAGAAGAAGAAGAAGAAGAAGAAGAAGAAGAAGAAGAAGAAAAAAAACCCCCCAAAAAAACAACTTCTGATATTTCGTCACGTGCCTTGACGGAGCCAATAGCGAGACCCATCATGGACGATCGTTGTTCCTGACGAGAAAATAGTGTATTTACGAAATTACAATACATTAAATGGAATAATCTTTAAATAGTAACGTGAACTTTTCGAAACTTTAAGGCAAATGTCCGAATATATTTAAAAGTTCATGATAGATGCTCTCAAAAGGCACCCTCAATGCGAGGATGTGTACAAGTGTTTAGTAGTATTTAAGGAGATCCGGATCCTGTGTATAAAAGAGCTGAGTCCTAAAGGTTTTGTCTTCACCACCAGAAGAAGAAGAAGAAGAAGAAGAACAACAATGCTGAGCTCTCTTAATTTTAATTTAGAAGAAGAAGAGTAAATAATGAAGAAGAGTAAATAATGAAGAAGAGTAAATAATGAAGAAGAGTAAAAAAATGAAGAAGAGTAAACAATGAAGAAGAAGAGTAAAAAAATGAAGAAGAAGAGTAAATAATGAAGAAGAAGAAGAGTAAAAGTGAAGAAGAGTAAAAATTGAAGAAGAGAAAAAATGAAGAACAAGAGTAAAAATTGAAGAAGAAGAGTAAATAATGAAGAAGAGTAAAAAAATGAAGATGAGTTAATGAAGAAGAAGAGTAAATAATGAAGAAGAAGAAGAAGAAGAGTAAAAATGAAGAACAGTTAAAAATGAAGAAGAAGAGTAAAACAATGAAGAAGAAGAGTAAAAAAGTGAAGAAGAAGAGTAAAAATGAAGAAGAGTAAAAATTGAAGAAGAGAAAAAAATGAAAAATAAGAGTAAATAATGAAAAACAAGAGTAAAAAATGAAGAAGAGTAAATAATGAAGAAGAGTAAAAAAATAATGAAGGAGAAGAAGAAGAGTAACAAATGAAGAAGAAGATTAAAGAATGAAGAAGTAGAAGAGTAAAACAATGAAGAAGAAGAGTAAAACAAAGAAGAATAAGAGTAAAAAATGAAGAAGAAGAGTAAGTAATGAAGTGCTAAAATACGACATGCTAAAAATTATGACGTCACAAGTCACATTGTGTGGCAGCCATCTTGGATAGAAAAACGCACCTTTTCCGATTGACACTAAACTTGACAGACGTGTTCCAATACACGGTTTGAAGCAGAATATAAATTTGTGATGTCATTGGTCACATGGTTCGTCAGCCATCTTGTATTGAAAATTAATAAAAAAAATTTAATCTTCTCCAGAACAGCTGGACAGATTGAGGCAAAAATTCACACACACACACTTTCCCCAAGACATCCTTTCACAAGTTTGTTTATTTCTAATTGAAAGGTCACATGGTTTGTCGGCCATATTGAATTTACCCTAAAACCTTCAAACATCTCCAGAATGTCTGGTCAGATCAAGGGGAAACTTCACATATGTATTGCTCATGTGTAGGGAATATAAGTTTGTTAATTTCTAATTGATAGGTCACATGGTTTGGCAGCCATGTTGGATTCAAGAAAAAATATTAAATAATGTTTTCCCTGGAATAACATAACCTATAAAAGTGAAAATTTGCAACTATCATCCTCCATGATGTCTGCATTCATAGTAAAAAATTATGACGCCACAAGTCACATGGTTTGTCTGCCATCTTGGATAGAAAACGCACCTTATCCGATTAACACGAAACTTGACACACGTATTCCACTACAGGATTGGAGGCAGAATTTAAATTTATGATGTCATTGATCACATTGAATTAATTAATAATTAATGGATTGAAAATTAATAAATTTTAAAAATCTTTTTCTCCAGAACGGCCAGACAGATCGAGGCAAAAATTCACACACACTTTCCCCAAGACATCCTTTCACAAGTTTGTTAATTTCTAATCGATAGGTAACACGGTTTGGCGGCCACGTTGAATTTACCCTAAAACTTTCAAACATCTTCTCCAGAATGGCCGGTCTGATTGAGGGGAAACTTCACGTACGTATCGCACACGAGTGGTGAATATAAGTTTGTTAATTTCTAATTGATAGGTCACAAGGTTTGGCAGCCATGTTGGATTCAAGAACAATATTAAATATCGTTTTCTCTGGAACCGCTTATCCTGTCGACGCAAAACTTTGCGACCATCATTTAAGTCTCACGTCGTATCAAAGGCGTCGTATAAGGGTACCCGATCATCACTGCCAGTAGTTGTAAAGCGGCAGTTCTAGTTTTATTTTTGCTTTTGCAAAACAATTTTTTAAAAAGCAATCCTCCATTTGACTTCAAGCACCAGCATGTGACCGGGAATAAGCGGTTGTATCGAAATAAAAACCGGACACGTGCCGAGGCTCGGGGTCTATTGTGCCTGATGAAGCCGGCGAAACGTTGCCTAAGACTGGGTCTGCTCTCACTTTTTGCTGAAATTAGCAGTGTTGATCAATTTTTCTTTTACTTTTGGTTGGAAGCGCCTTCTTCTTCTTAAAAAATTTTTTTTTCTTTGTTTCGTTCCGGGGCCACATCAGAAATTATACTAGATTT
>NC_140968.1:4266812-4279312 GCF_056783735.1 Eptatretus burgeri | reverse complement strand
ATCTCAAGGAGTAATGTAAGCAGAATTGAGAATGGTGTCACAATGCATGGAGGGAAAACTGGAAAAAGGAAACTTTCTCTCAGCAGATATGAGTATGATGATCGTTTTGGAGATTCATTTGGTAGTGAGTCAGTAATTGACATTCATCCTTGCCAAATTATTGACCTTGATGGACAAAGCCGAGCATCTCCTGAGCCTCATGCAATTCGGAAAGAAGGGTGTGGATGGGAGGCAACTCTAGATAAAATTGCAGACAGGCCACTGGTTGCCACCACGGCTTCTCCAAAGCACCTTGAGAACGGTGGCTCAGACCTACCACCATTGCATCCGATACTGGAGGCAAACTGTGCTCAGGATTCTCGTGAAAGTAGCCCCGGCCCTCCACGGCTTCTAAAAGAAGGATTTGACAGTGATGCAGATCTACCTGGACACAGTGACAGTGATGATGGTGAAGGGAGGTCGCGCACATCAGAGAAAGACAAGTTTGCTGTAATGAAAGCAAAATTTGCCCCCAAACGCAGTTATGTGACATCAAGAAGCCGTCCTACATGCATGCCGACATTGCATGCTGAACCCACAGGGCAACACAGCAAGGAAAAAGCATTTGGAGAAATTGCATTAACTGCTGATTCCTGGATGGTTTATCAAAGTCGTGCAAACAAAGGAGCTGGGCACTTAAAACGTCTGAACAAGTTTGGACGTCCGATGCATGGGTTTTCACAGGGGCCTGGAAGTGCTGTATCACTGAAGTTGAAAGACATGAGTCATCGGGCATTGCCCAACACGGGACTCGCACGACCCTCGACTTTCCAACAGACTTCACCAGTGGGCTCAGCAGCAGCTGCCTGCACCAAGCGTACAGCTGAGTCTGGCAGAGTAAGAAATCATGATGTGAGTCAGAAACGACTACAAATCACCGCAACTGCTGCTAAGGCTGTCAAATGGTCTGCAATGAGGCCAAACGCATTCCCTGCCCTTAAACGGAAAAGGGGAAGACCACGAAAGGTTTGTGAGAGGGATATTGATTTGAGGACCATTTATCGAGATCATGACGTGTCAAATGATCAAGGACAATGTTCTCCAGAAGATCCGACGCATGCTACATTTGCTGACAATGTAAAGCGAAACAAACAAGCAGATTCCTTTTTAAAGGGTGCTGTCACAGAACTCGGTGTTGGCCGACCCAACGTTTTTCCCAAGCTTTTAGACAAGAAGTTTATCAAGAGCCTGAATAAGATGAAAATGCTAAAGCGAAAGAAGATACTGAAGCAGATATTGCTGTCAGGGAGTACACGCGGTGAAGCTCGTTTTGGTCTCCCGGCTGCAAAGCTGTCAGTTGCACTTGGGTTGAAAGCGAGACAACAGATCAATGTTAGTAAGCGTGGCACAATCTATGTGGGCAAAAAGCGAGGCCGAAAACCTAAGGCAGAAGCTCAACTTTTAATGCGAAGTGCTTTTGCTGACTTTGAACCAGCAGCTACCAATAGCAAGCCCTGTACTGGTCGTTCTTCATCGAATGGCAACCAGAGCCCTTTAAGCAGCGAAGCAAGCTTTGCTGAGCCCCCACCACCATCTTCAGCATCACGTACATCTACTTTTGTACCCACTAAAGCTGCTCGCAAGTCAGCTGTGAGACCAGCCTCGCCAGGAACTCAGGCCGTTTCAGATGTACCCCCACTGCTAAAGGAGGCGACTCCCTCACCAGCAAGTGAGGCACACAGTGACGAGACTATTCCGAGTGATAGTGGCATTGGGACAGACAACAACAGCACGTCAGATCGTGGTGAAAAGCCACCTAACGGTTTTCGACGCCGTCGACCGTGCTTTGAGAATATTGCGAGCGAAACAACTTCGCCACCACCGTTTTTGCCACTCCTATCCAGTACCCGTACTCCAGAGAAGGTACACCGCGGCAAGAGAAGAATCCACGGTCTTGGGGATGCGTTTCTTTATGAGAAGCTTAAAAAACAACGGCGCAAACGCAAACTGAAGAAATTGTTGCAACGGCATGGAGGAGCAGCACGTTCTGATCCTGGGTTTATCACGCGACTTGAAGACGTGACCAATGGGCTAGCGGACCTTCGCATCACTCACCGCTCACGGCAGCCCTTTTCCATGCGGGATGCACTGCCGTCTATGTTCCGCCTCGGCTTTGGACCGTTCTTTCCTCTTCCTGCTGCCTTTGCATCTACGCTGGATCCATCGCTTTTTTCCCAGCATACATCAGGCAGCCAGTCTTTCCCAGGCAAACGTCGTGACCGACCATCCAAGAGTACGACATTGCCTTTCATACCCGGCGTCGGTTTTGTTCCACATGCACCACGCTACTACAGTTCTTACGGTGTACCATATATCTCACCCAGCCTCACCACGGCAGGCACCATGGGACTTGGCTACTATGGTCAGTATCCTCCTACAATATACCCTCCACCACCTATCCCTCCACCAGCTCATCCTGCACTCTCCGCTCGCCTCGGCGCATTTGGCTTCCCCGTGGGTACCTCTCTGCTTATGGTTGATTCGCCACTCGCCTTCCATGGCAAAGCACCAATGCCTGGGCATGATGCCGTTAAGCGCAAGCACAAACGTCGGCACCGGCAGCGACATGATTGCTCTTCCAGCCCACGTGCACGATCTCGAATTGGTTCTCCCAGTTGTGGCTCTGACAGCAATGGTGGACGCATGTCCTCTCGCACCAGGGACCGACGCCACAGTGAGGGCGGAAAAAAGGAAAGCGACAACGGAGCCTGCGATAGCAAGCATGTAACACGAGCTGCCCGGGTGATGGAGCTGGCCACAGCTGATACCGGTAGGTTAAGTGGCAATTATTGTGAAAAGGACAGTATTTGGAGTTTAATTCTCCCCACTGCCAGATAATTGTTTGGAAATTTTGTGAGTGATTAAGTATCACAATTGCAGCGAGTCTCATTTAGAGTCAACAACAACAACAAAAAATCCCTTCCAAAAATAAAAAGGTAAAAACCTCTTGTTCATTATACATCCTTCCTGCGTCTTATTTTGTTTAAACAATGCCCTTAACACAACAGATAAATCAATGTGAGAAAGATTTTTTGTTGAAAAAATATCGGATGACATTGAGGTCTTGCACTTTGCATGATTATCCTTCCCTACCCCATCATAATAATAATTATTATTATTGCTGTCTTTTTTATTTTGGCCAAAAATATGATTTGATTCATACAGTAAGTAGTGAAGCAGTCACTTTGAACAGGCTTACTAACTACTGTAGTTACTTTACTACAATCAGATATTTTGCATGAGCAAGTGAGTGAAACCACCTCTCCAAGTGTACAAAGACCATTAAATCTGCATTCGTGTATTGTATCCACCAATGCTTGCCAGGAATTATGTGTTTCCTTGTTACAGGGAATGAAGGGAACTCAGCAAATAAAAATGAGATCGATAATTATGAGGCAGGACAGCAGCAGCAGCAGCCAAAACGACTATTAACCAACGAGAGGTCACCGTTGGGTAAGCGCGGCCTTGCAGACAGCCTTGCTCGGATCTTACGAGCGAAGAGACGGCAACGGCGTTTGCGGACATTGCACACGAGGCCGCGGCGAGCTCCATTGGCAGCATATAAGCAGCAGAATGGTGACAGTTGCAATGGTACGTTTGCAGAGTTTTTCTTACAATTTCTGTTGAGCTATTGTTACAATAATGTTATGCACTCTTCATGGTCTATAAAAATTCATACCGTATGGAAAGATTGATCAATTGTGTGTGATGTCCTCAGCCTCCGATGCAAAGATGGGTCCCGACCATAAGTCTGTTGAGCGGGAGAGCAGAACCGATTTGCTGACCAAGCCAAACCAGCGGGTTATTTCAGACCCAGTGTGTGCTGCCATCGAGTCTGTGGTGTTGGGAGCAGCGAGGGAAGCTGGGAGAAAAGAAGAAGAAGCAGAGGGTGTTGCCCGGCGTACGCTCAAAAGACTTTGTCCCATAGACGCAAGTAGTGGTGACGAAGGGAAGGATACATTGGATACTGTAACGCTTTGTGAACAGATCATCTCGCAGAGCGAGACCAGGTGAGTGTTCTATTTTATTTTCTTTAAAGGTTCTTCGATTTTGTTTTTTAGGATGTGAGATTTATTGAAGAGCTTGTACATATAGGACATGCTTTAAAATGCTATGAGGAAACAATGTGGTTATTCCCATACTCCTCTGGGGTCAATGGGGTATCCTTTATAAACTTTCAGTTTATTTAGTTGATATGGGAATTTATCCCTGGATAGGTTACTACTCCATTGCTCGGTGCTGCTACAGCAGTCCTCAACCACACCGAGAAGAACATTTTAAAATATTACTGGCACACTATTCTTCAAAATGTATCACAGGATCTTTGATGTCGACAGACTTGGCTGGGAGATGGTTAGGTTAGGTGTGGGAGCATGCGCCGGAGCAACACATTGCTGCGTCCGCTTTCTGTCGGTACTCCAGGGGCCACCGTCTGGCCATTCCCCAGGCCTATCCCCATCTCCTTGGGATGTCGATCAACCTGCTGCATCCACGAGGCACGTGGTCATCCCTTTGGCCTTCTCTACTCATGAGGCTCCCACACTGAGAGAATCTGGTGAGCAGGATCAGCATCAGGAAATGGAGCCACATGTCCATACAGCCAAAGTTGATGCTCACGGACTATGCAGGTAATAAATCTCATTTGAGTCTCTCTCAGCAACCACTCCTTGGATACAAAGTCTGACCAGCGATAGCAAAGGATTCTCTGAAGAGATCTGCTAATGAAGGAGTTAAGTCTCCGTCTCCAATCCTTGGTCAGAGTCCAAGTCTCGCATCTGCAGAGCAAGACTGGAAGGACCAAAGACTTGAAGACTTGGACTTTCGTCCCCCTGCAGAGGTACCGACAGTGCCAAGCCCCATGATACAGTGAATCCACGACTCCCCTGGCCTGACCCAGACATCTATTGACGTCTGGCTCACAACATGCGGAGACATGAATATCACTGCGAAGGTAAGTGAATGTCTCCGTGACCTCAACATCCTCACCACAAACAAGTACAGACAAGATGGCAGCATCCAAGATGTCATTGAAAGTCTGGATCATTGTTTTGATCCAGGAAACCTGTTGGCCCAGTGGCTCCGATTCCTCATTCAGCACCTTGAGGGCCCCGACAAGGATTTACAGAGTCTGCAATGATGACTACATCATCTGCGAAATTGAGGTCAGAGATATTGACACTCCCAAGCGATGCACCCGCAGCTTGATCTTTCTGACATCTTCCCGAGAATTCAGTCCACGCAAGCGTTGAAGAGTGTGGGGGCCAATATACACCCTTGACGAACTTCCAGTAACAACTGGAAATATGTCAGATGGTATTGTGGAATTACTCGAACCTCCAGTGGAATCGAACCTCACTCCAGTAACTCCAGTCCCAATGAGAGTTGAATCATTTATTTGTGTACACGGGAAGAGGAAAATGTACAAAGAAACACAAAGATGAGTCCCCCGTATACCTCCCTCTCTTGAGTTCTGTTCATAAACCTAGCTTTTAATAGCAAAATTATTCGCATAGATACAAGCAAAGTAGGGGATTGGGTAGTACATTTTATCTCAGCAAAACTACATATCACTCAATATTCCTCAGTCTCTAAATTAGCAGAACACCATCTATGATTTGTGTGTGAGCATGGAACACCTGTGCGAGCATGGGAATTGATCTCCCACTCATTACAAGCGAGCAGTTTGATTCACAGAACAAAATGGCTTTCGGGCAGTATACGTGGGCGGCTTCCTCTTTTCAAGGACGTGATAGACATGTTTCGTTTTTCATACAAAACACCTTCATTTGCCTCAACTCTGGGTCAGATGATCTTTTACCATGATCCTTCTTGGTGAACAACGACATATATGGTGACAAACCAACTTTAGTTTATCGCAATGCTTTGCAATAGACGTTATACCTTTACAAGCATTTAAAAGCATAAGTATGTTGTTAACCTCCGCCATCTTCGAAGATGGATGGAGGTTACTGTTTTCACCCCTTTCTGTTTGTTTGTTTGTTTGTTTGTTTGTTTGTCAACAGTATTACAGAAAAACTCCTCGACGGATTTCGACGAAACTTGGTGGGGGGGTTAGGTATGGTCCAAGGATCATGCCATTAAATTTTGGACTTCGTTCCCCCCCCCCCCAAAAAAAAAATTGTTAGAGAATTTTTTTTTTTGCATTTCTACATGTTTTAAGTGATTTCCAACCCCCCCCAAAAAAATTGTTACCCCCCCCAAAAAAAATTTGTTAGAGAATTTTTTTTTTTGCATTTCTACATGTTTTAAGTGATTTCCAACCCCCCCTCCCCAAAAATATTGTTAGAGAAAATTTTTTTTTTGCATTTGTACATGTTTAAGTGATTTCCAACCCACTCCAAAAAAAATGTTCGAGAAAAAAAAATTTGCAACTTTTTTTTCAACAAAATTTCGATTATCTTTTTTCCATTTTTACATGTTTTAAGTGATTTCCAACCCCCCCCCCCCCTTAAAAAAATGTTGGAGAAAAGAACTATAACTCTGTCAGCACTGTTGACATCATATTTAATGAATAAGATATAAGGTTCACTTGAGTGACCCAGCAGTATTGGCGGCGGAGGTTTTGCACTCTCCCGAGTGCTCCCCCTCTAGTTTTAAGTAGCAATGAGATGCAAAGCTGTATCAATTATGTCCCCATCGACCTTTGTATGCATGTCCATGGGCTCATGTTTGTATCCCCATAAGCTTCAATCAAGTCAGTTAATATTCACACATGGGTATGAATACTGAACACAGATATATACTCATAAAATAAATGTAATAATCGTGTTTCTAATGAGTTTTTCAATCATTCATTGTCTTTCTCGGTTTAGGCAAAAATATATGATATGGCTGTGGAAGCCTTTATTTTGCCATGTTAAATCAATCAATAATATTAATTGGGCCACAACCAAATATGAAGCTGATATTTTCAAAGAAGTTTTTCACCAAAGCATCACCACACCTCACAGCACTCTCTGTACCAGAGCATAGTTCAGAAATCAGATTGATCAACTTTGGTGGCAGGCACCCCACAACGACCCAGAATCCTGCAGAGGGCATCCCAATTCACTAAATCGGATGCTTTGCGGAGATCAACATCGGCTGCAAGCAGCACCTGCCGAAACTCTCGTCTGCGTTCAGTGAGGACCGAAGAACAAGGATTCGGTCAATTGTTGACCTCTTTGGATAAAGCCCGACTGCTCTGGGCACTGGTGCCAAGCAGATGGTAGCGAACCCTATCAAGAATTATTCGAGCAAAGACCTTGCCCGGAACCGAGAGCATCATCACCCCTTGGTAGTTGCTGCAGTCCTGGCAATCAGCCTTCCCTTTTCGGAGAGAGACAACAAGGCCCCTTTTCCAGTCAGTTGGGATGATGCCTGTGCTCCAAACAGAGCACAGAACTGTATGCAATGATATGAGTACAGCATTTCCCCCTGGCTTTGAGAAGTTCAGTGTGGATGCCACAGATCCCAGGAACTTTACCCCCTTTCAGCTGGTTCACAGTGTTTCCACAAACGAAGGCGGTTCACAGTTGATTGGAGGGTCAGCAATAGGAATAGTTACACCCTGACATCCAACTCAACAGCTGGTGGGTCAGCCTAGTACAGCCACTCAAAGTAACTGGCCCTGTGGCTCTTCACTTCAGACTCCTCTGTCAAGAGCCCACCACCCTCTGCTCTAACTGCAGTACACCAAGGGACGGGCTTGGAGGAACGCAATGCATAAATTCCTCTGTAAGCAGGACAAGAATCGCTCGTCCACAGGTGATGCTCTACCCCTTCACAGATTCCTCGCACATAGACCTCCTTGTCCGCCCTCAGTGCACGTACAGTTTTACACCTCAACTCCCTAAACAGCTCAGCTCTGCCATTAAGCCTGGTCCTCTGACTCTGGTCAATGGTATCCAGTGTCCCTTTGGAGACAAAGTTCCTCTTCACCTGATTTTCGGTTCCAGGACATCTGCTGGCAACATCAAGGATGGTCGTCTTGAAGGCACTCCACAACTCTTCAGGATTCCCCACAACACCAAGACTCCCCCCCCCCCTCCAAAATCCCCACTCAGCCTATTTGCAAGCTCCTGGGCTACCCTCTTATCCTTGAGCTTGTCAACATTCAGCCTGGGTTTGGATGGCATCATTTTCCTGGATTTAAGCTGAAACTTCAGATGCTATAACAAGCCTTTGGTCAGTATTGAGGAACTGAGAACTCCGGTAGACCCTGCAGTTCTGAACCATCCTCCAGTGACCATCGACGAGCACATGGTCAATATTTGCCACACCACCAGCATTGGAATGCCAAGTCTAGAGATGAGGCTGTGGGCACTCAAGTCCATGACTTCTTGCAAAGTCAAGGAACTTAGTGCTATTCTGGTTCACAGTTCCAGACCTGGGGGGACCAACACATGTCTCATAGCCATCCCGAGCAGTGCCAGTTGATAGAGTGAAATCCCCAAAACAGAAGAGTATCTCATCTGGGGCACTGATCAATCATGGACTCGAGCATGGCATAGAATGCGTCCTTCACGGTGAGATCACTCGCCTCAGTCGGGGCATATACAGAAACCAGGGAAATGACACCTAAAGAGTGAGGAATCCTCATTGTCATAATACGCTTTTTGACTGGTGTTCCCTCAATTATCATGGGAATCAGTTTATTGGGCATGGTCACCATCAGAGCGACCAGACCAGTGGTAGTATAACCACCCACCATGATCTCATCACTATCTGGTCTCCGAACCTCAGAGAGTGCTGCCATACCGATTTTCAAGCACTGGAGCTCAGTTGATAGCAGAGACGTGTGATCATCTGCTCGTAGGGATAGGACAATCCAGGCACCCAACCGAATGGACCACCTCCGGTTAACTTGAGGAGACTGCCGTCTGGTGGACGATACCCCAGCACCACCCCGACGCAAACTTCCACAATCTAACCCGGGAAGTTTCCCCTGTGTTTTTCCTCCCAGACAGATAAATGTGACAGCCCGCTTAGTATACACTCCTAAGGAGAGTGCACTCCATGATGCAACGCTTGCACGAAAAAAGAAACACCAGGGCGGTGCGTTATATCCAGACTGAGAATATACGCTCGACAGTTTACAGAAGAGTACACACCGTGGACCTTGTTTCCTTGTTCAACATTCATTTTTGCTGCTTCTTGGTGACCTCACAATTTCCACATCAGATTGCTTAATTAGCTAGTCATGATTGTTGTGCTATGGAGCTTGAAATTGATCAGCGTATGTTTCTGGCATCCCAAAAAACTGACACCTTCATTTTGCCAGCCTAGAGTTAAGTGCTGAACTTCATCAGGGCCTTGGTATCCTTTGGTGTTGTTGTTTTTTTTGTTTTTTTTGCTCAAGGGATCCCAGTGGTCAATGCACGTTTCATTACAAGCTACCAGACGAGTTCATAATTGCTGATTTGGCATTACATGTTGTATAAAGCACACAATTTAATGAGTTCTTTCTTGATAATCTTGCGTTCTGAGAGTTTCTTGCAGAGACATTGGATATACTCAAATTATAATGAAATGGTAGGCAGTGCTTCCATGAGACGTACCAACTACTGCCATAATCTACTGTTGTTTCACTTCAACGTGGGGATTTGTTTTCAGGATTGGCATTTGAGGGTAGCCTGAACCGGGGTGGCGTCAACTTCAAAAGACTCGTGGACCACTCTTGGAACACAGTGACACATTTGGCTACTGTCAAATAATGAGTGGCACCCTTGTTGTACATACAGCCACCATGCATTCATGTATTTGGCATTGGTGCCCTCTCTGCACAATGAATCGATTGTTTGAATGATGCTTGATTGTAGTTTTTTTTTGCTAAAATTCACAACTTCCTTAGTTGAGTTGTGAGTGGTCAGTGCTGGTCTTAAGCATCACTGACAATCGACCAAACTCATTAATGGGATGTTTTGCAGTTCAAGGATTGACTACTCATTCCCTTACTTCCCTATATTTTGTTTGTTGCCTTTAATTGTAGAACCTTCTAACAAACAGTTACGGTACAGTGCTTGTATACTTTCGGATCTATTCACAAGGTGACTGTAAATTTTGCTTTATTAGCCCCCGTTGGACTTGATCCGAAACGGGGCTTCTGGATTTGGTGTTGATTTTCGTGCGTGTGTTTGCGTGTGTCCACAACCATATCTCGGACATGTATGGACCGATTTTATTCGTATTTGGCGCAAAGACAACACAAGATGGTAAACGTGCACATCATTTTGTTTCTGGATGTGATCAAAGATGGCCGACTGGTGGCCATTTTAGTTGTCAACCCCCCCCCCCCGATGTTGAACACGTCTTCAACCATTTCTCGGACATGCATTTACCGATGTTGTTCAAACTTGGCACACAGATGATAAATGATACCTTGCATTTGCACATCATTGTTTTTTCGAGATCAGATCCAAGATGGCAGACTGGCAGCCATTTTGTTACTTAAACATGTCGCCAACAATTTCCTGAACTTGCATGGCCAGATTTTGTTCAAACTTGGTACAACCACAGTACATAATGGCATACACGTGCACCTCACTTTATTTTTGCGATCTGATCAAAGATGGTTGACTGGTAGGCTGGTGGCCATTTTAGTTGTTAAAAAAAATTTTTTAACCTGTTGTTGAACACATCCTCAAACATTTCTCGGACATGCATTTACCACTCTTGTTCAAACTTGGCACACAGATAATGAATGATGGCTTGTATATGCGCTTCATTGTTTTTCGAAATAAGATCCAAAATGGCCGACTGGTGGCCATTTTGTAACTTAAAAGTGTCCCCAACCATTTCTCGGACATGCGTGGTCCGATTTTGATCAAACCTGGAAAATGTCACAAATCTCACATGACCACTGAAATCAGTTGCACATTCACATAAATCTTGTAAATATGAGCTCGCCCTTTAACTCCGCACAACAAAATTACTAAAACCATGGGGGCGATGACATTTTATGTATTTTCTCCTTGTTTTATGTGCACATTAACAGAGAAGTGGCCAAAAGGGCTTATTCTCTTCACTTGTTTCACATAGTACACGATTAAACAGACTTTACCGTTCTTATTCAAGTGCAAATGCTTTTTTTTCTATTTTGTTGGATTTTTGTCCCTGCACTTTCCGGAATGGATGGGCGAGGTTATTGCAATCGGTCTTTGTGTCAGTCATTGTGTGACTCCGCATTGACATGTACAATAATTTAACGAAGATAGTTCATTATCAGATCTGCTGTAATATGCATACCCCAGCAATTGTTAAATACTCTGTCTTGTTATGCTTTGAAATTGTTTGGTGGATCTGTGATGAAATTTGAGGGTTCCCCCCCCTCCCCCTTTTTATTTTATTTTATTTTTTTCTCCTGGCTTTCCTGATGTGACATTGCTTCTTCTTGTTGGTTGTATTTGTAGCATTTTCTGCCACTTGAAAAGACAGATAATTTGTCTTTGTTTGCCTCTTAAGCTGCCTTGAGACAGAAAGCTGCCACTAACAGCTTGGCGCACCATCAACTTCTCTCTAGTTTATTGTTATCGCAAGCTCTTCAGTAGGCATCCCTTTTTTATTTTTCCCTGTAAGTTTAAAATATGTCCGTGGCGGCACAATGAAGCAAGGTGATAATTTTACAGCACTTGAGACAGTGACGGCACTTTGATCCATCGCAGCTCTGGGCAGCGTTTTGATGGCAGCGGGGGTGCACCTGGCTCTGTTGACATGGAAATGGCCCTTGAAACCTCGGGGCTTGCCCCAGTTGGAAAGAAGAAAGCACACCGTCCACCAAAAAAGAAGTACTACACTGCTGGTCTCTTCTCTGACACCTACAAAGACATCACGTAAGATGAATTGATATTTTCACCATTTTATGTGCAGTACTTGCATTTCTAAATGGCTGTTGGTTATTTTCAGTAGTAATGTGGCAGATTTCTATCACGCATGCTCAAATAGGATTTGCATCCTTTCACGACATTGCTATTACTCTTCACTATCCTTCCCACTTCAGATTAGTAAGCATCTTTTCACATCCCTTATCTTACTCTCATTGGCTTTTGGATGGCTGCTTGCATTGGTTATGGTACCTGGAGTATCTTTCTCAAGATCCTTCTCTAAGAAAGCTAGTTATAGTGAGTGGTCTTGTTATATAACAAATAGACGTTCCCTTAACTAGTCGTATCGAAAATCTGTTTTACTGAGATTTCCTCAATCTCCAGGCTACCCCAATTCCCACCCTGTCCAACCTCTAAAAATGCATACATCGTAGATAGATGCCCCCCTTAGTATGAAGGATAGAACATACTGCAATTTGTTCAGCACAGTAAATCACTGGCAATCGAGTACAGGTTATTGTAAACCCGACCTATTATGTTCATAAAGTACAGGTGAGGAATTCTGAGACGAACACGGAACATGCTGCAAACACCGTCGAACCAAAATGTAGACAACATTAACATCCGTCGACTCTTGTT
>NC_140968.1:4251812-4261812 GCF_056783735.1 Eptatretus burgeri | reverse complement strand
TTGAATGTCCCAGCTCGTTCCCTGTCATTTCTTTTATTGACTTAGCATGGTGTGTGTTGAGAAATAGAGAGGCAGTAAATTGTTCATTTGGACCGACGGGCCTTGGTAACCATCCGCTCGGGTTACACACGGTTCGGGCACAGTAACGGCTCGTCCCGCTCGAGGTCTGTCGAGGGTGTGAATTCCCCGGTAGCTTTGCCGTGTGGGTACTTAGGTATATTGAAGTTTGGCAATTAACGCTACCCCACGCAGTCGAAATATTGGTGATTCATGGTCCTGTAAGGGACCCGTGCCTTTTGGACTTATCCGCTTTACAGGTCATGACCTAAATTCCGGTGTATTCGGTGGAGCCGACTCTACTGCTCCTTCTAGCGGTGGTGCTCGCCACCGATACCCGGCCCACAACAATATATCACCCCTATAGCTGACTCTGATGAAGACTATTCCTGACATTTAAAGGATCTGTCGACCTCGAAACAACAAGATGCAGCTTCCGCAAAGCAGACTTTCTATCCCCCGCCCCCTTGCCCCTCCTCCCCCCCCCCGCCACTCACCTACACAGCGGAAGAGACAGGGTTTTGCAGTCGTGAGTGCTTGCATGTATCCAGGCCATAACTTTGTTTTCTTGTTTTACCATTTGAGCTTTTATCTTCAAATTTTCAGCAAGTATTTATGATGAGAATATGGAGGAAATATTTAACAACTGCACAAGCTGAGCTGTGGACCTTGGAGACAGGTTCTGGGAATACGGTTGCTCACGGAAAAGCGCTATAACATGAAAGCTTAGTTCAAGTGCAGAGCAGATGTGGAAGTGCTTTGCATTTTAATATGCTTTTCTAGTTTAATTTTGTATCTCCTGGAATGTTTCGTTTCTTTGTGCTGCTTTGACCATTCCCATTAGTTTTAATTTGCTCTTCATTTTCCCAAAGTACCTACTAATTATTAAGGATGATGTGGTCAGTCATTGTAAATGATACTTGTTTGACCAAATTTGGTGTATCAAGTGTTCATTACAGCAGGACTGTCCGATCTTTAAAAACAAATGAATGTCTGCTACAGTACATGCATTTTTTTTGTTGTTGTTGTTGTTTTTTTAGTTTGTTTGTTGATTTATTATTTTAAACCATTATATTATTGTAACTTCAGGGAGACAGACAGACGGAAGGGATAGAGTGGGAAGGGGAGGGACGAGGATGGAGGAGAGAGATGAGTAGAACTGAAGTTTTTACTTTTACCAAAATTTGTTTGTCGACCAAATATTATGGGTTGACCTTTTCCATGTTCCCATCTGAACCCACAGGACATTGATGCTGGGATCCACGGTTAAAATCCCATGTACTGTGTTCATTTGTTCATTGTCTACTAATATTCTTGTAATAGTCGATGGATGTCTCCCGATGTCCTTGTCATGCATGTACAACTTTCTGTGTGAGCTTTTGTCACTGTTGAAAAATAGCCAAAGGTCACAGCACTATAAAACTCACCAAAAGAGGCCAAGTGTTGTTTTTGAGGTTGATGAATACTCCATATCATTATTAACGGAGCTATTTGTACTCCAATCAGAAAGAAAACAAATCTGTACAATTTATCACGTGTACATTCTCGCCATTCAATTTGGGTTATCTGTGTATTGAATTCCCAGCTTGTGTTTGTTGAGCAAATTTTGATTATCAATTGAATTTTTAATGCAAGTTTTTTTTTTTTTTCCATTGTCAAATTTTCATAGTATCATAAAAAAAATTGCTCATTTTACCTTGCAGTGTAAAGCGTCGACTGAGCTTGTCAAAGAAGGTTAAGTTGAAGTACGTTCCTGGGGAGTACGAACATGGCTTGCTTCCTCCTCCAATGCATGCCGGTGAGTACGGGTAGGTACCCACGTGCCTCTTACCCGGGGTACATAACAACTGTTCGTTAGTTTTATTCTACGTTTTTGCTGCTTTTTCTGCTATGGGAAAAAAAAATACTGAGCGATAAAAGTGGAGGTAGAGCACACCTGCATCAACCACACCTGCATCCACCCAAAATATGGGAATTGGATTCTAAAAACAAAATGTGGGGGAGGAGGAGGGGGAAGGGGGTTAGGTGTTGGGGCTAAGGATGCGGGTAGTAAGTTAAGAAAACACATTTTATACAATTATTTGAGCTAAAACACGGTGGTAAATATATTCTTATCAACACTTTGGTGATAAATAATTATTGTTTTTCTTATCGAACAATGCAGACCGACAGCCTCAACAGAAATTATATTATGTTTCATAAATGCTGACCTGCCATGGTTTTCACCTCATAGTAGGCCTGCCAAGAAGTTGTTTTGTGCAAAGGACACTGCTTCTCTGTTCATAGCAAATAACCAAGCTAGATCAATAGGGCATGGGATGACATTTCTGAATTTGATGTGAATGTCATTTTCAAGATGAAAAGGGTTAAATGAGATCATATTTGGCATTTTATCAATTATACATTGAGAGGCCCATAATGTATGATAGTGTTGCGGACCCGGGGTTGTGGGGGGTACTATGAGGGAGGGGCTGTCCCTGGTTTCCCTCCAGACCCACCGGGAATCGCAGGCCATCACACATGAATAAGTTAGTGTCGTGGCGGGTCGCTAATCGACTGCAAACGCCAATAATTTAACTGCATGACCCAGTGTCCTCCGTTTGACTACCGTTTAACTGGGAACACGTGGTCACTTTATCAGGGAATCACGCCCTTGATACGTACTTGCGTTACTTACCGTATCAGGTGTAGCCGAGCGGAGCTGTCAAGTACGCACCGGCTAATAAGCAGATTTTGGGGGTATAAATTCCCGGCTATGCTAAGCCGCGAACCATGCTGGACCAATGGAGGAAAAGACAAAAGCGAGCTGGGTACATTTATAACAAAGCAAATTAATTTCAACAAAGTGATGAAAATTATGTGGCGCAATAATGGATTTATTCACAGATGTACAGTCAGAGAAAGCAAGGAATTCATGGGTGCAACAAAAGAAATGCAATATTCACAAAAGAAGACTGCAGATTTAGCCCAATAAACTTGGACAGTCTTAACGTACACTATACATGACAGGCGCCATCTCTCTCACTCACACACACACACACACACACACACACACACACACACACACACACACACACACACACACACACACACACACACACACACACACACACACACACACACACACACACACCGGAAAATCAGAGGAAGTTCAGAAAGATGAGAGGCAGTTGAGGACTAGCGACCTCGTGGTACCTGGTGCGGTCGGCGGACCGGCGCAACCCGATTGCTTAGGAAGAGGAAAGAGGTAGGAAAACTGAAGCTGTCTATGGTGTTGGAGTGAGAGGTGCAAATCAGTCAGATCGCTCTGAAAAGAATGGTTGTTTAGGACTTGCCCTCGCCGATTGCTATTATGCATCCACAGTGGACGAGACATAGATGGGAGAGAAAATGCACAAGAGAAAGACTAACGAAATTGTATAAGGGTCTGTAAATGTGAACGCTGGCTGCTGGATGCAGCCGAAAAGTGAGCATCGTCGACCTGGGGATGATCCTGGCCCGTTCTGACAATTGCTTGCTCCACCCCGATCTCTTCGCTTGGCTACTCTGCCTTCTCCTCTTGGTCATGCTGACTAGTGGAGAGATTTGCTCGGACGCTGGAGAGCTCTTGTATGACTGCCTCGTGGAGCCAGGACGAAAGAAGAGACAGATTTTGAGCCAAATTGTTACTTTTATGGGCCCTGAGCAGGAGGAGAGGAGGAGGAGCCAAGAATTGGATCAAACTATCCCATAGGTTTTTCCGAGCTCCCCCATTGGTGCATAGCAGTCGCCCCACGCTGAAACCATACCCCACCAGACTTTGGAATAAAAAATGGCTTCATTCGACCTTGCGCCGTGCCATGCATCGGAGCGCCACGATTAACATGGAGTGAGTTTTTGGGAGCGCTCTCCGGCCCCGAACATGCGCTGGACTCCATTTAAGTGTCGTTATTTTGGGGAAACCCCAGCGCTATCCGTACGTCTTCAAATGAACCCCAGCGCACGCTTGCGCTTTGAGCTACATGCCAAAACACCCTGATTCTCATTATCCTCTTTCCTTTGGCATCTTCCGAGACTGCGGTGAGCGTCCGAGGGGTTGATGGTAGTTGTGGCAGTAATAGGAAGGTGAGAGAAGCATTGTGGCATTTGTGGTGAAGAGATTGGGAGAGGTGGTTGTGGATGTGGTGTTAAGGCGAAGAGGTTGGAGGAGATGTTCGTAGCTGTGGCGTTTGTGGTGAAGGCGTGGATGTAGGTTGTTGTGAGGATTTTTAGAAGACGTGTGGAGTGGTTATGGTAAGCGTTATAACGTTGTGTTGAGCATAATTAGCGTCCGAAGTGAGGCGGCAGTTGGGTTTTGGCGAGCAGTTCAAACTGAAAATGGCACGCATATGCAAATGAACCTTAGTGTGCTTCCTCGCATTCCTGGCATCATTACTGTAATGCATGCGTGCTTGTGTGGTTTGTGTGTGAGGTAAAGTATAGTAAAGGGATGAAGTAAAAGAAAGAAAAGAGAATTGAAGGCCGAACTAAAAGCCCTACGCAACGGATCTTTCTATTTACCCACTAGACATATGGAAAGGACTATCTAAACACATACAAATGAAATAACTATCTTAGGATCGCTGTATGTTGTGTGCCATTGCCTCGGAGGAGTGCCAGTTTTTACAAAACCACAACAATCTTTATAATTTAAAAATAAAACCAATGTCACCCGCAGGGTGACCCGTATCTTGCCAAAAGGTGACCACGTGTGACTTCTTTAAGGTCACACTGAGGTGAACAGAGCTGCTATCCACCAGGAGCGACTCCTTGAGGAATTTATGCCTACGAGAGATTCCGATGAGAATCGTTCTACAGAGTAACCATGAAAAATATGCTTTTGCCTCATAACGTCACCAAATGACGTAATAATGTCTCAAGCTTGACATATCTAGAAAGCACTCATCGAGGTGTTCAATTTGAGGTACTACACGATATGGTTCCTAAAACTTGAAAATTTGACCTTGGGGTCAAATATGTTTGACCAAAGGTGCTAACCATGAAGGTCAAGGCCAATCGCCACCAAACATTAATCAGCTGAGCGCCAGACCATGAACTATATTCCCATGAAGTTTGAAGACGATCCGATCAAAATTACTCAAAAAATAAGGGTTTCGTCGACTTCACTGATTTGCGCCAAAGTGACCTTGACCTTTGACCTTGACCTTCAAAATTTTGTGCACTGAAAGGGACCTCTATAGGCCTCTGATATGCGAAGTTACAAAAATTTCCAATGACAACTGTGCTCTGCAGAGTGATTTATACGTGATTACAGACAAAAAAAAAAACAACAAAAAAAAACATATGAAGGTCAAGGCCAATCGCCACCAAAAATTAATCAGCTGAGCGCCAGACCATGAACTATATTCCCATGAAGTTGGAAGACGATCCGATCAAAATTACTCAAAAAAATAAGGGTTTCGTCGACTCCACTGATTTGTGCCAAAGTGACCTTGACCTTTGACCTTGACCTTCAAAATTTTGTGCACTGAAAGGGACCTCTATAGGCCTCTGATATGCGAAGTTACAAAAATTTCCGATGATAACTGTGCTCTGCAGAATTTTTTATACGTGATTACAGACAAAAAAATAAAAATAAAAAACACAAGCTGACGAACATATCTTGCAAAAACTTCGTTTTGGCAAGATAAAAATACATGGATTATGATGATTTAAGGGTTTCCAAGCCATCGCCCACACTTAAATGATGAAAATCCAGTAACATGTCTGAAAAATCACAAATTATATCATCGTAAGAAAAAAATACTGACTTTTTTTTTCTCAACACCTTCAGAAAACAATTATTTCAAATTTACAAACCTAAAAGGAAAATATATCCTTCACTGGGGTAAGAATTAATTTTCTGAGCACAAATCTGTTCATCCATATGCAAATTTATGCAGTTTGTGCAAATTTCCTCTTCTTACCAAGATGGTGCTTTACAAAGAAATATAATGAAGAATTACCTTTGTTCATTCAATCATGACCTCCGCCGCGAAGGTGGAAGGAAGGAGGTTATGTTTTCAACCCTGTTTGTCTGTCTGTCTGTCTATTTGTTTGTTTATTTGTGTACAGGGTATCTCAAAAAGTTGTTCCTTTTGTCCTGTTCAGCCCTGATCCGTGTGGTGTACTTGCTTTTCCATGAGCTTTGACTGTATTTTTTAAAAACCCACCAGAATTCACATCTCCTGGATTATAAGTCTAAAAAACCAAAGGTGTCAACAAACGTTATTGCAGCTGAATGAAAATCCTGAAGTTTTAATTTTGTGCATGTCTTGTTTTGAAAACGTGGACAACAGCCAATGTATGCCAATCTCATGGCTCTCACAGCATGGTTCCTGCAGGGCACAGTGATCGTTCACATGCCTTGCATCGGTTGTGCGTCGGTTTCTTCTGTTTTTTATTATTTACTAACTTCCTGGTATTGTGACGTGTCAAGTATGTGCAAAGACAGGATGTTTTGGAATAAGACAGAAGCAGGAATGGAAATGGTGAGTGTGGATGTTTGGTATTGTAAGAATATTGTGCCACATATTCAGCACCCAGCTCACCGAAGTGCTTTTGTTTGTATCTGTTTTCTTTCCCCTTTAATCTCCTGAACAGGGAAGTATCTTCGTCAGAAAAGAAGTGACTTCCAGCTTCCGTACGATATTCTTTGGCAATGGAAACACAACCGGGTGAGTTCATCCGTCGGACGATTGTTGGATGAGATCCAATACACCAGTAAAATTGCTGAGAACCAAGTCGAAAAGAGAGTCACTCAAAAGCATTGATTTTGGTATATACTGTTCAGTAAAAACAAATAAAGTACTGTAATCACTCGTGTATAAGCCACACTTTTTCCCGAGAAATAATTCATCGAAATTTGGGGTGCGTATTATCCATGAGAACTAACGTGAAAGCGATATTTCTTCACATTTACATTCCCGAGCTGTGACTTCATTTTGGCTGGAGTTGATTTTTGTGGGGTGGGTTATACATGTTCTTCTTCTTCTTGAAAGGCCACAATTATTCCCACGTTCTTGTGGGATTGGCTGGAGGAAGTTTGGCCCAAGTCTTTCTTGACCTTTGACAAAAGTTTTCCAATCGTTCCACAGCTGCATTGCCAAAGGCATAGAAGGAGACACAAATGAATCAAACGTAGATCTACTTTTGCCCAAAATGCTGTTAAGGATACCAACAACTGAAAGTGTGAGTTTCTACGGCCCTCCCATTGAAAAAGCACTTGACCAAGCTGAGGCAAAAACCACCACTCCCAAACCAAAGCAATAATGGCACACAACATAGAGTCAGGTCAGGTCAGGTATGGGAGCATGTGCCAGAACAGCGCGTCGCTGCGTCCACTTTCCGCCGGTACTCCAGGGGCCTCCGTCTGGCCATCCCCCAGGCAGATGCCAGGCCCATCCCCATCTCCTTGAGATGATGGTCAACCTGCTGCAGCCATGAGGCACGTGGTCGGCCCACTGGCCTCCTCCACTCATGAGACTCCCTCGCTGAGAGAATCTGGTGAGCAGGATCAGCGTCAGGAAAACGAGCCACATGTCCATACAGCCGCAGCTGACGCTCACGGACTATGCAGGTAACAAATCTCATCCGAGTCTCTCTCAGCAACCGCTCGTTGGACACAAAATCCGACCAGCGATAGCCAAGGATTCTCCGAAGAGACCTGGTACCAAAGGAATTAAGTCTCCGTCTCAGATCCTTGGTCAAAGTCCAAGTCTCGCACCCATAGAGCAAGACTGGAAGTACCAAGGACCTGAAGACTCGGACTTTCGTCCTCCCGCACAGGTACCGGCAGCGCCACACCCCATGATCCAGTGAATCCATGACTCCCCAGGCCCGACCCAGACGTCTATTGACCTCCGGCTCACAACCTGCGGAGACATGAATATCACTGCCAAGGTAAGTGAATCTATCCACGACCTCAACATCCTCACCACAAACAGACACAGACAGGACAGCAGCATCCAAGATGTCACCGAAAGCCTGGATCTTTGTTTTGACCCAAGAAATCCGTAATCCCAACGGCTCCGACTCCTCATTCAGCACCTCGAGGGCCCCCAAGAGGATGTCTAAAGTCTCCGCAAAGATGACTGCATCATCTGCAAAATCAAGGTCTGAGATCTTGACATTGCCAAACGATGCACCGCAACTTGATCTCTCCGACATCCTCCCAAAAATCCAGTCCATACAAGTGCTGAAAAGTGTGGGGGCAAGTACACATCCCTGACGAACTCCAGTAACAACTGGAAATAAGTCAGAGGCGGTACCACCACACTTCACAGCACTCTCAGTACCAGAGTAGAGTTCAGACATCAGATCGATCAGTTTCGGTGGCACCCCACGAAGACCAAGAATCCTCCAGAGGACATCCCGATTCACTGAATCGAACGCTTTACAGAGATCAACATAGGCTGCAAGCAGCCCCTGCCGAAACTCTCGTCTGCGTTCAGTGAGGACACGAAGAGCAAGGATACGGTCAATCGTTGACCTCTTTGGTGTAAAGCCTGACTGCTCTGGACGCTGGTGCTCAAGCAGATGGTGGCGAACCCTATCAAGAATTATCCGAGCAAAGACCTTGCCCGGCACTGAGAGCAGCGTCACCCCTCGGTAGTTGTTGCAGTCTTGGCGATCACCCTTCCCTTTCCAGAGAGGGACAACAAGGCCCCTCTTCCAGTCAGTTGGGATGATGCCTGTGTTCCAGGCAGAGCACAAAACTGCATGCAACGACGCGAGTGCAGCATTTCCACCAGCCTTGAGAAGTTCAGCATGGATGCCACAGATCCCTGGAGCTTTGCCCCGTTTCAACTGGTTCACCGCAGCCCGTGTTTCCACAAGCGATGGTGGACCACAGTTGATTCGAGGGTCAGCAACAGGGATTGTAACACCCTTGACGTCCAACTCGACAGCTGGGGGATCAGCCTGGTACAACCGCTCAAAGTAACCGGCCCAGCGGGCCTTCACTTCAGACTCCTCTGTCAAGAGCCTACCACTCTCTGCTCGAACTGCAGTGCTCCGAGGGATGGGCTTGGATGGACGTAATGCGCGAATTCCCCTGTAAGCGGGACGAGAATCACCTGTCCACAGGTGATGCTCTACCCCCTCACAGATTCCTCGCACATAGGCCTCCTTGTCCACCCTCAGTGCACGTACAGTTTTACGCCTCAGCTCCCTGAACAGCTCAGCTCTGCCATTCAGCCTGGCCCTGCGACTCTGGTCAATGGTATCCAGTGTCCCTTGAGAGACAAAATTCTTCTTTGCCCTGCGGTGAACTCCAAGGCATCCACCGGCAACATCAAGGACGGTGGTCTTGAAGGTGCTCCACAACTCTTCAGGACCCCCCAAAGCACCCAGACCCCCCAAGTGTCCACTCAGCCTGTTCGCAAACTCCTCAGCTACTCTCTCATCCCTGAGCTTGGCAACATCCAGCCCAGGCTGGGATGGTACCATTCTCCAGGATTTAAGGTGCAGCTTTAGAGTTGCTACAACAAGCCTGTGGTCAGTATTGAGGAACTGAGCACTCCGGTAGACCCTGCAGTTCTGGATCATCCTCCAACGACCGTCAATGAGGACATGGTCAATCTCCTTTGCCACACCGCCAGCGTTGGAATACCAAGTCCAGCGATGAGCTTGTGGGCGCTGAAACCATGAACCAGCCACCCTAAGTCCATGACTTCTTGCAAAGTCAAGGAACTTAGTGCTATTCTGGTTCATAGTTCCTGACCCATGGGGACCAACACACACCTCATAACCATCCCTATCAGTTCCAGTCGATGCATTGAAATCCCCCAAGACTAGAAGTGTATCTCGTCTGGGGCACTGATCAACCACAGACTCGAGTGTGGCGTAGAATGCATCCTTCACGGTAAGATCACTCGCCTCAGTCGGAGCATAAATAGAGACCAGGGAAATGACACCTAAGGAG
>NC_140968.1:4184312-4246812 GCF_056783735.1 Eptatretus burgeri | reverse complement strand
TCATTATTCAACGGCCACTTCACCTCAACCTTCATCGTACTCTAACCCCTTTGCCACAACATTCATACAATGATCCAAACTACTTTATAATAATCACCACAGCATTGAAACATAACCCAAGCTTGCTTTACATTCACCATTGCCACCTTAACCATAACAAACAGCCACCACGAACCACCACACCATCGATTCACCGCGACACTGCCGCTACCATTGCCTCTACCACAATCACCATCAACCACCAGCAAAGAAAGGAATGGGGGGGGGGCACGGCGTAGCATTATAGGCACTCACTTGGGATGTTTAGGCAGCGAACTTGAAGCGTGAGTGTGTGCTGAACTCCATTCAACATCGTGTATCAATAGCCCTCGCATTCCGCTCAATTACAGTCCCCATTGTGTGTTCGGTGCATGTTCGCACACAGAGAACGTGACCAAACACCCCAACACCATGTTAAGTGCAGAGTTTGATTCCGTGAGAGAGCCCAGAACACAATGGGGCCCATCTTTGCGGCTGTACCCTCAGGTGGGCGGTTTATCAGCCCGGCCTGGTAATCGAGAGGTCGCAAACACCTCATACTTTCTCCCATCTGTCTTATTGTCTCACTTTCGTTGGGAGTGTTTCTGATGGTGCCTGTCATGTTAAATGAAGTATGATTGTAAAAGTATTGGAATGGTTTAGTTGTTTTTTTCCTTTGGATATAACTGTGTTTTCTTTTGCCACACCTCACCAATCCTTGCTTTCCCTGCTTTACGTATCTTCCTTGTAATAAAAACCCTTGCGTGTACACATACTTTTCCTCGCACTTTCTATAAATACATTGTTATTATTGTAAATGTACCCAGTTCGTCATGTCTTTTCCTCCATTGGTCCAGCATAGTACGCAGGTAGTATTAGCCAGGAAGTTTTACCCCACGTGATTTGCTCTTGTTAGCCAGTGTAAATTCACTGTATTGCTCGGCGGTAATACGAGTGTGCGCTGAGGGCACGAAACCCCCTTTGTCCGGTCGTCCAAAGGCAAGGTAGCACGCAAAGTCGTGGTAACCTTGCCAAGATTGGTGGTACCAATCAGTGTTCCTGGTTGATTAGCAACCTGCCGAGCCGCGGATAACTCCGCGGCTGGTGGCCTCAGGACTGGGTGTATGGGAGGAACTCCAGCGCTTGCCCTTGTGTTGAACCCCTGGGCGTAACAACACCTTAAATGGTAATTGATCCACCATGCAGCGAAGAGAAGCTGACGCCGGGCCTTATCTTTCATCAGAGCAAGTGATGAAGGGTAAGGCTTGGAACGTCAGCTTCTCTTCTCCAAGGCGGATCAATCACCATTTAAGGTATTTTATTTCCTGTTTGTTTTCACTTATTTTGCTGCCCACGCAGATCGCTAATTAGCAATTACATTCTTCCTATTTTGGCAGGAAGTTGTGTTTGAACCTGTGCATACTGTACTTACCATGTTCCCTTCCCACAGCCCAGATAATCGTGCAAATTAATCTGATAATAGTCAGCAATGATGGTGAACCATTTGCTTGTTGTTTGTTGTTGTACAGTATGAATGAAGCAAGTGCTATGCCATCCTTCAGATCTCCCCCAAATAGAGATTTTAATAACATCGCTGCATGTCATCCCTAGCTCTACAAAAAGCCTGATGTCCCGCTGTACAAGAAGATAAGATCATGTGAGTTGCCATAGCAATACATCACCAACAATATTGCGATGTTTGAAATGGCAGAGGAGGCTATGTTGTGATCTCGTAGTAATTATCCTCATGGTAAAACATTTCCCATTGCCCATCACCCACAACCTCTTTCCACATGCTGCACAGGTGTGTTGGTGGATGTAAAGCCACTCTCCGGTTGCGAACCGACTATGTGCAACTGCAAGATTCCCATTGGGCCAGATGAAAAGGGTTGCACTGAGGAGTGTCTCAACAGGTCTGCTGTCGTTGTTGTCGTCATGTCTTGCAAACATCTGCCAGTTTTTCTTCTTTCTGATCCATTATTTTTCCTTCCTTTTTATCCCCTTTTCTTTTTCCTTCCTTTGAAATTACGTGTTACCTCCACCACCGAAGGTGAAGGAAGTTCTGTTTTCACCCCTTTCTGTCTGTTTGTTTGTTTGTGTGCATGATATCTGAAAAGGTTGTGGACGGATCCAGATGAAATTTTGTGGACAGGTTGGGTGTGTGACAAGGAGGAACTGATTCGATTTTGGTGAAGATCCAAATCCGGATCTGGATATGATAATTATTTAATTTTAAAAGTGATTCTTCACCATCGAGAGATCGGACCAAAAACGGTATAGTACTGTTTTGCATGATATTTCAAACATGTATTGGGCCCGATATGTTCTTGTGAATCAGTCATTACGTGGGGGAGATATGCGCTCTACCGAGCGCCCTTCTCGTTTCCTATGTTTCCTCCATATTTTTGTCACGATGATATTATTAATTTCTTAATCATCATAAACAGGTATTTCTAATGCCTTTTACTCTTGCCTCTGAAAGAAAATGTTCATGCCATTTGTTTGACGAGCTTGGTGACCTAAATTAATAGAAGTACTCTGAAATATAACAGCAGTTGCACCTTTTGGGAGATGAAAATGGAGACGGCCCACGTTAGTGATAACACAGTGCACAGGTTTGCCGCAGGTTGGCACTCTTGTCTTTTAAACCTTGAGACGGACACTGACCTTTGACTGTTTTCTAAGAAGTTATTTATAGGTGCAGACACTGAAAAGGAGAGCTTTTGCCTGTTGCTTGTATTTGGACAATTTGTAATTTCTACTCCTTCAATTTCTGCATATATCTACACAGTATTTATATATATATATATATATATATATATATATATATATATATATATATATATATATATATATATATATATATATATATATATATATATATATATATGTATCTGCTTGTCTTTCTTGTTTTGCTTATTTCTGTATCTGCAAGTAAGGTTTTTTGTTGTTGTTGTTATTTCCACTTTCTTGCATTCATTGTGTCCTTCAACTTTAAAGGGTGAGAAAGGACTTTATGTTGTATGCTTTGGTTCACTCGTTTCATGTGGCTGATGAGGACATTGTGTGAAACTGATGTACAAGACAGCTGTAGCATATACCTTTGCAATCTGACGTGACCATTGCACTTTGTCCCTTTTGAGTTGTGCTCCATAGTAATTCTCTGTCAGACTCTTTACCACCACTTATTCAATTGTTCTCTTCAGAATGATGACTCCATGTTAATTTTGTGGAGATTAATTGTTGAAAAGCATGTGTCATTTGCAGGATGATCTTTGCCGAGTGCTTGGCAAGTACGTGCCCGTGTGCCGACTGCTGCAGCAATCAGCGCATTCAGCGGCATGAGTGGGTGCAGTGTCTTGAGAGATTCCGAACGCAGGGCAAAGGCTGGGGAATCCGCACCAAAGAGGCGCTGCGTGAGGGACAGTTCATCATTGAGTACCTGGGGGAGGTGGTCAGTGAGAATGAGTTCAGGTATGTCTCGGTTTGGAATTTTTTTGTGCTGTCTTTGGCAAACGGACGTCGAACCCAGAATGACATTAAGTTTTTCATCAAAGGCTATTGTAGAGTGAGCAAAAGAGAGTAAAACTGGAAAAAAAATGGATATATATATATATATATATATATATATATATATATATATATATATATATATATACATATAGATGTGTATATATATATATATATATATATATATATATATATATATATATATATATATATATATATATATACATATAGATGTGTATATATATATATATATATATATATATATATATATATATATATATATATATATATATATACATATACACATATATATATATATATATATATATATATATATATATATATATATTGTGGTTCTCGGAACCACATGCATACAACAGATAGGTGTCCCAAGACGGTTATTCCATTATTATTATACGTGTCGATAGTCCCCTTCCTTTTGTTTAGCGGGACAACAAGGGAGTGCGTTGCGCTGATCTAATAGATAGGCTTGCTTAAATCATTTTCTTCTTCATTTCATCCCTACTCTTCTTCTTTTATGATTATTCCTGAGGTAAATCAGCCACGTGCGCCTTCGCTGTAAGGTGGGGCCTTGTGGAAATCAGCGCGTGTGGCTCCGCGGTGAGGGATCTGCTGCACGGAGATCCTCGTTCCCGGGCGAGCCCTAAACGTGGCGTGTCCGGCGAGTCGTGTTCTTGGCAGTGCGGGGTTGTCGACTCGAGCTTCCGATGGTCTGGGGAGAATTGCCGGTTGCATTAAAAAGGCATGCGAATAAATACCTCTTAAGAGGCTGCACGAATTGTGTTTTTCACGGCACGGGAAACACAGCCAGCACGACGCCCACACTGCACGAAACGCGTACGGAGGCCAATGAAGACGACTCCACGCCATGTTTGGCAGGATACGAGTGTGCGAGTAGAAGCGGCTTGTTCCTTTTTAACCTCAATATCCGACACATATTGGTGTTTGCCCCGCGCACACGCTCGCGGAGTCGTGTGAACGCGAACGCAGGCCACGTATGTAATGGCGGAACCGCGCGCACTGTATGGAATATACTCGAAAGCAGACACGTACGCCACTCCTGAGACGTGCACAGATTTTTCAATGATGAAGTACCTTCGGTCCTCACTGGCAGCAGCGAATTCTCTTTCGGATGGTGAACGTCTTCTCTTCTCTACGGCCAGCGAAGCTGCGATCGAGCCGAGGAATGTACAGTGTGGGTCATGTTAGCACGCGCGAAGCGAGCGTGTTGATCGACACTGGTCGAACGCCCGAGCGGGCATGCAGGACCCTCAAACGGTCACCCGGGCATGGCCTGGGGGGTTTTGCAGGATGATTCTCGTGCCAATTTTGGTGTTTGCGGTTCGTGTCATGTCGTGGGGTTGGAGCGAAATGTGTTCGCTGTCTGGAATGGCCTTGCCGGAAACGAAGTGAGGGGGCTTCCGGCCCAAGCTGGCGGGCTACATGAGTGGTCGGGGCCAATCGGAGCGCCTGAGTCAGGTGATGACGTTACGATTTTGGGTGGCCCCTCCCCCCCCCCCGAGCTGCAAATCCTATAAAGGTCGGAGAAGTCTCTCCGTCTCTCTCTTGCTTTTTGAGTTTCTCCGCCTCTCGCCTCGCATCATCGACACCGCCACGATCCGACTCCGCCTCCTCGTCTCCGCCCACACGTCGTTGACCCCGCCTGCCTACCTGGTCCCACCTGCTATTCCGTCCTCGCGCTTTGGACTCCGCCCCTTCTCGACTCGGGCTCCTCCTTTATGGTGCTACTTTAGCCGGGACTTTATTCCCAACGATCCATTCCTTTTAGCCGGTACGTCCTTGGCAGTGTCGCTCGGCTGCATCCGATCTGGAAAAGTGATCCGATCCGGTAGGGTGATCCTGTTCGGACAAGGCGTACCAAGGGCGTGTTCCCCAGTAAGTAAATCACATGATTAATTGGATAACCCGATTAACCCATAGACGGGAGGACCCTAGGTCACGCGGTTGAGTTATTGGCGTCCACAGTCGGTTAAGAGACCCGCCGCGTCACGGAATTATCTGTGTGCGACGGCCTACAATTCCGGGGAGTCTGGTGGGAATCGACATAGCTTCCCCCACCTAGTGGTCTTCTCACCCGACCCCCGGCCCGCAACAATATATGTGTGTGTGTGTGTATATATATATATATATATATATATATATATATATATATATATATATATATATATATATATATATATATATATATATATATATATATATATATATATATATATATATATATCCATACAGTAGACTAGGTGTAAGTCTGCAGCGTGTAACTCGTCACTTCGCCTAAGTCGGCAGCGTCAAAAAGTCCCGAATTTATCTCATGTTAAATCCCTTTGAAAAAGGGTCATCCCTCTGTAAGTCGTCATCTCTAAGTCGTCACTTCGTCTAAGTCGTCAGATGTTGTCCATTCCCACGTAATGGAAACTCAAGTAAATTACCACTCCTAACTCGTCACATGGAACTGCTGCCTCATGAGAAGCCCGATTTCATGGAATCGTGATGCTCGCTCATTGGTGTACACCGCCAGTGATAGGCTATTTATAACTGCAAATGGCGACTAAGCGTAAGCTTACAACTAAAACCTACCAAGAAAAATACGACATTATCCAGTTTTGCGAGGCAAATCCACTGATGAAGAAAACAGACATAGCTGAGAAATTGGACATCAAACGGCAGACATTGAACGATATCTTGAAGAATAAAGGCAAGATATTTGGACAAGTGGAGAAGATCGTGAGGCCGGTGGGAAGTGTGAAATGCGTGAAATGTGTGTCCTTTGAAGATGTCGATGACGCGCTCATCATCTGGTTTCGGCAAATGTCGGCTCAGCCAAATATTCGGTTTCGGCCGATTCGGCCAAATATTCGGCCGATACTGTGTTTCGGTGGAGGATTGCCCAGCCAACATCATGGAATACAATGACCGGTTTGAATCCTTTCTCATGCACCAGATGCCCAAGATTTTGAGGCAGTCAAACATAACGGATTACTTCGCGAAGAAGTAAAGGATCGATCGAGCTTAGTGTTGAAGTCCGATCATGGTTTTATATTGGCTTGTTTTGTACATTACCGCACTCACTTACACATAGGCATTGAGTGGTAATCATCACCACGATGACTGTGTGTCATGTAATTTGTCACCATACCATCACCGATGGTATACGAGTTGTCTTACAGAGTTGTTCATTATCTTTACTTTTGATGAACTGATTCATGAATTCCATCTTTGCTTGATCACTTTCCAACTCACCAACTCACCCCCACCTATGCCCCGAGGATTGTGTTTTCCTTTTGGTACAATAGCCGGCTCTCACACATATGTGTCCAGGCCACGCGCAACTTCATCCTTCACCCCACAGTCATCATGAATGTTCGCATACGCGTAAGTTGTCACATTTCTAAGTCGTCACTTTTTTCTCGGTCCCGATGGTGACGACTTACGCCTACTCTACTGTATATATAAAATACATATCAGCCAATCTTTCCATATGAATACTACGACAGTGTGTGTGACCATGTATGTTGTGGTCGCTATCTTTCTTGCTGCTTCAGTCATTATCACTAACCTTTATAGTTTATAGGCATAAATAGTAATGTCTTGGTATTGTGCTTACGGCATCTAAATTTAAGTCCAACTTTTATTTAAATTGGGCCAGTCAAAAGTAGGCTATTTAAAGTTCACTATGCCGGATCATGTCAAGGCATTCTGGTGTTTAGTGCTTCAAACCCAACTGTCATGGTATTATAGTTGTTACCTCCACCACTGAAGGTGGACGGAGGTTATGTTTTCTCCTCTTGTTTGTTTGTGAGCAGGATATCTCAAAAAGTTCTGGACACGGATTCAGATGAAACTTGGTGGAGGGGTTGGGTGGGTGACAAGGATGAATTGGTTATATTTTGGTGAAGGTCCAGATACGGATCCGGAAACGAGAATTTTTTAGTGATTCTTCACCATTGAGAGATGAGGCCAAGAGCGGGTATATAGCACGATATCTCAAAAGGTTGGATCGATTCGGACGAAATGTGGTGGATAAGTTGGGTAGGTGACAAGAACAAGCCGATTCGATTTTGGTTGAGGTCCGGATGTAGATCCGGCCTCTCAGTGGGATACAAAACGTAAACTGTTCAACCTTGTGGAGGTAAGCTCTCTATCGAGTGCCCTTCTAGTTTTCTTCATTCATTTATTTTGTCATGGGATGTTCTCTGGCCCTCCTGGCCCAGTAAATGCCATTCCTTCCCATCGCCAATCCTTGACGCGTATATCCACCAGTTATTAAATATTGGAGTGAGGCAGAATAGCTGGAAAGATGTGGATGGAGTAGTTGGGTGGAGTCTCAAATTAGTGGTAATTATTTCGTAGTTCTTTTTCCATCTTTTTTAAAGGGATTAGGCTAAATGTGGAGTCACAAATGAAATAATAAAAGTAATTTACAGTTTGAATAGACGAGAAACCAAGAAAAGCAAAAATGTCATATTTTCACAACCATCAGCTTTGTAAATCTTCGGCCTAACTTTTGATTTTGTCATTTTAAATATCTTTTGTATTCAAGCGTACTGGAAACACCCACTACCTTTGGGAGCATTGGCAAGTCCATCTCTCATGGAGGATGAGAGGGGTGGTTTACCTTGGGAACTACCAACACTAATGCAAAATTTGGTGGAGATCGGGCCAGCCGTGTTTTTTTTTAATTTTCATTGATTTTTCAGGCACACACACCACACACACACACACACACACACACACACACACACACACACACACACACACACACACACTTATTATAGTGGAGGGAAATGCATGCATGTTGAATGTTATACTTTTAATTATTATCTTGCCAAAACGAAGTTTTTGCAAGATATGTTTGTCAGCTTGTATGTTTTTTTTTTTTGTCTGTAATCATGTATAAAAAATTCTGCAGAGCACAGTTATCATTGGAAATTTTTGTAACTTCGCATATCAGAGGCCTATAGAGGTCCATTTCAGCACAGAAAATTTTGAAGGTCAAGGTCAAAGGTCAAGGTCACTTTGTCGCAAATCAGGGGAGTCGACGAAACCCTTATTTTTTGAGTAATTTTGATCGGATCGTCTTCAAACTTCATGGGAATATAGTTCATGATCTGGCGCTCAGCTGATTAATTTTTGGTGGCGATTGGCCTTGACCTTCATATGTTTTTTTTTTGTCTGTAATCATGTATAAATCACTCTGCAGAGCACAGTTATCATTGGAAATTTTTGTAACTTCGCATATCAGAGGCCTATAGAGGTCCCTTTCATCACATAAAATTTTGAAGGTCAAGGTCAAAGGTCAAGGTCACTGTCGCAAATCAGGGGAGTCGTCGAAACCCTTATTTTTTGAGTAATTTTAATCGAATCGTCTCCAAACTTTATGGGAATGTTGTATATGGTCTGGCACTCAGATGATTAGTTTTTGGTGGCGATTGGCCTTGACCTTCATGGTTAGCGCCTCAGGTCAAACATATTTGACCCCAAGGTCAAATTTTCAAGTTTTAGGAACCATATCATGTAGTACCTCAAATTGAACACCTCGATGAGTGCTTTCTTGATATGTCAAGCTTGAGACATTATGACGTCATTTGGTGACGTTATGAGGCAAATGCATATTTTTCATGGTTACTCTGTAGAACGATTCTCATCGCAATCTCTCGTAGGCAGAAATTCCTCAAGGAGTCGCTCCTGGTGGATAGCAGCTCTGTTCACCTCAGTGTGACCTTAAAGAAGTCACACGTGGTCACCTTTTGGCAAGATACGGCTCACCCTGCGGGTGACATTGGTTTTATTTTATGGGTAGTTGAGGCATTTAAAAGGCAATGTGTTTGGCAACCGTATAGCTGACTTAAGGATCGCATGCTCAAGTTGTAAGATGGCAATTTAAGTGTGTGTTGTATCTTTGTAGGAACCGTATGATCGAGCAGTACCAGAATCACAACGACCATTACTGCCTAAACTTGGACAGTGGCATGGTCATTGACAGCTACCGCATGGGCAATGAGGCACGATTTGTGAACCACAGCTGCCAGCCGAACTGCGAGATGCAAAAATGGTGGGTCTTCTTCCACGAGCCAAGTACATTCAAAGGGAATTATTTGTTTTCATCTCCATGTCAATTTTAGTTTTTAATTCAATAAAGAATGTTTTCATCAAAGCCTTGATTGATTTTGCAAATGAGCAGTAAGCAAACCACTTCAACCCAAGGTGTCAAGTTGAAGGCACCCATTTCTGTACCAAGTGCGAGAAGGCCACCATGTTTAGAAGCTGGTGACTGAGCAGGAGGCTAGACTGCCCCAAGGAAGTGTCTTGAGCCCAGTCTTGTTCCTCTGTATAAATGACCTCTCTGCTCTGGAAAAACCCCTCTTCCTTTATGCAGATGACTTGACAATGTGTCATACAGTATCTAATTTCAATGACAGGGGCAGCATCTCAATCACACTATACTTATTTGGAATTATATTACCCCTCCCAAATCCTTCCTCCTTCCAATTTTCCAGTTTTCCCTCCTCGGAGTTTCCTTCTGTATCCATCTTGTCCACCCCATGCATGCATCCGTTGTGTCCAATTTGTCCACCCCATGCATGTGTGTTTTGCATCCTGTTTTGCTTTTATGTCCTCATCCGTTCAGATTACTAGCTCTTCCACGATCCACGACTATGTTTACAAATAACAAGTTGATTTAGATGCTGATCTGACAAATGAAACGTGTCTTTCAATCCTGACGAGCCTCACTGTCTCACCCTGTTTCTCTGGAAGCATCGTCAAACTCACCAATCTATTTCCATGCTCAACTACTGGAAGATGTTCAGTTTCTTGAACTCTTTGGTCTCACCATCAGCCATGACCTCTCCTGGACTGATTATATAGCATAGCTCACCTACAAATTTGGGATCCTCCCCCATCCCTCCCAAAAGTTTTGCTTATGTATCCACATTGTCCATCTTTTGTGTTCTCCCTTACCCCTTGTCGTTACTTGCATCCCTTGTTTGTCCGTCTCTGTCTACTTTCTCCCGCCCCCTGCTGTTGGTGTTTCCCCTTTCTCCTGCTATTCCATTTGTTATGTTGTGTCCTGATTTGTTCTGTGTAATAGCCCTTCCACGAGCCTCGAGCCTCTATAAAAATAAAATCCAAGTCATTCCTTGAAAAAAAAATCAGAACTACTCACAGCATCCTACAAGGCCTTTGTTCATAGCTCAGTGGAGTATTAGTCTCTCCTCTGTGCTGGCACAACAACATCATAATGTCTTTCCTGGATTTTGTGGAATCTAAAGCTCTCATTATTATTGGCATTTTCCACGACAAGGTCGAACCATAAGTCCTGCTTTCCCAATTATGAATCAAAAGTTTGTTTTAAAAATCGCAGCACAGACAGGTCGGTGGCTTCTTTTATTTTTTTTTGTTAATTGCCAGAATCCTTCGGATTTCGGCAATTATGTTGGTCGGTTGTGTGTGTCTGTCTGTCTGTTTGTTTGTGTGTTTGTTTACCCTGTAGCAGCCACACCGTTTCAGCAATCATGACCAAACTGGGTACAGACGTCGGCCATGGTCCAACTTAGACACTTGTCGTTTTTCGTGATTCTAGGTAAAAGGTCAAGGTCGCCGAAAAACCGAAATTCTTATTTTCCCAATAACATCCGCTAAAATGGTCTTATCGACTTCAAACCAAATCCAAAATATGCATCTTCCAATACTGCATCCAACCATATGTCTCATTGGGGTGTCACACCAACACCCTTCTTAGCGGTCGGGGGTCAAATGTCAGGGGGGGTCGGGTCAAAACTTTCAAATTGCGATAAAAACGCCATTTCAAGTCTGATTGACTTCCAAGTTATGATCATGACCAAACTAAGTGCTATAACTCATTAAACAGTAGCACTATCGACTTATAAGATCCAAATTGATTTCCAGGTTTTTGTTTTTTCAGAGATCATGGAGATATGACAAAGTTATTCCGGCAATTCCTTGCTCAACGAGCAATTTCATTTGTTTGTTTGTTTTACCCGCCTATCCTCCCATCTTAAGTCCCTTGCTTTCTCAAACCTCCATCGTGTCCCAGCTCGTGTAGGATACAAGTTTCTTCTAGTAACCCCCTACTGGTTAAACTCACTAAATCCAGTCTTATCAACCACCTCCACTCTTTTCTTCCTCTTTTCTCCCGTTTGTGGAATTGCCTTCTGGGGAGACTTTTAAATCACACGCTTCCCTCCAGGGCTTGAAACAAATGGTGCACTACTGTATCGTGAAGTCTACCATTCTGACCCATGATCTTTTCTACCCCTATTACCCTCAATTTAACTCCTTCCTCTTGCTTACAGGTAAGTTTCCTCCCCTGATCATTTTCCTATAATGAAAAAATGATCATATGCCTATAATGATCATTTTTATTCATTCCCTTCCCTGCTTGTGTCCCCACTGTCATTATATTGCCCTTTTTACCTTATGTCACCTCGTTCTTCCCTGAGCCTAGATTTTTGAATACAAAAAAAATGTCGTGTTTGTGACCAGGTCTCTCTCGGTTGGCAGGTCAGTTAATGGCGTGTACAGGATTGGGCTGTTTGCCTTGAAGAGCATCCTGGCTGGTGTGGAGCTCACTTACGACTATAACTTCCATGCCTTCAATGTAGAGAAACAGGTACGCCTGCTGTTTTCCTTCAATTATTTCTCGCACATTCCTGCTGAGCTTTAAAAGTACCACAAACTGCGTAAGAAAGTAGGAAAAATTTACCTTTATTTCTAATAATTATGTTTGTTCCTTGTATTATTTTGAGGATAATGGTCATATTCCTTAATGCTTTGAGTAGTTTCATTGCTTGGCGATGAGCCTGAGAAGCGAAGTTGTGCCAAACCTGTCCAAGTTCAGGGGGTTTTACCTCTATTTGGTAAACGTTGAGGTATTTTTGTGACCTGGTTTATCTTGAATGCAGTAGGGAGCACTTTTGCCTGGAGTTTTGATGACATTGTCATTTTCCTCATGCATTGGAAAGATTTGTGTCATTCGCTGCTGATTATTTAGGACTGCAGCTTATTCTAACGGTACAGCCCAGCCTTGTGTTAAGCTCCCCGTCCGAGCAAAAACACAGAAAGCACAAGCTTCTGTGTAATGTTGTCCATTTTCTGCTAATGTTGTCCACTGCCCTCCGACAAGGTCAGAGACGAGGGACATTAAAATGAGCTCCGTCCGACCGACCGATCATCTGTCTATGTACTTTTGAGTGCGTGATATTTCAAAAACTGTTTCACATCTGGCTTTCATATCGCAGATATCGATGACTCTTGATATTGCCCCAACCTGATTATATCACGGTGGGGAGTGGCTGAATTATGTTGCTATGACACCCATCTCAATAACTTGTCTTGTGAATGCGATATTTAAAAAATACGTTCAAGATTTAGTCATATTGCACAGATATATTCCTCATACCACCCAAAAGGCACAGGACCTGGAGTGTCAGCTCCTTGTTGTAATTAATGACCAATGTATCATCACGTCTTTGTCCTGCGTGTCATTTATGTGCAGTGGCCTGCAAAAGTATTCACCACCTCCAAAGTTTTCACATTTTAATGCCACCTGAGCTTATTTCATGATGCTTTCAAATCAAGCTTACTATAAAGAGTCTTCACAAACCACTCCAAAGTGGTAGAGCTAGAAAATGCAGATAAAATGTGAACAAGCTTGATTAACAGAGAAAATCAGATTCTCTGTTGCATAAGTATTCAAACTCTTTGCCTAATTAACCCGAAATCAATTCAAGAGCAAATTATTTGTTTGAACGGTTACAAAAGAAGTGTTATGGGTTTCACCTGTATATAATCAGGTGAACTTAAAAATTAATCTCTCCCACTTATCTAAGTTTTAAAGAACAACTCACTTGGTCAACCAACCAGGCAAACATGAAGACCAAGTAGGCCATCAGCCATGGCTCAGAAAGTGCCTGAAAATCAAGTTTCGTTCCACTCATTGGGGGTGTAGACAAAACCTTGATAATAAGATACTTTATATCGAAATACATACGTATCCAAAAGTTCTCCACTCAAATAGCTGCAGTTATTGCGTATTTTCATCTTGAAAATCGATGCATTCCCCACGCTCTCTCATTTGAATTTTCTCTACACGGATCACATGACGCCTCGACAGCCAATAGACGCTCCCCCGTGTATTATTCACCAGGACAATGTAGCGAACAAAGAAGTCAAACGTTTTACGTCTGTAAGATGGGATAAATGGAGAGAAAGTGTCAACAAATGGCTCGTCTTAGACGGTCACGAACGACGTTTAGCCGAGAGTGCCGGTGTAAAGATTTCAAGTTACCCCCGGGGGTAGCTTGAAATCGATTTCATCCTACCCCCTACGATTTCAGATTACCCCCCTCAAAACATTTATTTATGTTGTTTATTTACAAAAAATAGTAATTTAATTGATATTGAAAAGTAATTAGGGAAAAACCATTGACCACGTGACCGCCTTTGAAGAGTTTGCAATTAATTTTGATTTTATTATGAATGATTTTATTTTAATATTGCTATTAATTGAAATTAGTATTTCTCATACAGTTATAGTTTTTGCCACATTTTTATGAAATCCTTCGTCGATATAGTTGATACAAATAGACATACTGGTATATCTTTTAAACTAACTCAGACCATACTTACAATTATGGAAACAACGCAATAAAATCAATGTACAACAAAGGCAATGAAAACATCTTATTTTTTATTCACAATTTCGTTGTGGTGGTGGTGGTGGTCGTATGGCAGCTTAGCTGTCGGGGTAGCTCTCATTTCTTGAAGCACGACTGTGTTGCTGATGCAGTGCCCCTCTACCAGTACACACACTGGAATAGGTACTCATTTCGCCGACCTCGGAAGGATGACAGGCTGAGTCAAACCCCCGGTGCATTAATTCAGCAGCCGACGGGGCTTGAACTCAGGACCCTAGGATCCCAAGCCACCACCCTAACCACTACTCAGGACCCTAGGATCCCAAGCCGCCACCCTAACCACTGAGCCAAGACCAGGCTACACACTCAGCCTGTCATCCTTCCGAGGTCGGCGAAATGAGTACCAATTCCAGCGTGTGTACTGATAGAGGGGCACTGCATCAGCAACACAGTCGTGCTTCAAGAAATGAGAGCTACCCCGGCAGTTAAGCTGCCATACGACCACCAACACCACAACGAAATTGTGAATAAAAAATAAGATGTTTTCATTGCCTTTGTTGTACATTGATTTTATTGCGTTGTTTCCATAATTGTAAGTATGGTCTGAGTTAGTTTAAAAGATATACCAGTATGTCTATTTGTATCAACTATATCGAAGAAGGATTTCATAAAAATGTGGCAAAAACTATAACTGTATGAGAAATACTGATTTCAATTTATAATAATATTAAAATAAAATCATTCATAATAAAATCAAAATTAATTGCAAACTCTTTAAAGGCGGTCACGTGGTCAATGGTTTTTCCCTAATTAGTTTTCAAGATCAATTAAATTACTATTTTTTTGTAAATAAACAACATAAATAAATGTTTTGAGGGGGGTAATCTGAAATCGTAGGGGGTAGGATGAAATCGATTTCAAGCTACCCCCGGGGGTAACTTGAAATCTTTACACCGGCACTCTCGGCTAAACGTCATTCGTGACTGTCTAAGACGAGCCATTTGTTGACACTTTCTATCCATTTATCCCATCTTACAGACATAAAACGTTTGACTTCTTTGTTCGCTACATTGTCCTGGTGAACAATACACTGGGGAGCGTCTATTGGCTGTCGAGGCGTCACGTGATCCGTGTGGAGAAAATTCAAATGAGAGAGCGTGGCGAATGCATCGATTTTCAAGATGAAAATACACAATAACTGCAGCTATTCAAGTGGAGAACTTTTGGATACGTATGTATTTGGATATAAACTATCATATTATCAAGGTTTTGTCTACCCCCCTCCCCCCCCATCCCCTCCCCGATGAGTGGAACGAAATTGCACGATACAGCTTACTGCTGATGGCCTAAAGGGGCTTTCCAAAGAAGTCAGACATAAAGTGGTGGAGAAGCATCGTTCAGGAGAGGGTTATAAGAAGATTTTAAATTCATTCATTAACCCTTTGAGTACGGTGAAATCCATCATTGAGAAGTTGAAGACATATCATTCAACTCAGACTCTACCCAGATCAAGTCGCCCATCCAAACTCAGCAGCCGGGCAAGCAGGAAACTGGTTCGGGATGTCACTCTAAATCTAACATTGACTGAAAGATCTGCAAGGCTCAATGTCTGAGATGGGGGTCAGTGTTCATCAATCAACAATATCCCGTTCCCTTCACAAAGCTATCCCGTTCCCGTTCCCTTCACAAGTGGCAAGAAAAAAGCTATTACTGAAAAATACCCATCTAAACGCTCGTATGGAGTTTGCAAAAAAGCATCTTAATGATACTGCAGGCATGTGGGGAAAAGTTTTCTGGTTAGATGAGACAAAACTTTAACATTTTGGTCTAAATTTGAAGCGTTAATCTGATGTAAACTTAACACTGCACATCACTCATTCAACAACATCCCTACTGCCAAGCATGGTGGTGGCAGCATCATGTTTAATATGGGGCTGCTTTTCATCAGCAGGGATTGGCAAGCTTGTCACGATGGAATGGACAATGGATGGTGCAAAGTACAGGAGAATCATTGATGAAAACCTGGGTAGGAGATTCACATTTCAGCAGGACAATGATCCAAAGCCCAAAGCTAAAGCCACACTGGAGTGGCTGAACAATAAGAAAATAAATGTTCTTGAGTGGCCCATTCAAAGTCCTGTGCCAATTGAACATTTATGGCGAGACTTGAACATTGCAGTCCATTGACGATCCCCATGACACTTGGCAGAACGAGAGCAATTTTCACATGAAGAATGGACGATGATTTCACCACTCGCTGTGCCAAGCTGGTCCAGATCTACTCACAAACACTCATAGTGGTCACTGCAGCAAAATATGTTTCTACCAAGTACTGACCTATGGGGCTGAATACTTTTACAACCAGTGAATTTTGATTTGTACACGTTTTTTACAGGTATTCCTGACATGTAACCTCTAACTACAACAGTGTTTAGTTTGATCTCTTCAGGTATGAAGAAAAAAGTTCATTTGGAAAAATTGCTTCTTCATCATTTGTAATTCATCTAAATGGGGCATGATTGGTACAGGGTGAATACTTTTGCAGGCCATTGTACAAGCTCCTTCTCTCAACCTTAGATCAATCTTGAATAAATAAAAGTTATATGAGCATCTCTGCAGCAGGTAGTTTGCACAAACCACAAAGCTGCACTTCTCGGTACTGCACAGTCTGCTCCTTGTTAACCCTTGGACACTCGTAATGTCACCCTTTCAAAAGAAGTGTACTTGTGCTCCAGAAGGTGTCTGGGATTTATGTGAGGCCTTTGTGACAATGTAAGTCATGCCCCACTGTGATTTGTTATCCTGGCAGCAAACTTGCCTCTGTGGGTCTGAAAACTGTCGTCGGATCATTGGTGGCCGCAGTCAGCGTCTAAATGTAGCAACCCTCAACCAGAGTCTGAAGAAGCAAGGTTGTCCCAAACATAAGCGCAAGTCAAAACACCGGCTACAGAAGCAGGTATAGGCGCATCGTTGGTCTCTGTGTCAACATCATGGCACTTTTTGTTAAAGTATAACTATTCTTTTATGTTTGTTTGTTTTTAAATTTTTCTTTACTTGAATATCATGGTTCATAACCCTGTGCATGGCTTATGAAAGATCCCTATCTTTCAGAAGGGTCACAATACAAGTGAGACTGGTTCACAAGGCTGCAGCCCTCATAAGCCTCCGCAGCCTATCCATATGAAGCACATGTCCAATAGAGAGAGGTAAATGCCATCACATTGGTGCTCTCAAAGTGTGTTTGGAGTGAGCCCTCCCATTTTGTGATGTCATGCGAGAATAAGTATAGAATCTTTGATTAATGTTCCCGTGATGCTCACCTTCCATCCTACCTGCTCCCCGCAAAGGAATTTCGTACTGAAACATCAAGTGTTTCTTGTACGAAACTGGGCATGCATCTACCAGCGGCGTGAAGAGGTTGCTGGCCAAAGAAAAGATGGTGTTCAGGGGCACACCTTGTCTCCTTACAGCAGATGGAATGGCATTGCACGTGATGATGGGCACATTAAATCAGGTGTATAAGCCGTGCATGGTACTTGTGTGACTAAAGTAGACAAGATGACTGTTAAAAATGGGGCCGAGTTTTGCCTTATGTCATCCATTGTCATTACCCCGCTCTCAAAGTGCAAAGCAGGGTTAAGCAATTGGTTGACACTGTCAGTCCTGTCTACAGACATCTGTCTTTGATCGAAGAATTACTAAATCTCAAGTTAATTTTACATTTTGAACATGAATCGGAACACGAACCCACAGATTAGCAGTTCGTACTTTGGCTTTGATGTTAGGAAATTGCGTGGAATGTCGTCCCAATCACACATGCACAGAGAGGAGCAAGGTAATTGTTTTCGTCTGTCATTCTGTCTGGCAGTGAAGAAATGGAAAATCAAGGAAACTTACTGTTTTTAGGGATTGCATGAAAGGACAAAAACAACAAGCACAAATAAATAAGGTGGTGTAAAAGAGGATACATCGACTTCCAAAAAATAACTTTTTTTTTTTCTACATCCTTTGAAACTTTTATTTTATTTCAATTGAATTATATACTTGGACACGGTAGAGCACAAATCACCTTCTTGGCACTTCCAAAAACCTCCAGTTTAGCAGTGCATGGATAAAATATTCCACCATTTTAAGCCATCTCGACCGATCAAATTTACCACTTGTGCTCTCAGTGTTGGCGAACATCGAGGTTCAGACAAAATTGTGGCTCGTAGAAATTATAGATCGTGCTCGAAATACAAAGCAAGAGGTTAAAAGACCCTTTCCATGTCCTTTTTCTCAAGGGTCAAGTGTTCTATGAAATCTCTCGTTTTAGGAAACATTTTACTTTCCTCTCTCGTCTGCATAGCTCACAGTTCATACTTGACGTATGACTGGAAATTTACTTTGCTTACTCAAGAAACATTTTACAAAATGTCAAGCATTTGATTCCGAAATATCAGATCAGCAGAAACCTCTCTCAAGTTTATATAATTTCCATAACTAGTAGTGTACCATATGGGCCTGAAAAAAAAGATTTTTTTTGTAGTATTATCATCTTCAAAAATGGAACTCGTCTTATTTTCACAGAGTACAGTACAGCAAAATAAAGAAACCTACTCCTAATTCTTTGACTTCTTCTTATTCTTCTTCTTCTTCCTCATCTTTTCTTCTTTTCTCTCCGAGAAGCATGCAGCGCTGTATGTAACTCTTGCGTATGTGCATTGTTTTCAAATGCATTTTCTTGATGTTTGTTCTGGATTCAGTCTGGGAAAAAAAGAAGAAAGGTTTAAAAAAACGACAGGTGCAAATAAAGGTTTGCGAAAAAGCTACGATGCAAATTTTAAGCTGGTGGTAGGCTGAATGGATTCCGAAGATATAATACCGAGAGTAGCAAAGATGGAAGTGAGCCGGAAGATTTGTGTGAGTGAGAAAGAAGAAACATTTCGATAAATTTTAATTACAGTATTTTGTTTTTATGTCTCCAGAGCCGAAGTTGCCTAAGGCATTGTGCTTTCGGGTTGTCCGTCCGTCTGTGCATCCGTCTGTGCATGCATGCAGATTTTCGTTACGCTTACATAACTTGTGAACCGCTGAAGAGATTTTGACCAAACTTGGCACAATGATGGACTGTGATACAAAGATGATTTGGGTTTCAGAAGATCAAAGGTCATTGCCCTTTGAAAATCATTTTGCAGACCAGAACATGAGTTAGAAACATCTAATGTTTTCCCTCTTCTACTTATATCTCTCTCTCTCTCTCTCTCTCTCTCTCTCTCTCTCTCTCTCTCTCTCTCTCTCTCTCTCTCTCTCTCTCGCTCTCGCTCTCGCTCTCGCTCTCGCTCTCGCTCTCGCTCTCGCTCTCGCTCTCGCTCTCGCTCTCTTTCTCTCAATCTCTATCCCTATATCAATGTATCTCCATATATCCCTATCTCTCAAAAAAAATTTTACCCTAGTTTTTTCATCTACAAATTCTTCTTTGAAGAAAGAGTTTAAAAAACTCAAACTATGCAAATGATTGATTGCTTGTGGTGGTGTATACTTGTCTATTATGTGCAGCCACACAATAATTATTTTTGCACCCCACCTCGAAGTGAGGTCATCTTGTATTCGGACCAATACAGTAAGGTAGTACTTGCTCCCTCAGGGAGCGAAATATGGTGCCATTACTACCCCCATCTCTCCGGTAGGGCTCAGTGGTTAAAGCACTTGCACTGTGCCAAGTGTACAGGTGAAAATTTAAAGTTTCCTCCCAACCCTCACCAGAGAGGAGGGGATGTTTCATTCACTCAGAATCCATTTTTATCTCATTGTTTTCTTTATTTCCACTTCTTCCTTTAATTCTTCTGAAAACGTCTGTGCTTTTTTCTTTTTTTGTCTGTTTCTCTCTGTGTGTTATAGCTATGCTATACAAAGCTCTTTTGAAGTCTTGAAAATGTAAACTCAAATGCTGGTCGTAACTTTAGGAACCAAAAATTGTTTTTTAATTTGATGATGTTAAAAAGTATGGTTTGTTTCCCTTAAAGATGAGCCTTTGTTTTTTTTTAATGAGGTAGTTTTGATGTTTTTTGTTTTTCTTAATACAAGATCTATGCTCGTGAAAGAGCAGGGTGACAGGTTAAAATGGCAATGTACTTACAGTGGGGGCATTGGGGCCAAAGTTGGACAAAATGAGTAAGGGACTGAATGAATAATGAGAGAGAGATATATAGAGAGAGATATGTGTGAGGAGTGAGGATGACATGATATAGTGGTGTACTGCCTGCTTAAAGTCCTGGAGGGAAGAGTGCGATTGATTGCTTCTGCAAGGCAATTCAGAAAAGAGTAGAGGTGGACGGTAAGCCTTGAGTTTTCGGATTTTAACCAGGAGGAGGCATGACTAAAATTTTGGTGAATCCTGGTAGAGCTAGGGAGGATCCAAGGGTTCAGAGAGCAGAGGAATCGGAAAAAAAAGGAAGAGAGGGTTTTCCAGAGTATCGGAGTTGTTGTTTATGTAGATGAGTAACATGACTGGGCTACAGACAGTGACTTCAGGCAGTCTCGCCTCCACTGGGAGAGAAGAGGGTTGAATGATCGCTTTCATTGATAGCAACGCATTGATTGCATCAGTGGAGAAAATCAGAAAGGCAGGGAGGAAGGAGGTCTTGTATGCTTCAAGTTGTGAGTTTTGCAAGCAGAGCAGGATTCCAGACTGTGTTGAGAGCTGGATATATGTCCAAGGAAACAGTCCTGGCCTCTGAAATTTAAAGCCTCTAACCATTGTTGATGGAGAATCAGCAGCATATCCATAATTCAATGACTCAGACAGAATCCAAACTCGGTCTGAGATCAGGCTGTTTATCAGAATTTATGATAAAATGAAATGTCTTATCAGGAGTTGTGATAAAATGGTGTTGGAGATCAAAAGTTATGATTAAATCTGTGGATGCTTAAATGATGAACAACAGGTACGATTGTGAAATGTGTCATGTTTTTAACCATCACTGCCAATAATGCTTTATTAAAATATATGCACAGAAAAACCAAAAAGAGAAATGCCAAAATAGATCCATCCATCCATTGAGACCATACTCTGTGCAGAACGTGGTGCTGCTTAAGCAGTCTCCTTGGCTATTGGGTATAATCCTGGACGGGTCGCCACTCCGACACAGGATACGAGCAGGCTGGCACTCATTTTGCTGACCTCGGAAGGATGACAGGCAGAGTCAACCCCACCTGGTACTAATTCAACAACTGATTGGGATTTGAACTCAGGATCCTAGGATCCCAAGCCCACCATCCTAACCATGAAGCCAACACCAGGCATGAAATAGATCACATGATCTTAATTATGTCATATATATGCGACCCGAATAGGTGGTCTGCTGTTTTTCCGCAGACGTGTTCATGACACAATTTGCAGCTCTGCAGACTGCGCGCTCGGTCCGCACGAGGCGCCTGGCCGCTGCAGAAGGGAACACCGAGGTGGCACGTACCGCACGTCTTGCACAGGTGTTCATGGACATCTACAAAATGATCACAACGCAGAAAGGTGTGTTGATGGATGCTGATCCTCAGCATTTTTTTGTACACAACGTCGAGGCTTGTGGACAAGCGAGAACATTGAACTGAACAGAAAATAACAAAGTGGAAAGTGGGGAAACACAAGAACAGTAGGGGAGAGGGACACAACAGAGGGGCATTTGGAGGAAAAATTTGCGAGGGGAAGAATGAGAACAAGGGGAGGGGGACTCGGAGTGAATGAGCTGGATACAAGCTCAAACACAGGGAGTGGGGAAAACCTGGGTTGAAACAGGAATGTTATGAAAAGGAGGTTGGAGGGAGAGGGGAGAAAGCACGAACCTGGAAAGGAAGGGCTGGGCTTGGGGAGGGTTGATGATTGTACAAACGATCATGGGTATGGATGGGTGACCTGAAGAGGAGGTGATCAATCATCTTGAAGCCCAGGAGGGAAGAATAAGATTTAACAAACTGAGGAAGTTGCTTCCCCAGGCAGGAGAATAGACGAGCAAATGAGTGGAGGATGGAGATGAGCTGTGAGCCTGGATTTTGGGAGTTTCACCAGAAGTGGGACACTGGCAGAATGTGTATGCCCTTGAGAAACTCGGGGTGAGGGAGGGTGGGGTAGGAGGGGTCAGAGAACTGAAAGGGCATTGAGTACACCACCAAAATGGAGGTGGGAGAAGACAAAGACCACTGGCCTTCCTGCCAGCGTTGCGGGAGTATCACGCGTCAAGATTTGCTTTCTTTATGGGAGATTCCAATGATTTTGAGGGCCTTGGTCTCCACAGCATAAATATTTTATAGTTCTGAGTTGGGGGTGCCATCCCCACAGTATTGCATCAAGCTGTGGATTAAGGCCTTGTATGTTGTCAGAATTTCTGATTTGCCAAGGAAAGACTTGGCACTACTGAAGATGTGCAGTCGGTTACTAGCATTGGAGATTCCTCAAGTCTACGGCTCCTTGCAATTGGAGATGACCATTGCATCTTGTTGTTTGAAAAGGTTACTTATCTGTTGTTTTAATAATGGTTAATATTGTGATTAATGTAGTTGTATTTTTACTTGTAGTTGTATTATTGTTGTTAACTTTCAGATGGGACGGGTCACCTGCTTTCCTCCCCACTGTTGAACTTACCCTCAAGGAAAAAGTAAGTTTCTTTTTATTTTATATTATTCTTCTTCTTCTTCTTATTATTATATATATTTTTTCTTTTCGAAAATTGAAATGTTTTTCACACTCAGTTTGCCTTGCAGATCCACACAGTGGCGGTATGAACAATTATTTGTTTGTTGGATAGTCTACCTGAGTGAATGGAGGTTAAATGCAAAATCAATGGAAGTTTAAATGCCTTTCCCAAAAGTAAAAGTTTCTCCATTTTCTTGGACAAACTTCAACTGCCGCTACCACCATAACATTGGATGATTCATATCTCTTATTAGCCATTGTGGTTTACCTATAGCTAAATGATTTGTTCTCATGATTTGCCATCAATTGGCAGCCATTTCAACGTTCGTATTGAAAAATCTGTGATACAGATTGAAGTGCCTCTGCCATGTCTGAAATGAACACCTCACAGCAGTGTATAGTTGATAAAATAAAATAAAAAAAATTTCACCTTGCATCACTTTCACTTTCACTGTTGCTCTTTCCAAGCTGATGAGTCTAAAAGATAGGTAATATGACAGTTCATAGGCAATAAGTCGTGTGATACAGTTGTGACTTCAGATTCTACATTTTAGTTGGTTTGTGAGATCGCCTTTCGCACTGGTTGGTTTGTGAGATCCATCATGAAAGGCAGTTTCCTGTGAAGCTGGGAAGAGTTTTTCTACGAAGTTTTCTTGTTTCTAGCTCCCATATGCCCATATCATGTTGCCAGTTTGCTGCTGGTCTGCTCGTGATTTCACATTCTCGTGAGATTTTGCGCTTGTCATATCGCGCCAACACAGCATGTAGTCACGTAAACAAGGTAATGGCATCAGGTGAAAAGTTTTCATTTTATCCCCTCTGTACAGGTATTCCCCGGTTAACGAACACCCGGCTTGCAAACATCTGTTCGTACGAGCGTTGTACTTTATCACCATGTCTTGGTCTTTCGGACGTTCGATCCGCTCACACGAAGACAGCTTTTTTAACATACCGAGCGCTAAAGCAGGAAATCGGACTTCGAGAGTCAGTTACCCATTGATACCATAATTCACAACTCTCGCCCGGGCTTAGCTCCTCCAACAATCTTCCGCCATTTCACACGCCATTCTCTCCACATGGTTCCTCACTGGCACGGCATGAGAGACAGAAGTGCTCATCCTGCTTCACCGTAAACCCCTCTAAATAGCTATTATTCCCCGACGTCCCTTATACTACACACTTTGATTCATTCGAATGTGTTCATTTTTAGATCTTCGGGGAGGGATCTCTAAGTCTTACTCACGTTGTTGTTCTTGTGGACTTTTTTGTTTCACAGCCTACAGTTTTCATCGAAACTTCCTGAAACTTGGCGTATATATGTAAAAATACCGTGCGTAGACAGTAACCATCTCCGATTTTGAAAATTCCTCCGAGAAAAAAAAGTTATGACGTCAAAATATCTCCGCTAATGGCAATCACCTAAAAAATTATCTCCGAAACTAGGCAAGCTTTTTGAATTCTGTTTCCAGGAATCGAACAGGGCATTAGCAGAGATGAATTACCGTACATATGATACATCACTATGACGTCATATCAATTTTTATGACGTCATTCCTATTTTTTGTTTCACAACCCAGAGTTTTCATGGGATCTTTGTGAAACTTGCCATGCATATGCAGAAAGCCCACGCGCAGGCAGTAACCATCTCCGATTTTGGAAATTATTCCGAGAAAAAAAAGTTGACATCATAATATCGCCGCTAATGGAAATCGCCTATACCATTATCTCCGAAACTAGGCAAGCTGTTTGAATTTTGTTTGCGGGATTCAAGCCGGGCATTAGCACAGATAATTTATCGCAAACCTGATACATCACAATGACATCATATTCGTTTTTTTATGACGTCATCATTAAGAGGACGATGATCTTAGCTCATGCGAGCTTGTTTTTTTTTTAAAGTGCATTTGATATCGATTTTTTTGTTAAAAAAAATTGTGTTCAGGAACCAATTAATCACTTCCATATATTTAAAGGGGATTTTTTTTTTCCGGTTTATGAAAATCCAGCTTACGAACACATTTTCAAGAACACATTGTGTTCGTAAACCGGGGGCTTGCCTGTATATGTACGTTGGCCTCATGAATCCATTGCACACAATCCATGTTCTAAAGGTGGGCCAAATACATATTCAAGTGATGTTAACTGCATCCCTAACTTCGCCTTTCATTGAGGTTTGTACGATCTGTTATTATTTCTTCGTTGATGCTCTTCCTCACCCAGGTGTCTTGAATACTATGAGAAAATCACAGACCCGCTTGACCTCATCACAGTTGAGAAGCAGATGCTGATGGGCTTTTATCGTACTGTGGAGTCATTTGATGCTGATGTGCTGAAGGTTTTCAGAAATGCTGATGTGAGTTTAAAATTTGCAAACAGGGATTCTTGTTTGGGTCTCGTGCAAAGTCCAAAAAATATATTGTGGACCGTGAGAGATACAAACATCGTTTTTTTGATGAAGTTGTGTTGTCTGGTTACGCAGAAATTCCACGGGCGCAAGTCTTCTGTGGGCCGCGCCGTGTGCCGGCTGCGCAAGGTGTATTACAGTGCACGCCACGAGGCGCAGCCACACCTCGAGGAGATTGTCGGAGAGACTGGGAGCGAAGCTGATGGCAGCGAGGTGTCCACAGGTGGCGCAGAGCGTAGCGATCCTGGTGATTCTGGAGACGACATCATACGATGCATCTGCGGCCTTTACAAGGACGAAGGGCTTATGATCCAGTGCGAGAAATGCTTGGTATGTACGTTCACATGCTCACATCACCCTTGCCATGTGTTTCTATAAATCAATAGGGGACACCCTCCTCGTTGCTAAGATGTCACTGTAATTTATGATTTGAAACCCGGAGCTTGATAGATTTGATAGAATCCATTAGGTTATTTCAAGAAAGCATGATATTTTTCTGATTAACACATGTGCAGTTTTTCTGGCATAATGCTCGAATCAAATTTTAGATGTAGTCGAGTAAAACAACCTTGCGACATGTAATGGCCAAATATGCAGACCCTGAACGCACATGTTCATCTGATTGTGTGTGGACAGGTGTGGCAGCACTGTGACTGTATGGGCCTCATGAGTGATGTGGAACACTACCTGTGTGAGGAGTGCGAGCCCAGGCCATTAGAGAGGGTGAGTCGAACGATTGCTGCATGGGGAATATAAGTGGGGGAGCGGCAGTTAAAGACTGCAACATTGTGTATGTAACATATAAGCACCCCACGCCTATTGGAGTGGCTCAGTGGTGGAGTGAATAAAGCTTTGTTGAATTTTTAGCTTATTACCTCCGCCACCGAAGGTGGAAGGTAATAAGCCCCTGTCTAGTCTGTCTGTTCGTGTGCACGATATCTCAAAAATGTTGTGGACGGATTTGGATGAAATTGTGTCGGCAGGTTGGGTGTGTGACGAGGAAGAACTGATTAGATTTTGGTGAAGATCCGGATTCGCATCCAGATGCGAGAATTTTTTATTTTTGAAAGTGATTCTTTACCGTTGAGAGATCGGATCAAAAACGATATGTAGCGTGATGTTTCAAAAATGTATTGGGCCGGATATGTTCTCGTGGATCATGCATTGCGTGGCAGAGGTATCCGCTCGACCGAGTGCCCTCCTAGTCTGGAATTGGAATTCCAGATTAGCTATTGTCATCGTGTACCGTACGTCACTCCTTCTCCTCTTTAGACTTCTCTGGCCAAACCGCTGGGCCGATCCAGATGAAATTTGGCAGCAAGGTTCCGCTCCTGACTGGTAACGGGGATTGCAAAGCTCATTCTGGTCACGTAACTGTAAGTAGGTCAAAATGGTGGAATTAGTAAATTCCTTCGATAATCTTCTTCTCTAGACCCACCAGTCAGAAAGCTACCAAATTTGGGTTAGAACATTAAGCCAGGGTAGGGAGAGTAAATTGCGGAGATCATGCCAATCACTTGACTGGAAGTGTGTCAAAATGGCCAACTTAATAAATTTTTGGGAAAAATCATGTAAATGCTCCCAAATTCAGACGCACCAGTCAGAATGCTACCAAATTTTGGTTACAACATTAGGCCAGGACCCAGATAAGCTGCAGGTCCAATGGTTCTATATATTGTTTTATTATTATTATTCACTCACCTGGAGCGTAGTTCCGGGGAGCTTATGGGATGGCGCGTCGTCCGTTCGTCCATCCACAAATACTTGCAACTTCTTCTCTGAAACAACACATGCAATCCTGATGAAACTTGACCACAACCTTCATCAACCGTGATGTACCAAAGTTTGTTCACGGCAATAAAAATATCTGGATCTGAAGGGGTCTACGGAGGGGGTTTAAAGGGGGGTTTACACCCTCAAGGGGTATTTGCTTTCTTCTCAGAAACAACACAACGCAATTCTGATGAAACTTGACTGCAACCTTCATCATCCATGATGTACCAAAGTTTGTTCATGACATTAGAAAAGTTGGGGTGTAAGAGGGGTTTCCCATTCGGGAGCAAGAGCCAGCGGGTGAGCGAAGTGACCAGAGTGAGTTCCATTGACCCAAACGCATCAGAGCCAGAGCGAACTTGCTAAAGTCACCTCGCCCTCCATCAGCTGCTCTCCGGGGGCGGGGCTCCGACCAGAACACCCCTCTACACTTGTCAATCAGTGTCCACGTTACTTGTGGCAGTAGTTCAGCACCCAATCCTGTCACAGCAGCCAGTGTGGGGTCGTCAGCTAATCCTGGCTCTTCATGCCCAAATGACCTTGCCCTTCTTCCCCAAGAATCCCTGACTTCCACAATGGCCATTCCCATCATCCCATCGACTTAGCAGAATCCACGCCCATCCTCACTCACCTGGCCACACCTGATTTTGGTCATCGGAGAACATGACTATACACACACCTTAACCTCTCGATATACTTAAGGTTACAACACCGCCTCCCAGAGGCACACAGACAGGACAAATTACCATAGCACAGTGCCCTTGATACAAGCAAAATGTAATGAAACAGCACGAACATCCTGACAGAGTTTAGGCTTCAAACGAGCAGTTGACTCCCTCCTCCCTTCCTCCTCCCAAGAAACGTAACAATATATAATGTGATGGAATCGCTCATAAGTTCCACCTATCATTAACAATGAAAAAATTGTGCCCACATTATGTTTTGTGGTAAAGATGGCACTTGGATAAACACTTTTTTCCATATTAAAGTGCATTTTTTTTCTTTTGAAAGGAAAAACTAAAAAGGTTCACACTTGTCTGGTATCATATCTGTAACAAAACAGTCCTTCTAAAATTTAGCGTATGCTTCTATCAATTGTGACTGGCCATATTGTGATGTGGGAGGGTGGTTGGCTGGGAAGAGTGTGATCCTTGCTGTTTTTGTTACGTACAGGAGGTTCCCATGGTCCCACAGCCAGCCTATGCACAGCCAAACTGCATATACTACCTGTGTCTCTTACGAGACGATCTCCTGCTAAAGCAAGGTGAGCCCCAACGTTTGGCACCTTACATCAGCTCACTTGGAGCCCTCTTTTGCAACCAGCCATCCTTCGAAAGTGATTTCATCATTTCATGGGTCTCATCCGGTGTACTGCTTGCTGAGGACTTTTAGCTGTCATGGAGTTTTCTAGGTGTCTGCTGCAGCGCTCTCGTGTTTCGAGCGAACTCTCGGTTCACTTTAATAATGCTACAAATGCTTCACCTTATTTTCAAACCACTGCATTTAAAAGAGGAATTGCTCACTGCTTTTCTCGTGCGTGAAAATATTGCTTCTCAGGTGACCCAAAGCAAATCAGAGCCCCCTTGTGATGAGAAATGTACCTGTACACATTGATCGTATGTGCTGCCATGATCTCTGGCTGTTAAACATGCATGTGAGGTTACTTTTGTGTTTTGGCCAATAGTATATATATATATATATATATATATATATATATATATATATATATATATATATATATATATATATATATATATATATATATATATATATATATGACATGGCTGTCTCCACAGAAATTGCTTTGGAAATAAACTGAAATTGTATCACCATTCATCTTTTCTACCTCCATTCACCCTCCTAACCCAGCCCTCTTACCTTGCAGGTTACTATTCCCTCTACTCATGTCTCTCCACTTCTCCGATTCATTCATTCTCTTGCATGTTGTGACTAACTGTGGCTCCACTGTCAGTTGTTGTTTTTTTTTTTTGCCTTTTTACCCATTATTTATTGATTCATTTATTTATTTATTTATTGACTTATTTCCCCCCACAAAACGATGAAAATTGAAAACTAATGAACAGATCGAAAAATGATTATTTGATGAATGGTGACTTTTTCACTTTAAGTACGTTCCGCTTGCATGAGTGAATCTCAGAATCACAAAATGTGTTGTCCTCTCCTCCTTTCCTGCCTCAACTCATCATCATCGATGTCACAACTCTGGAATAACTTACACCGATCAATATTGGATTCTAAAGACCGTCGAGTCTCGCATTCACTTCTTCAAATTGACCACTGCTCATTTTCAGCTGCTCTGTTTCTAACTGTTAAACACTGTTCTCCCTGAAGAATATTTCAACAGATCTAGGTAATTCTTTCACCGATTAATAATGCCCGAAGCTAGATTTGGAGAGTGGGATGAGAAAAGGCACTTTGTAGTTATGCTACACGAGTAACGTGAAGTGCCCAGGTCCAACTGCACCCCATTTTTATTTTAACACCTGACTCTGGAATAGCTCATCCAATGTGCCTTTATCCCCCTTGCATGCCCGCCCTTCAGGTGACTGCGTGTATCTCGTGAGAGACGATTCGCAACGCCGCGCACCTGACGGACAGCTCGTGAGGCAGTCTTACCGCCTGTTGTCCCACGTCAGCCCGGACAAGCTGGACATCTTCCGAATCGAGAAGCTGTGGAAGAATGATAAGTATGTAGGCTCACAACATGCACTTCGCTACCTTTTAACTGTTCGTGTAAGTTGTGACCAGTGGCCAAATTCACCAGGGTGCGGTGATTTGTATCTTTTTCAGAACCCTTTCAACATCCACCTTTTGTTTTGTGTGCTTCATAGTGTCCCCTAATCTTTGGGATGAAATGCGTACAGTGCAACCCAGATCATCTAGAGTTGGATGTGATGCGTGCATTTTATTTACAGAAGAATGTTCCTCTCGAAAGAATATACATTGAGAATAAAAAGACAAGAATGCAAATTATGACTAAATACGGTGGCATCATGAAAAGGCGTGCATTTAATTAGCTGCGAGAATTGCGACCACCATGATATCCAGTAAAAGCAAAATCAGAATGTGGATAAGTACAAGCAAATAATTGATTCGCATTTAAATAGGAATGAGTATCAGGAATAACAGAAGAGACGACGAGGGACGTTTAAAAGATATCCACAGCAGTGATAACTCCACATTGGGCGGGCAGGTTAGTGGATGATAGGTGTGTGGACTCATCTTCGAACTGTCTAACCTGGGTTTGAATCTCGACCGAGTTTCACCCCTCATGTTTCACTTGCAAATCGACGCATCAACGTCATGCGTGTGCCATCCAACGGAAGGACGTTTACCAGGAGGACCCATCTGCCAGCGCTGGTCGTTGTAAATCCCACAGTGTCTTTCGCGAAGAGTATGAGAGTTTTTGCCGGCACCCTGAACAAATTCCAATTTCCTGATACCTCCGGTTGAAGGTCAGGCCTGACCAGCTGGTTCGTGAAAGGCTTGCCCCAAAAAACATTTCCCCCGGCCAACCCCATGATGTGGGGAAATTGTGGCCATTAAACGAGTGGTTGTGATATCTCACTATGCTTGGAGCATTAAAATCTTCACGAATTAGGACAGAATGAGGGGTTTTTCAAGAAGACATCACATTGTTGGCTCTTTGGCCAAAGTTCACTTTGTCTTTGAGCAAACGCAAGGATTTTGAAATAGGGAGCCAAGCTTGTAACCACGCAGACCACAAGCCAGCTTCTTGCATTCAAAGTCAAGATAACGGCTCATCAGATTTCACAGTGCTCGAGGTAGCGAAACAGAAATTACTGCAACCCAAGCACTCCACAGGGAGGTTGGAGAGCCATGGCTATTTTCTCTTTGATGTTGAGCATTTGTTAATGTCAAGTGGTGTCCAGAACAGCAGCATTTGGTTTTCGCTTCTTTCTGGTGGTACAGGGAAAACCATAACCAGACCATTGGCAAAACTAAAACTCCCACGGTACCACTGCCGAGTTGACGATTTTTCTCAAATCAAAAGGAGTGGGCCAAAGGGCCATAGGTATAATATTTAAGTGAGTGTTGCACATCGTTCCAGAAAACTCTGCATCGTACTGTAAAAATGTGGAGTCAAAATTTACGGGGACTTCAGATTTGCTCATCAATATGCAATTTGGGATTTCTTCACTTTGATGGGTTGGAGGGTTTGGGTTTGGGTTGGATGAAGGTGTTCTCGTAGTCTGATATATAGCCTGGCCACGCTAATGTCTGTACCTTATCTTGCCCAGTTTATCTGTGTGCTTATTCTAATGAATGATTTATGGATAATCGGAGTCCCGATTCTGTCCACATTCAACGCAGTAATCATGTTGAGGCCTTCTGTCAACAAAACATTTTCCTCAATGGAAACATTTTTTGGAAAAAGCTCCTGACATGCCTTTGTTTGAGAAATATTTCAAGTATATTCAAAATATAAATCATTGTACTACCTCGTGCCAGCTAATCCTAGCCATCCAGAATTTATTGATTTACTCATTTAATTTCTTGTTCGACAAACATTACTTACTCATCCTGCACTCCTGCCTTTATCGCTTTTGTTTTTTTTTTTCCCCCAAGTTTGTCCAGTCATAGGTTTGCCACTATAATTCTATGTTTTGAGCATGGAGCAGACATTACAAATGTGGTCGATTTATAACTTGGCAGGGGTGACCGGTTCGCTTTTGGCCACCATTATCTGCGACCCCACGAGACGCACCATGCTCCTTCACGCCGATTCTATCACAACGAACTATTCCGCGTGCCGCTGTACGAGATAATCGCCCTGGAAGCCGTCGTGGGGACATGCTGCGTGATGGACCTGTACACTTTCTGCAAAGGTGAGGCTGTTTCAGGCCGGTCGATGGGGATACCGGGTGGTTTTTATGTGGAAGGTAAAGAGGCAGAATGTTTGATGGGAGAGCGAGGTGCTGTGAGAGGAATTCTATGGAGGTTAAAAAAATAGATTGTGCAGATGCATCATTTGTGCAAGCTCATAATCAGATACATCTATAAAGCTTGTAAAAAAAAATAAAAAAATAGAGGAGTGGGGGGGGGGGGTACGGGGAATTGTGCCCCTTAAGATGGAATTCATCACTTGTGTAATCATTCTCCATGAAGCAAAGAGGCTTCTGCAGCCACCATATTATGAATATGGTGTGGAAATGCTGGCTGCCTTGTGGCTGAACAAATCCACTTGATATTTAGAACGTAATACGCCATGTATGATGTAACACCACACCGGCACGCGCAGCTGCTTTTGTGAAGCTCTGCTTACGAGATAGTCTCGTGTGTTTGTCGTTTACAATCTTGTGCGTCTGATTTGCTGTTTGAAACTCATCTGTGTACGTCCATGTTCATGTAAACACAAGTGTACACCGTTTTGGACATGCATTTATTTATTTTGGACCGATTTGAGAAATTTTGCTGTTCAGGGGAACAATGTACAAAGCGAACATGAAGTTGTGAAGTGGTTGGCTTTGCTGCTGTAGTACACAGAAGGGGGAAAGTGTCAAGATGATTGTTGCACACTACGTTGATGCACTTTGTAAAGCTTCTACAAAGTACAATAGCTGGCCATGCGGTTCAATTTTATCTCCTTTTCCAACTTTCAAATAAGTACAGCTTGCGCAGAGACTCGTGCTTGTAAAGTCTGAGAGAGCTGTAAATCGCTTTCCTGAATTTGTTTTGTTTGTTTTCTGCAAGAGCGCTCGCATTTTCTCAAGCAGCAATTGTACTTCAGCACGCGTAAACATGCTCGTTCTCGAACTCTGCCGGAAACTTAGTTTGCAAGTGACTGCTCATAATATCTGACTGCTCAACAGCGGAAAGTGGAAAAGGGGGGTTTTCTGTACCAATTTTCACTAGCTTTCCTTGCTAAACGTGACCAAGATGCATGATTTTAACAGGTTTTTCTAAACGCAGGAATACTCAGTTACACAAATACATTCCCAGGGATGCGATGAACAACGCTCCTCGACAAAAAAAAAACATGGTGCGAGTGCGATCGCGCTCCTTGAAAACGAGTCCCTGCTCGAGATATGCTTTCAGAGACATCATGGGAAATAGGACAAGGGAAGAAGACGCAGACTGGAGAGAAGACAGCACTACACCATCAGGCTGTGCCTGGTTTTTACCCTGCCCACACAAAGCGAAGATTGGGGGTTAAGCAATTGGTTCACTTCTTCCTGACCATCCGTCCACAAACGTCAGTTTATTGGACATTATAAATGGAACAAACAAGAGGAACAAATAACTAATGGAACTTGTTTGATAAGGTGGTGTAAAAGATGCTGCATCAAGGGAGTAAACTTCTAGGATTACTTTTTTCCTGACCTTTAAAATCTTCTTTTTAAAAAAAATTTCAATTTCATAATATACTTGAACACTGTAGAACACAAATTGCCTTCTTACCGCTTTCAGAAACCTTCAGCTTAGCAGTACTTGGACATGTTAATTAAGGTGGTGTATAAGACCATCAATGGTGGTAAACTTCTGGAATTTTTAAATACTAGTACGTGCCCGTAAAAAAAAAAAAGAATAAATGAAATATTCCAACCGCGAGCAAGAAACGACAACCACACAGGCCGTTTCTTCGCTCTTGCGTGCCCGTACGTGCGTGGCGCGGAAGTTTGCATCTCACAGTTACGATGATTCGCAGTTTAGGTTTTAATGGCCAATTATTCAATTAGTACCAACGTATTTCCTTTTTTCGTCGCAAGGAAAAACAAAAAGAGAAGAGAAAAAAAAATTACTTCCTGGTTCGGAGCATACCAGCACTCTGATGTTACCGAAATTTATGCACCGTCTAATATAAAAACGATCATAACTTGGGGCATTGTGTTTATCTATAAATGCGCATAAGAAATCGAGAAATGATTAGAATACACAAAGTCATCACTATCCGGAAGCCCGTACGTTGTAACCTGTAATGGGGAACGCGGCTGAGCTTCCATTCCCCATCGGCCACGCCCACGCAACAATGTGTCTTGTCATTGGTTTGGTAAGTAAATGGCCATAACTTGGGAAGCACTTGTCCGATTAATATCAAACCTTGAAAAGGCACATCCTCAGGTCCCCAGCAATATATCTGGCAAGTTTCAATTAGATCGGACCAGTGGTTGTCGAGAAACAGCGGTCACAGACACACACACACACACACACACACACACACACACACACACACACACACACACACACACACACACACACACACACACACACACACACACACACACACACACACACACACACACACACACACACACACACACACACACACTGCTGGAATTATAGATAGATAACTTAAAGTCATCATTTTATTTCAATTTAATTATATACTTGAATACTGCATGGGGTAAGGTGTTCTATGGACTCTCGAGTTACTTCTGTCTTTTATCATGTTTTATTTATTTATTTATTTTAAATAAAACATCTTTTATGACTTTTATGCCAATGAACCCTCAAAAAGCCTCATGTTGAGAGGTTGTCATCACCAACTTTGTGATGCAAATATTCATCAACAGGCTTTTGCACTTCCCCGTGCGCAGGTCGGCCAAAGGGAGTCAAGGAGCAAGACGTGTACATTTGTGATTACCGCTTGGACAGGTCTGCTCATCTGTTCTACAAGATCCACAAGAACCATTACCCAATCTGCACCAAGCCGTATGCATTTGACCACTTTGAGAAACGTCTCGCACCCAAGAGAAATTTCCTGGTAAGTATTTTCCAATTTTCTGACATTTGTAATGGTCGATTGTTCTTGATAATAATATTTTTTTTTCGTCATGTGCTTTGGATCCATTGCAAGGGTATATTTGGTCATTTGCTCGTTTAATTGATGAGAAAGGTGTTTTCATTTTTTGTTCGTTTTTCGCTCACCTGGAACATAGTTCCGGGGAGCTTATGGGATGGCGTTTCGTCCGTCAGTCAGTCCGTCCATAACCACTCGCAATTTCTTCTCTGAAACTGCTCATGGGATTGTGACCAAACATGGCTAAAATTATATTTGGTATGTTGCAACTCAAGTTTGTTCAGAGTATGAAGAAAATCAGGGTCTAAAGTGGGTTCAGGTTTGGCCCCCCCCAAAATAGGTATTTGCTTTTTCCTCAGAAACTACACACACAATTCGATGAAGCTTGACCACAACCTTCATCACCCGTGATGTACCAAAGTTTGTTCACGCCAATAATAATAATAAAAAAATCGGGGCCATCACATTGGTTCATTGGTACATTTTGATGATTCTGTCCTACGTAGACTTCCTCCTCAGTATCATTATTCTACCAGGTGAGCGCCTTGGGGTGTTGCCCATATTTTTGCTGGAGGTTCATGAAAACGTAAGGCATAACTGACAGTGGGATAAATATCAAGGGAATTGAACAAACAGGTGTGGGGAGGTTGAGGAAGGGAGAGGAAATCCTGAAAATATCAAATAAGATGGTTTTGGTAGGAAAAGTTAATGGGGATAATAAAGATCATGGCACAGAATTGGCGATGACAGTGCACTGCTTGCTTGAAGGCCTGGAGGGGAGCTTGAGATAGAACACCTGTGGAATGTGGTTCGATAGATGTGAGAAGCGAGGAATAAAAGAGTTGAGGTTTCCAGGCAGCCTAGAATTTCAAGGTTTAACCCCAGGAGAGGGTTACTGGAAGAACACGTGCATCCTGGAGTAAATTTGGAGGGTTAGAGGACTGAAGGAGCAGAATCGGAGAATAGACGGTACAAAACAGAGAGACCACCGACCTGCCTGTAATGTGAGAGCAACAGACCTGGGGCTTCGGCATCGTCATGGGGGATTCCTATAATTTTGGGAGCTTTAGATTCCACAGAATCCAGAAGAAACGGATGTGATGATGGAGCACCCCATTGTGGAAAGCAGTACTCCATTGAGCTATGGACAAAGGCCTTATAGACTTTCATTTGTTCTGATTTTCCAAGGAAAGGCTTTTGATCGACAGAGGATGCCCAGTCGGTGGCTGGCTTTGGGTGCCAGCTTTGCGATGTGATCAGCCCAGCAAAGGTCACGGCTGATGGTGACGAGTTAAAAAGACTGAACCACTTCCAGTGGATGACTATGGCAATAGATAGGTGGGTTTGTTTGACAATCCTTCCATACCGATAGGGTGAGACTGTGAAGTTTTCCAGGATTGAAGGACATTTTCTATCTATCAAACATGTAAAGAAGCCTTGTTACAACCAAATATAATGAGAAAGAACAATTTAATAATTTCCAGACCACCAGAGAGAGAGAGAGAGAGAGAGAGAGAGAGAGAGAGAGGGGGGGAGGGGGGAGAGGAAATGGCTGCTGTCCACCAAGCAAATGCTGACACCAAATGTTAATCCTAAGTTATCCAACAACCTTGATAGGGTGATGTCTCTCGAATGCATAATGGACATGGAAATGAAACATAGATGCCATCACTGGTAATATTTTTTCGCTCCACTGTTGAAAACTAAAGAAAAAATAACTCGAGATGCTCCAGTGACATTGGAAGCTTTGTGGTTATTTCAGCAGATGCTGGACCATTGGAGTTGCTTAATGACTTCAGAACACACCTGGCACATTTAATCCTGGCCCTATTTGTTTGTTGCATGAAATAATTTATGCTGATTATAACACTCATGCCTTTGCAGCCTCACCATGTTCCTGAGAAGTATAAAAGGAATAGCGGGAGGTAAGAAACGTTGCGCAACATGTTACGTGCACCCTTTTTTTAACATACGTGACACTTTGGAGCAGTAATACTCTTTGAAGTCCATGGTGGGAGGTTGTTGTGAAGTATGTATCAATATGTCATGAATTTTACATTTAAATATGTCAATGTTACACATGAGCCAAAGTTATCAAATGTAGTGAAAAAAAAACAGCCAAATATGTCATATTGTCTCAAAAACGAATCGAGGAAAGGGTTTGAAGGCACGCGTGTTGTATGTCAGCACATGGCCGAGGTTGCTGGCGATGCACTTGCTTTTCCTACATTTGCAGATCTAAATGGAAACGGAACCGTCCACGCCTCCCGAAGGGGAAGGAAACCGAGAAAGAAGGGGGACATATTCAGCATGACGATGCACCAACAGCTGGACACGTCCCGCATCAATGTGAGAGCAATGAACGAATGCTGATTCCAACTTCGCCCATTGATACTCCAACTTGCACGGACTCTCGAGACCCAGAGCCGAGCCAGGAGGAAGTGATGGCAATCTCTGCAGAGGATCGCCGAGCTCGGCAGAAAGAACGCCTCAACGACATCCTGCTCGCCCTTCTAGCAAAGTGCCCCAGCCGTAACGGTGAGGAAAAGGTGCCGTACCGTGCTTGCTCAGTCGGCGTCAAGAATTGCGCCATCTTATAGTGCGAGACTTGGTGTGTAACATCGACCAAAGACATGGCATGCTATTGAAAAGTAAAGATGGACAAATGCAGATTCTATTGTAAAATTAAGCATAAAACGAAGCAGTAAAATGACTGTTCACAGCTGATGTTTTCTTTCCATCCCTACGGTACATGTTCTTTTTCTCTCAACACCGCCCCCACCCTTTAGCCATCGACGTAACCTACATGCTAGATGAGGGGCCTGGGCGAAAGCTCCGAAAACACTGCCACCCTACGTGCGACGCATTTGCACTGAAATAATTTGCTTGACTGATCACCCAAAGCATCTCCTACGCAGGACATCGGTCATGATGAACCATGCGGGGGCCAGAGCGCATCGTAGCTGGAATGCTCAGCATCAACCACGTGGTGGCGTTCTCTGGCCACAGCTTGGCCGTGGCGAGTCTTCATATTGAGCGTTTGCAGCGGCATGACGCCGGCAAGTCAACGCCTGTGAAAGAGTGTGTATACCTGCATTTTGAACTCCATCTCTCCGGGTTAGCAACTTGAAACTCTTTAGCACTTAGTCATGAGTCAGTAAAACGATGTTACAAACTGAACTTTTCAAACTTGCCATGTAAAGAAAGAATATGATACTGTATCCCGAGGCTTTATGTTATTGCCTTTGTTTAGATACTGTAAAAAAAAAATATTCAAAACTGTCATGTAACATCAACACTAGTCATTACTTTGAATTTTTTACAAGAAAAGTTTTTTTTTGCAGTTTCCTTTGTTGTTGTTGGATGGGAGGGGGGTGGGGGGGGTGTGAAGGTTTGCTCAGATGTTTTTTTTTGGGGGGTTTTTTTTACACATTCACTTACAGTTTGCACTTGTGACTTATCCGTAGGGGGGTTAAACACACACACACACACACACACACACACACACACACACACACACACACACACACACACACACACACACACACACACACACACACACACACACGGGTTATTGTATATATCAAAGTAAATCATGTTTCTGATGACAATTATAGGTCAACTTGGACCAACGTGCTTGTAAGCAGCCAAGCATACTTTTTGCGGTTGATGTCACTCTTCACGAAACTGATAAAGGTATTTTTGTTACATAACTGTTCAAACCATCGTCGAGTTCAGTAACTGCTTATCAATGGAGTTGAGAACGCAGCTTGCTTCAAATCTGGCTGAGGAATCAACCCGCTCGCATACTGTGTTTCCAAGTGTGCGAGGCGCTACGATTGGTTGGGAAATGTTAATTTTTGGTGATCTTGAGCAAGCTGTGAAAACGTGTTTTTTGTTTGTTTTTGTTTTTGTTTTTTTCCAGAAGGACAATCATAAGGTCTGTGTATTGCAAGTCGTTGTCCCCCAAACTTCCATTCTGGCGACATTGTAAAATTGTATTTTTAAACAAACGGCACTGCATCTCTGCAAACACTGCTGTTCATTTTCGTTTGCATGAGCATCGTTGGTGTTCATCAGGTTCGTTAAGAAAATGCTGCTAATATATTTCCATCACAGTTAAGGCATATCTATTAGAGGGATAAAACTTGTCTTTTATCTTTGTAAATTATGTATTTTAAAGTTTATAAGCTTTGTAATCATGAAGCATAATTCATCTTTGGAGATGAAGTTAAAATAATAACGTGCCATTGTATAGTTATGCCTGCAGATTTGTTTCGAGGAACATCTTACGAAACACGTTGTGCTGATGTCCTGTAAGATATATCGAGGGGGAAAGACAGAGTGTGGGAACCTTTGACACCCCCCATCCCACCTTCACAAAAAATGGCAGTGTTATTAGCATCCAAAGTCCAGCCCATGGTTTTCCCGTAGAATTTTGTCCCATCTTCATTTCTTGATGTGCTTTTATTTTGATACGTTCTTCACTGCATGCCATGGCTTTGTCATCCAGTGTAGCTTCCTGCTGCTTGTTTGTGGCATGGGCTGTATTGCGGCTATCATGCTTCTGTCACGTCCGAGTGGTCTTTGATTAAATGAGTGACCAACCTCGGTTGCATACAATGACAATTTCTTTAATGTGTGTGAGGTTACTCGGATTCTGATACAATGAGTGAAAACAAATGTTTCTGGAATCGTCCCACTTTCACTCCTCAGGTTGTTATATGAAATGTGCACAACCTCTGACACGGTTTTAAAATTTTTCTCCACTTTGTGAGCTTAGCAGCCGTTGTTGGTGGCTTATCACATACTTGGTGATCACATACTTCCACCAGCTGTGCATAAACCACCTCTGCGTGAGCATAAAGAATCACCCACCAGTCGTGCACAAAAAACAGGTCTAAAACCATCTTCCACCAGTTGCGCATATAAAACAGGTCTAAAACCATCTTCCACCAGTTGCGCATATAAAACAGGTCTAAAACCATCTTCCACCAGTTGCGCATATAAAACAGGTCAAAACCATCTTCCACCAGTTGCATGCATAAAACAGGTCTAAAACCATCTTCCACCAGTTGCGCGCGTAAAACAGGTCTAATACCATCTTCCACCAGCTGCGTGCGTAAAACAGGTCTAATACGATCTTCCACCAGTTGCGCACTTAAAACAGGTTTAATACCATCTTCCACCAGTTGCATGCATAAAACGGCTAAAACCATCTTCCACCAGTTGCGCACATAAAACAGGTTTAATACCATCTTCTACCAGTTGCACACGTAAAACAGGTCAAAAACCATCTTCCACCAGTTGTATGCGTAAAACAGGTCGAAAACCATCTTCCACCAGTTGCGTGCATAAAACGAGGTCTAATACCATCTTCCACCAGTTGCGTACGTAAAACAGGTGTCATACGATCTTCCACCAGTTGCACGCGCAAAGCAGGTCTAATACCATCTTCCACCAGTTGCGCGCATAAAACACGTCTTATACCATATTCCACCAGTTGCACACATAAAACAGTTCTCATACCATCTTCCACCAGTTGCGCGCGTAAAACAGTTCTCATACCATCTTCCACCACTTGCGCACGTAAAACAGTTCTGATACCATATTCCACCAGTTACGTGCATGAAACAGGTCTCATACCATCTTCCACTCGTTGCGTGCATAAAACAGGTCTAAAACATCATCTTCCACCAGTTACGTGCATAAAACAGCTCTAAAACATCATCTTCCACCAGTTGCGTGCATAAAACAGGTCTAAAACCATCTTCCACCAGTTACATGCATAAAACAGGTCTAAAACCATCTTCCACCAGTTGCGTGCATAAAACAGGTCTAAAACCATCTTCCACCAGTTACATGCATAAAACAGGTACAAAACCATCTTCCACCAGTTACGTGCATAAAACAGGTTGAAAACCATCTTCCACCAGTTGTGCGCGTAAAACAGGTCTAATACCATCCTCCACAAGCTGCACGGGTAAAACAGGTCGAATACCATCTTCCACCAGTTGTGCACATAAAACAGGTCTAATACCATCTTCCACCAGCTGTGCACATAAAACAGGTCTAATACCATCTTCCACCAGTTGTGCACATAAAACAGGTCTAATACCATCTTCCACCAGTTGTGCACATAAAACAGGTCTAATACCATCTTCCACCAGTTACATGCATAAAACAGGTCTAAAACCATCTTCCACCAGTTACGTGCATAAAACAGGTCTAATACCATCTTCCACCAGCTGTGCACATAAAACAGGTCTAATACCATCTTCCACCAGTTGTGCACATAAAACAGGTCTAATACCATCTTCCACCAGTTACATGCATAAAACAGGTACAAAACCATCTTCCACCAGTTACATGCATAAAACAGGTCTAAAACCATCTTCCACCAGTTACGTGCATAAAACAGGTCTAATACCATCTTCCACCAGCTGTGCACATAAAACAGGTCTAATACCATCTTCCACCAGTTGTGCACATAAAACAGGTCTAATACCATCTTCCACCAGTTACATGCATAAAACAGGTACAAAACCATCTTCCACCAGTTACGTGCATAAAACAGGTTGAAAACCATCTTCCACCAGTTGTGCGCGTAAAACAGGTCTAATACCATCTTCCACCAGCTGCGCGCATAAAATAGGTTCAATACCATCTTCCACCAGTTGTGCACATAAAACAGGTCTAATACCATCTTCCACCAGTTACATGCATAAAACAGGTACAAAACCATCTTCCACCAGTTACGTGCATAAAACAGGTTGAAAACCATCTTCCACCAGTTGTGCGCGTAAAACAGGTCTAATACCTTCCTCCACAAGCTGCATGGGTAAAACAAGTTGAATACCATCTTCCACCAGTTGTGCACATAAAACAGGTCTAATACCATCTTCCACCAGCTGCGCGCATAAAATAGGTTCAATACCATCTTCCCCCAGTTGCGTGCATAAAACGAGGTCAAATACCATCTTCCACCAGTTACACGCGTAAAACAGGTCCAATACCATCCTCCACAAGCTGCATGGGTAAAACAGGTTGAATACCATCTTCCACCAGTTGTGCACATAAAACAGGTCTAATACCATCTTCCACCAGCTGCGCGCATAAAATAGGTTCAATACCATCTTCCCCCAGTTGCGTGCATAAAACGAGGTCAAATACCATCTTCCACCAGTTACACGCGTAAAACAGGTCTAATACCATCTTCCACCAGCTGTGCGCATAAAAGAGGTTCAATACCATCTTCCACCAGCTGCGCGCATAAAAGAGGTTCAATACCATCTTCCAACAGTTGTGCACGTAAAAGAGGTCTCATACCATCTTCCACCAGTTGCACACGTAAAACAGGTCTAATACCATCTTCCACCAGTTGCGCACATAAAACAGGTCTTATGGCATCTTCCACCAGTTGCGTACATAAAACAGGTCTCACACCATCTTCCACCAGTTGCGCACGTAAAACAGGTCTAATACCATCTTCCACCAGTTGCGCGCGTAAAACAGGTCTCATACCATCTTCCACCAGTTGCGCGCGTAAAACAGGTCTAATACCATCTTTCACCAGTTGCGTGCATAAAACGAGGTCTAATACCATCTTTCACCAGCTGCGTTCGTAAAACGGGTCTAATACCATCTTCCACCAGTTGCGCACATAAAACAGGTCTAATACCATCTTCCACCAGTTGCGCACCTAAAGGTCCGGTCACACCTTGACGTTTTAGCCAGCGATGGCAACGTGTTAAAATGTATGTAAAACGCTGGCTTACGTTGAACTTTTGATGTTTTTTTTTTAAAGATTCGGACATATTCATAGCGACTTGGTCTTATGTATAACGCATTGGTAACTACACAGAACGTTTCGTTGTGTTATAGATAACTTATACCAACGAATGCTGAACCTGTTGTCGGCCTACACAACCGATGCCCAACGATAGTCTAACTTAGGCATAGCGCGTTGCATGCATCGCCGACGATGTCGTGACGTAGCCTATTAAAAGGCTGACGCACAACAATTCAAATCATAACTGCCGTAGAAATGGAAGGGTCAAAATCGCGGTCACACCTTGGCGATCTTGCCAGCGTATGCCGACGTAACAAAAAGTGTGTCTAAAACGTTGGGGCACGTCGAATACGGTATGGGTAAGTTTGGTATGCGCGAGTAGAACGCTAAATACGCTATCATAAGTCGTAGTAAGTAGAGTACGTCAAGAAATTTTGAACATGTTCAAAATTTTACGACGTACTCGGCGTATGACACACGTTCCGCATGCGATGGGGATAAGTTTTACACACGATATGTGGACGCTTACACACGTCCACAAAGGCTACTTATAAGCTACTCATAAGTCGAAACACGTCGCGGTAATGTCTTTTTTACGCGAAACTTATTTCTAACTTATGTTTGACGTGCTTTGAACCAATTCTTTACGTAGTCCCAACACACATCGACGTATGTAGACGTATTCCAATGACGTCTTCCGGTCGACAAAAAAAAAAAAATGAATGTGTTTCTAGCTTACAACTGCCATATAAAGACGTGTTCCCAGCGGTTTTGGGAATTGGTATATAAAAATGGTGTTCATAAAAGGGGAACCCAACAGTGTTTTCGAGTTCTTTTTGAGTCGATGTCCATGTCAGCAGTAACAGTATCAGTATCACTATCAGTATCAGTATTAGTATTAGTATTAGTATTAGTATTAGAAGTAGTTTGTTCATGTTGGCAGTAGTAGGTGAGTGTGAGGGGGAGGGTGTGGGTAATGATGCATCGTCCTTGCGTCTGCGTGTCCACGGGTAGGTTCATAGGCTGCCACTCAACGATTTAAATGGCTGCATCTCCACTATTGAAAGTAGACGCTTGCGCTCAACAATTAGATTTTTTTTACACTCAACGACTTTTAAACGGTACCACTCAGCTAGTTTCATTGTTTACAATGAACGATTTAAATTGCTGTCACTCGCCTTTGTTTTTTGACGCTGGGGTTTGGAAATTTGAAGCGTTTCTTCTGAACGTGTTAAAACGCTCAAACTCGACTATTTTAAATAGACGCTGCCGATGGACAATTGGAATCATAGCCAAGCTAGACATCGAAGTGTGAACATCCTCGTCATGCCGAAGAAAAGTTTGAAGAATGCTGCAAATAAGTGTCCTGGCCGTGGCCGTGGACGCTGACGCAAGGACGATCCATTATACCGACGTCTTTCAGCCTATGAGTAACTTAAAAGTAACGTCTGTCGATGTGTGGCAACGATCGCGTAACGTGCCAACAACACGTTAATCATAGGTAGGAAATAAGTTTCGGGTACGCTAAACATTACCTCGGCGTGTCTCAACTTATGATTAACTTACAAGTAGCATGTGTTGACGTCTGTCAACGATCGCAGACCGTGCATACAACTTGTGGCCAGCGTAGCGGAACGTGTGAGTCATACGCCGGCATACGTCGTGAAATTTCAAGCATGAAAAAATTTGAGGACAACCGAAAAGTACAACGTTTAAAGCCAACGTACAACGACGTATGGCAACGTACTACGACGTATGCCAGCGTGCTCTTAATGTTATCAAAACTTACCCATAACGTATTCAACGTGTGCCAGCGTTTTAGAAAAAAAATTCAAAAATCGGCATACGTTGGCTAAAACGTCAAGGTGTGACCGGGCCTTAAAACAGGTATAATGCAATCTTCCACCAGTTGCGCACATAAAACAGGTCGAAAACCATCTTCCACCAGTTGTACGCGTAAAACAGTTCAAAAACCATCTTCCACCAGTTGCACGCGTAAAACAGATCTAATACCATCATCCACCAGCTGCGCGCTTAAAAGAGGTTCAATACCATCTGTTACCAGTTGCACGTGTAAAACAGGTCTAAAACCATCTTCCACCAGTTGTGCGCGTAAAACAGGTCTAAAACCATCTTCCACCAGTTGTGAGCGTAATACAGGTTTAATACCATCTTCCACCAGCTGCGTGCATAAAACAGGTTTAATACCATCTTCCACCAGTTGTGCGCGTAAAACAGGTCTCATACCATCTTCCACCAGTTGCACACGTAAAACAGGTCTAATACCATCTTCTACCAGCTGCGCACATAAAACAGGTCTAATACCATCTTCCACCAGTTGCGCACATAAAACAGGTCTAAAAGCATCTTCCACCAGTCACGCGTATAATACAGGTCTAAAACCATCTTCCACCAGTTACGTGCATAAAACAGGTCTAAGACCATCTTCCACCAGTTGCGTGCATAAAACAGGTACAAAACCATCTTCCACCAGTTACGTGCATAAAACAGGTTGAAAACCATCTTCCACCAGTTGTGCGCGTAAAACAGGTCTAATACCATCCTCCACAAGCTGCACGGGTAAAACAGGTTGAATACCATCTTCCACCAGTTGTGCACATAAAACAGGTCTAATACCAGCTGCGCGCATAAAATAGGTTCAATACCATCTTCCCCCAGTTGCGTGCATAAAACGAGGTCAAATACCATCTTCCACCAGTTACACGCGTAAAACAGGTCTAATACCATCTTCCACCAGCTGTGCGCATAAAAGAGGTTCAATACCATCTTCCACCAGCTGCGCGCATAAAAGAGGTTCAATACCATCTTCCAACAGTTGTGCACGTAAAAGAGGTCTCAAACCATCTTCCACCAGTTGCACACGTAAAACAGGTCTAATACCATCTTCTACCAGCTGCGCACATAAAACAGGTCTAATACCATCTTCCACCAGTTGCGCACATAAAACAGGTCTAAAAGCATCTTCCACCAGTCACGCGTATAATACAGGTCTAAAACCATCTTGCACCAGTTACGTGCATAAAACAGGTCTAAAACCATCTTCCACCAGTTACGTGCATAAAACAGGGTGAAAACCATCTTCCACCAGTTGTGCGCGTAAAACAGGTCTAATACCATCCTCCACAAGCTGCACGGGTAAAACAGGTCGAATACCATCTTCCACCAGTTGTGCACATAAAACAGGTCTAATACCATCTTCCACCAGCTGCGCGCATAAAATAGGTTCAATACCATCTTCCCCCAGTTGCGTGCATAAAACGAGGTCAAATACCATCTTCCACCAGTTACACGCGTAAAACAGGTCTAATACCATCTTCCACCAGCTGTGCGCATAAAAGAGGTTCAATACCATCTTCCACCAGCTGCGCGCATAAAAGAGGTTCAATACCATCTTCCAACAGTTGTGCACGTAAAACAGGTGCGCACATAAAACAGGTCTAAAACCATCTTCCACCAGTTGTACGCGTAAAACAGTTCAAAAACCATCTTCCACCTGTTGCGCGCGTAAAACAGGTCTCATACCATCTTCCACCAGTTGCGTGCATAAAACAGGGACAAAACCATCTTCCACCAGTGACGTGCATAAAACAGGTTGAAAACCATCTTCCACCAGTTGCGTGCGTAAAACAGGTCTAATCCCATCCTCCACAAGCTGCACGGGTAAAACAGGTCAAATACCATCTTCTACCAGTTGCGCAAATAAAACAGGTCTAAAACCATCTTCCACCAGTTGTACGGGTAAAACAGTTTTGAAACCATCTTTCACCAGTTGCACGCATAAAACGTAATACCATCTTCCACCAGTTACACGCGTAAAACAGGTCTAATACCATCTTCCACCAGCTGTGCGCATAAAAGAGGTTCAATACCATCTTCCACCAGCTGCGCGCGTAAAACAGGTATAATACAATCTTCCACCAGTTGCGCACATAAAACAGGTCTAAAACCATCTTCCACCAGTTGTACGTGTAAAACAGTTCAAAAACCATCTTCCACCAGTTGCGCGCGTAAAACAGGTCTCATACCATCTTCCACCAGTTGCGCGCGTAAAACAGGTCGAATACCATCTTCCACCAGCTGCGTGCATAAGAGGTTTAATACCATCTTCCACCAGCTGCGCGCGTAAAACAGGTCTTATACCATCTTCCACCAGTTGCACGCGTAAAACAGGTCTAATACCATCTTCCACCAGCTGCGTGCAGAAGAGGTTTAATACCATCTTTCACCAGCTGCGTGCGTAAAACAGGTCATACCATCTTCCACCAGTTGCGCACTGAAGCATCTTCCACCAGTTGCGTGCGTAAAACAGGTCTAATACCATCTTCCACCAGCTGCTTGCATAAAAGAGGTTCAATACCATCTTCCACCATCTGTGTGCGTAAAACAGGTCTAATACCACCTTCCACCAGTTGCGCACATAAAACAGGTCTCGTACCATCTTCCACCAGTTGCACGTGTAAAACCGGTCGAATACCATCGTCCACCAGTTGCACGCGTAAAACAGGTCTAATACCATCTTCCACCAGTTGCGTGCATAAAACGAGGTCGAATACCATCTTCCACCAACTGCGTGCGTAAAACACGTCTAAGACCATCTTCCACCAGTTGTGCACATAAAACAGGTCTAATACCATCTTCCACCAGCTGCGTGCATAAAAGAGGTTCAACACCATCTTCTACCAGCTGCGTGTGTAAAACAGGTCGAATACCATCTTCCACCAGTTGCGTCCATAAAACAGGTCTCATACCATCTTCCACCAGTTGCGCACATAAAACAGGTCTCATACCATCTTCCACCAGTTGCGCAAGTAAAACAGGTCTAATACCATCTTCCACCAGCTGTGCGTATAAAAGATGTTCAATTCTATCTTCCACCAGTTGCGCACGTAAAACAGGTCTCATTCCATCTTCCACCAGTTGCGCGCGTAAAACAGGTTTAATACCATCTTCCACCAGTTGCGTGCATAAAACGAGGTCTAATACCATCTTCCACCAGTTGCGCGTGTAAAACAGGTCTAATACCATCTTCCACCAGTTGCGTACATAAAACAGGTCTAATACCATCTTCCACCAGTTGCGCACCTAAAACAGGTATAATGCAATCTTCCACCAGTTGCGCACATAAAACAGGTCTAAAACCATCTTCCACCAGTTGTACGCGTAAAACAGTTCAAAAACCATCTTCCACCAGTTGCGCGCGTAAAATAGGTCTAACACCATCTTCCACCAGCTGTGTGCGTAAAACAGGTTTAATGCCATCTTCCACCAGCTGCATACATAAAACAGGTCTCATACCATCTTCCACCAGTTGCACGCGTAAAACAGGTCTAATACCATCATCCACCAGCTGCGCGCCTAAAAGAGGTTCAATACCATCTGCTACCAGTTGCACGTGTAAAAACAGGTCTAAAACCATCTTCCACCAGTTGTGCGCGTAAAACAGGTCTAAAACCATCTTCCACCAGTTGTGTGCGTAATACAGGTTTAATACCATCTTCCACCAGCTGCATGCATAAAACAGGTCTAATACCATCTTCCACCAGTTGTGCGCGTAAAACAGGTCTCATACCATCTTCCACCAGTTGCACACGTAAAACAGGTCTAATACCATCTTCTACCAGCTGCGCACATAAAACAGGTCTAAAAGCATCTTCCACCAGTCACGCGTATAATACAGGTCCCATACCATCTTCAGCCAGTTGCGTGCATAAAACAGGTCCAAAATCATCTTCCACGAGTCACGTGTATATTGCAGGTCCAAAACTATCTTCCACCAGTTTTGTGCATAAAACAGGTCAAATACCATCTTCCACCAGTTGCGTGCAGAAAACAGGTCCAACACCATCTTCCACCAGTCACGCGTATAATAAAGGTTTAATCCCATCTTCCGCCAGTTGCGTGCATAAAACAGGTCTAAAGCCATCTTCCACGAGTCACGTGTATAATGCAGGTCCAAAACTATCTTCCACCAGTTGTGCGCATAAAACAGGTGTAATACCATCTTCCACCTGTTGAGCGTATAATACAGGTCTAAAACCATCTTCCACCAGCCGCACATAAACCACGTCCAGCCACGCGTAAACCATCTCCCATCACCCACGCGCATAATAGCTCTCAAACCATTCTCCAAACATCTGCGTATAAGCCACCTCTGCGTGTGCATAAACAATCTCCCACAAACTGCGCACATAACACAGTTATAAAACCATCTTCCACCAGCCACTCATAAACTACCTACCTCCAGCCACGCATTAACCATCTTGCAACAGCCACATTTATAACACAGATCTAAAACCATCTCCCAGCAACCGTGCATAAAGCAGCTGTACGTGCGCATAAACCATCCTGCACCATCAATGGTCACACTTCCCACCCCTCCTCAATCTACCCACAACCCCTGCACGACTACTAATGTGCAGTGAACGTGTCCTGAGTCTCATTCTTTCTTCTCGTCCCGCTGTCTTGACCTGCTGGGATTCCTCGCACTCGTGGACTTTTTGCACACATTGTTCGATCATGGGTCCTAAGCGTATGAGTAGTGCAGGAGATGTGGGTGCTCCCAAGAGGCAGAAAAATAACAGTCATAAGCATGAGCCGGAAAGTGTAGCTAGCTGCTTGACCGACTATCAAGAGGTGAGATTGCGGCCTCTGTGGGCAGGTACTATGGCGTGACCGAGTCGACTGTGCGCTACATAAAGAAAAACGAGAAGGCGATTCGTGAAAGTGTTGCGGCGAGCGCAGTACCCAGCACCAAAGTGGATACCCATGTCAGGGACGTTCACATCAAAGCAATGGAGAAGGCATTAAATGTGTGGATCGAGGACAATGCCCAGAAAAACGTGCCTTTTAGCAGACCTCTGCTTCGTGAAAAGGCAAAGCGCATGTACGATCATCTAACTGGCGCGGGTGGTGCGACAAACACGAGTGATGCAGGTACAAATGGTCCCAGCCTCTTCCAAGCTAATAGGGGATGGTTTGACCGCTTCAAGTGGTGGTACGGTCTCCACAATGTGAAGCTTACAGGTGAGCATGCCTCACAGACCATGAGGCAACTGAAACATTCCATGCTCAACTCACGCTGCTCATCAAGGAGAAGGCGTCTTCAATGCAGATGAGACCAGTTTGTTCTGGACGAAAACGCCCAGACGAACATACATCTCAAAGCAAGAGAAGACAGTAGCGGTGTTCAAGGTTGTTTCGAACCGGGTATCTCTTCACTTCACAAACCCACATGCTCAAAACGACAAAAAAGCACACTCTGCCCATATTTTGGAGGGCCAACAGAAAGGTGTGGGTAAGAGCTGCCATCTTTATGGATTGGTTCCACAACTGTTTTGTCCCTCAAGTGGAGAAGCACCTGGCAGAAAAGAACCTCTCCTTCAAGGTCGTCCTGCTGGTGGACAACGCTCTTGGCCACCCCTGTGTGCTGAAGGTGGCCCATCTCAATGTTGAGGTCATCTTGCCGTCCAACACCACTTCCCTAATGCAACCACTCGATCAAGCGGTAATTTCATTATTTAAAACGTTTTACACCTGCCACATCTTCTGTCGCATCTTTGATGCTATGCAGTCCAACCCCGAACTTACCGTCAGGAAATGTTGGAAGGACTTCAACATGGCGCACTGCATCAGCGCCATAAAAAAAAACCTCTGGACGAAGTCAAAGCCTCCACTATCAACCCTTGTTGGCAAAATCTATGGCCATAAGCAGTCAAAGACTTCAGAGTCTTTCCCCATACTGCGGAAGAGAGGTGGAAAATTGTCAGGTTGGCACAGGGGTATGGGATGGGAAGGCTTCGACAATATGGAGCCTGACAAATTGGAGGAGCTCATTGCCTCGCACAGTGAGGAGCTGACTGAGGAAGAGTTGGAGGCCATCATTACGGTGTCTGTGGGGGAGGAGGAGGAGGAGGAGGGCAGTGAAGAGGAGGAAGAGGTTGCAAGGCCCAACCTGACTGTCATGTTCCTGGGTGAGGTGCTGCAGGATATGAGGGCAGTCGCTGATAGTTTGGAAGATGCCGGCCTAGTGATGGAGCGGTACCTCCGCTTCAAGAGGGGCCTGGATGATGTTTTCCTACTGTACAGAGAGCTGCACAGAAACCTGCAGCACTCAGCAAAACAGCGGTCTATGACTGACGTTTTTTAAAATGATCATTTAAATAATTATTTTTTTATTTTAGTATTATTATTATTATCTTTTTTTTTTTTTGCCCCGACCCTTTCACCTCAACACCTTCAGCTACCCTACCTGCATCCTCTTCGGTGCGTGACTCAGCAGCACCCTCACTTGCGTCTTCTCCAGGGGAGTTCACTGGATTCTAACTCGTCATCATCATCATCATTGCGTCATGTCTTCAATAAAAATGGAAACCATCTGCTGCTGTTGTGTTTTTATTTGTAAGCATTTTTAATGAAACTATAATGATGTGCATTCGTGTTTGTAAATTTAAAAAATTTCCCCTTATAAATAACGAACTGCCGGGAACCTATTCCCCTTTTTCCCATTGAAACAATGCCCCAACATTTGCGGATTCGACAATCGTGGCATATCTCCGGCGAACGTCAGGATGTTACTGTACCTTATTGTTTTCCTCGGGCAACCAAGTGTTCCTATGCATTTAGTGACATTACTGTTCACTGAAAGTGTTAGAGCAGTTTTGAAACCCCTCAGATGTGGGACATGGTCCCTGATAACCGGTCAGTGGTTGGTTAATTTCAAGCCGGTTTCAAGAATGTATACGCTTACTAATGGCTCCCCCTGTTGTTACCTTGGCCACCGAAGGTGGACGGAGGCTGTTTTCACGTCTGTCTGTCTGTCTGTCTGTCTGTCTGTCTGTCTGTCTGTCTGTCTGTCTGTCTGTCTGTCTGTCTGTCTGTCTGTCTGTCTGTCTGTGTTTGTTTGTTTGTTTGTGAACAAAATATCTCAAAAAGTTGTGGACGGATTTGGACGAAACTTGGTAGGCAGGTTTGGTATGCAACAAGGAAGAATTGATTCGATTTTGGTGAAGATCCGGATCCGAGAATTTTTTAAAGTGATTCTTTACCATTGAGTGATAGGGCGAAAACGATACATAGCACGCTATCTCAAAAAGTTATGGACCGATTCGGACAAAACTTGGTGAATGAGTTAGTTTGGTGACAAGAACAAGCTCATTAATATTTAGTTCAGGTCCGAATCCAGATCCGGCCTATCAGTGGGATACAAAACGTAAAATAATCAGCCTGGTGGAGGTGTGCGCTTCACTGAGTGCCCTTCTCGTTCCAAATGGCTTGATGGGAAAAGGAGATACCTCCACTCTGATTTATAAACAAGGTTTTAAGTCATATTAAAATATGGAATTTGGTGTCTGTCTGTCTGACCGCGATACATTCAGTTGTAACTTTCCGAATCCCAATCAAGCCTGACAGGAGGATGAAGGGTCACACGATGAAGGTTGGGGCGACTTCATTTGCCCCCCCCTCCCACTCCCTCATGGGGTTATGGGGTTTTTCGCCTTGGGTGAAATCCATGTTAAGGTGTATAGATAGCTTATTGTAGCGTTTTTCCAAGTAGTGGGGCAACTTAGCTAAATATAGCATAACAATTGTGCATTTTGTGAGGAAAGCACCAAATTTGGCACACTCGTAGCCTAACATATTATGAACAGATTTGGATATTGGGCCATCTCAAATTTTTGATGGCAGTGGAAAATGGCTGCTACAGCCATCAGCGGCTGAATTTGAGATGGCCCAATATCCAAATCTGTTCATAATATGTTAGGCTACTAGTGTGCCAAATTTGGTGCTTTCCTCACAAAATGCACAATTGTTATGCTATATTTAGCTAAGTTTCCCCACTAGTGGGGCAACTTAGCATAACAATTGTGCATCTCACGCAGGGATGTGCGGGTGGGGAGGATAAATCCTCGATGTAAGTGTGTACCGTGTAGTGCCAGGTCTCTGCCGAACGTCTTCCACCCCCCCACACGACCACGTCGCCTATGTCCCCCCCCTCCTACACACACAAAGTTGTATTTCTACCCTGAGTTTGGAGTTTGTTACTTAAAAGATGTGGCCATGTATTGAACACAGAGACAGAGAGATTTTTGCCTTTTATTTTATACCAGTAGAGTACCTGTCCTACAGGCGATCGTGTTCCAAGCATGCAACACATTCTTCCGACGCGTACCTTTATTTGGGTGGTGTATAGGCAACTGACAGCTCTGTATACGCAAAATAAAAAACCCAGGTTATGTGCATGAAGCAAAATCATACCGACTGCTTAATAATTTAAAACACCTCACTGCACTGGAACACATGAGGACAGGAACACTGCACTGGAAATGGTGGAGATTTGTAATACCTGGAGGCGGTGCTACACGATACACATTTACATAGAGAATTTGCGTCCCTCTCCAAGAGCACCAGAAAAGATAAAAACACCCCTATCCATTAATTGGGGTCATGCTGATCGTATGTAGCAAGTCTGGATGTAATTGGCCAAGAACTGTAGGAGGAGTAACATGTCAAACGAACACACAAACACCGGTCTGTGAATTATAGTTAGGATAGATTACTTCCTATAGTTCACGGACAGGTGTTTGTGTGTTAGTAGGATAGATAGATTACATTCATGGTGACACTGTCGTCGCATCTACCGCAGGTGCAGGCAGGTTGGTTTGGAGGTGTGTGCAGACTGGTATTGAGTTTGATGCTGGACAGATTATGTCGCTCACATGATCATTACAGTTTTGTTGCCCCCCCTCCCCCGACTTGCGTGTCTCGACTGACTTCTGTTTCTGCCTGATCTCATGCTAACTACAGCGCCATGTGCTTTGTTTACCCTGCCTGTGCGGCGTCGTCTCACACTGTGCTGGGCTTACTAGGCCGAAGTGACCTTGTGTTAACGTAAGGTGGGGTTTGGTGGATGGGGTTGTGATATGAAAATAGTGGTGCACAGGTTGACAGAAGCTTACTGGATGGGCTCGTGGCTCTAAATCGGTGATCTTCACGATTTATTTAGAAGGGGGCCCACTTTTGTCGATAAGACATCAGTGTGAGAGCCGCGCACACCACCTGCAAGACTCCATATTGGCTGCTATTAAGCCCCGCCTCCACATACTCTTTTTTGTTGTTGTTGTTGTTGTTTTTGTTTTGTTTTGTTTTTGTTGTGGTTACTGGGCTGCAAGCATAATTGTTTGCATACTACCATCTACTGATGTAGTACATTACTTTTTATGCATCACATTGCAACACTTATTTGAAGCCATTGAGTCAGTTTGATCGCATTGATGGCGGATTATGATGGGGTGTTTTCACATTTATGTATTATTGGCCGTGTGTCAGGGGCCGCACTTCAGGCCACCTGGGGCCGCCAGTGGCCCACGGGCCGCAAAATGAAAAACAGGGCTCTAAATGATTGATGGGTGGTGTCACGCATATCACTCCATCACTCCACATCACAGACACAGATTTCCATGACACTTACACACCAGCAGGGTATTCCACCATTTCCCATATACTACTGCAACTGGAACGGCACTCAGTAGAGCGCACACCTCCGTCAGGCTGAACAGTTATTGTTTTGTATCCCCCTGAGAGTCTGGATCTGGATCCTGACCTCTAAAATCGAATCGTTTAATTGTTCTTGTTTTTTTTTTTTGTCACAACTTTTGTCACAACTCGTCCATAACTTTTTGAGATCTCCTGCTCACAGACAAATAGTGGTTGTCCATCGCATAATGTCCATCCACCTTCGTTGACATAGGTAATAACTTTGGGCAATCCTGTATTTTATGTGTCTCAAATATTTCAATGGTTATCCTGACACAGATGACTGTCATACGGCCAAATCGTGACATCGTTTTATGTTGTCGGTGTTCGTCTGGCATGTAATACGAGGTGAGCATATAAACGACAACACACACCACAACCGATGACAGGGTGACCGAGAGCACAGGAACAATTTATGCCTTCGCAGAAAATGATGAACGATCGATGCTGTAGCTGTTGCTCAAGATATCGGCTCTTGACAGAAATGCGAGCACAGTTATCAACGACGGACGACATCATCGGACTCCCCGCGAACACGTAAATATTTGACAGCCGAACAAGTTTTCTGAGATGTTGAAGTGAATTCGACAATTTTGTCCGATGTAAATATTTCTAAGTTTTAGGTACTGTGTTTATGATATTGTCCAATTTTATTGAAAAATGGTTTAAATAATTTATACACCTAAAATATGGCTCCACTGAATTTAGACACCTAAAATACAGGATTGCTTAACTTTGTGGAGGAGAAATGAGGAATAATAATAATAATAATAACAGAGTGCAGATAAGTTGTGAGACGTGTGTGGAAGAAAAAGCAAAGTCAGAGGAAGACTACGTGTTCCCCGTGAGAAGTGTCATTGGTGAATGGATGCCGGTTCAAGATTGAGGAAGAATGTCACAAAACAATAATTGTAAACGGACAGCCTTGTCACAAGTCTATACGATGAGGCAAACTAACAAACTCGTTTATGATACAGGTATACAACTTCCACATCTTGTTTCGCATGCAGCATAAGGCTGTGGTGTAGCATCATTGGCTGAGGGTTTGGGCAGGAATTTGTTCAAGTTACCGGTGATAGCTCACCTAGTCTTAGCGAAGGACACCGCGGGAGGTTTATTGTCTACCAACTAATGTCAGCAGACAGGATGTCCAGTTTAACAGTCCAAACACATTGATGCCGAGCCCTGCCTGTGAAACACCAAGATGACAGTTTATAGCTGGTTCGGGATTCGAGTCCAGGCTCGACAACTCCAGATGTGCATACCTCTAGGCTACTGTGCCAGCCCTTAGTCTTCTTATAATCACAGTTCACAGACCCGCATCATGTGCACACGCATGTAATGTCTTCTGTTGAACGCACATCAGCATACAATGTCTTCTTATGATCGCAGACCCACCTATTCGGATATTCTTTGCTATTGTCCACCGAACAACATGGGAATTTTTCTTCCACTGACCATTCAATTCAATACAACTCATTTCAAAGAAAGAGGGGTGCATCCCACCCTTCCCACACTCACGTTAAGCAGGTGAATTGAATTTGGCACAAAAGATGGTCTAAAGCGACAATGACAGGTAAGTGGAACACAAAGGTGAATGTCTCGACGATTAAAACAAAAACAACGGTGAAGTGGGTGCGATGGGTCTTGTAAGATTTTGCGGACCTTCAACACTGCGCACTTCTCGGACAAGGTACAAATTGAGGGAAGATCTGTTCGTATCGCACGCTGGGCCATCTTCACGGGTTTTTTCCAGGTCCATCACATTTTCTTCAGACAGATTACCAAATGTACAAATTATATTAAAAGAAAGAATACTTTGAACCAAGGACTGATTGTAAAAAAAATATATAATAATAATCAAAATGCCATTGTCAACATGAAACTCTTTCAGTTTCCCTTAAAGTACAAGGTTTGGTTTGCTTTACCGGCCAACACTTTGGAATTCCTGCTCCATTTCAATTTGTTATCAATCAGTAATGAGATACTTATACTCAGGAACTTGTTTGATATTATGGTCGTGAATGCTAAGCGTCAGAAATCAAAAATGCAACAGTCACACCTGTCTACAGGTACAAACTTCTGAACTTCGTTCACATATTCGTGGTTATCATTAAGTAAGAACCCTCAAATTACTCGATCATCAGCATATTTGATAATATCACAATTAGGATTTGAACTACAGCAGTCACTTTTAAACAAGGACAACAAAATGTGGAGACAACACAACCTGGTGGTGCCCCTCGACTCAAAACGCTGACACGTGATACCATGTTGTTATACTTCACCCATTGTGGCCTATCTGCAATAAAGTTGTGAATTGATCTTGACGGCCGAGGGGTAACATCTCGTTTCAGTAATTTGTCGTTTAATATGTGTGTGGTACGATGGTATTGAAGGCACGAGAAAAGGCAATAAGTAATGATCTTACAATGGACTTGAGAGTATCTAGATGATGGTACAAACTTTGGAGATGAACAAGCATAACGTCCTCGACATCAGTATTACTGTGAGATATGAATTGAGATTGGGCAAACAAGCCGACTTCAGTAATATCCTTTCAAAATACCTCATTACATTGGACGTCAAGGCCACTGGACGGTAATTATTCAAGCCTGGTGTTGGTTTAGCGGTTGTGGTGGCTGGCTTGGGATCTTAGGGTCCTGAGTTCACACCAGGTGGGGTTGACTCAGCCTGTCATCCTTCCGAGGTCGGCGAAATGAGCACCAGTGTACTGGTAATAGGGGCACTGCATCAGTGGCATAGTCGCACCCTCAGACAGTGATGCTCCCCACAGTCTTGCGCTGCATATGAAAGAGGTGGTAATTATTCACCTCGTCACTGGGGTTTCTTTTAACCTTTGGTACTGGAATTATTACACTGGACAACAACAGAAACTTTCGGTCTGCTGCAGATGTAAATGTAGGTGTTCTTTATTTTTCAGGAATTGTTTATTAAAAACTGAAGTACGTAGCACAATTTCACAACACTCTCAACACATCGTATAATGTACAGTAACTGTTAACCATAAACTAAAGCACTTTGAACAACATAAACAACATTGTATAAAGTATACATTAACTTTTTAGAAATAATTTAAACACTTGCTTTTTTGATCAGTGGTTTGTTTGCCTCTGAAGAAACCAGCAGTAGTCCCAACTGAAAGGCCCCTGATAGCGCGTCCCCATTGTGCTCGTATCTTGGTGGAACCTCTCGCCATGCTCGTCGCTCACAGCACCAAGGTAGACCGGGAAGAAGCCTGATTGTGAACGAAGAAAATCCAAACTCGGTGACATACGGCCACCTGTTTCTTCAAAGGCCTTTATCACATCTTGAACTGACTCGGCAAAGTGGCCTGCTCTGTGGTTCCTGAGGAAACTGTGGACCTCCAGTTCGAAAGCCTCCCATGCAGCCAGGTCCTGTGGGTTCCGCTTTAACTGGAAGTGCTTCGGTGTCGGTGTGGAGGTACAAACGGTGAGACATACTTGTGCTCACGTCTTGTCTCGGTCGCCCACCTCGCAACCGAAGTGGTGCTTGTGTGTACGACCTTGAGACGAGATTGGTTATGTTTTGTCCGTTGGTTACGAGGCGTGGACTTGCCACATCCGTAGCAAAAGCAGTCTGCATTGTTCAGACACGCTCGTCTATTCATAATCTGAAATATAATAATATTAAAATATAATATTAGTTTGATATTATTTTACAATATTGAAGTGTACACAGTATTGCATTAAAAAGAACATTCAAAATACGTGACAATGGATGTCCAATTTTGTTTTCCGTGACTAAAAATCCTTCCGTGTTGGGTTGATTCTGATTTCACATTCGAATGAGTCAAAGGACTCGGAATACGAGGTCCGTCTAAAAAGTAACGGGACTGAGCCTGCTGTGTGCTCCACTTACACAACTTGAATGAACGGGTTGCGTCACAGTGTTTCGCAACATTCCAGAAATATATATATATATATATATATATATATATATATATATATATATATATATATATATATATATATATATATATATATATATATATATATATATATATATATATATATATATATATATGATTGGTGATGGTTGACTGTGCTCATTGTGTGAATTTTTTTACAGGTCGTGCTTTACACGTTTAGTCTGAGTCATTGCGCTATGAGTCGTGAGTAGAGAGCCAATCTGAAGTTTCTTGCCAAGCTTGGCAAAACACTTTCCGAATCCTTCGCAATTCTGCAGCAAGTCTATGGGGAAGAAACGATGTCACCTGCATGTGCATTTGAATGGCACAAGAGGTTCAAAGAGGGACGGGAGGAGGTTGAAGACAATCCATGGACTGGAAGACCTTCAACGAGCAGAACGGCGGACAACATCGAGCGTGTGCAGCAGATGATGCGCGCAGATCGTCGACTCACGGTGCGGATGATTGCTGAGGAACTTTCCATCAACAAGGACACTGTCTGGAGCATCATCACTGAAAATCGCAAAATGCGCAAGGTGTGCGCAAAGATGGTCCCCAAGCTGTTGTCCGGGGACCAGAAACAGCAAAGAGTCACTGTCTGTCAAGACGTCATCGAGCGCCTCGAGGACGATCCAGACCAAACGGCAGAGTCATTACTGGCGATGAATCGTGGATATTCGAATACGATCCTGAGACCAAACGGCAGAGTCGTCAGTGGAAAAGTCCGGCATCACCAAGACCAAAGAAAGCAAGGATGTCGAAGGTCAAGGTGATGCTCATCGCGTTTTTTGACATCAAGGGCGTCGTCCACTTCGACTTTGTACCACAGGGTCAAACAGTGAATCAATACGTATACAAGGAGATCCTCCGGCGCCCCATGAGATCAATCCGGGACAAGAGGAGGGATCTGTGGGAGAACAACGCCTGGGTGCTCCACAATGACACCGCCTCTGCTCGCAGAGCCCTGAACATCCGACAGTTTCTGGCGGAGAGGAACGTGCCAACTCTGGAGCAACACCCGTATTCGCCAGACTTGGCTCCTTGTGAATTTTTCCCTATTCCCCAAGCTCAAGGGGGTGATCAAGGGGACCCGATTTCCTGATGTGGAGGCCATCAAAAGGGCCGTGACGACGGAGCTCCGGAGGATTCCGGAAGAAGCCTTCCGGGGATGCATCGAAGTGTGGAACAAGAGGATGGACAAGTGTGTGAGACTGGAGGGAAACTGTTTTAAAGGGGACAAGCTGTGGTTTCAAGATATTTTTTGGAACAAAATTTCTGTGAAGTCAGTCCCGTTACTTTTTAGACGGACCTCGTACACAGACTTTTACCGCTGTAGCAAATTTGTTATTGTCCAGGGTGATAACACGTCATTGTCTGAGATTGATCGATAGATGAATGTGAACACTGGGGTGTGTTGTTGACCACACAGTTTGAGAACCATAGAAGAAATCCCATCTGGACCGGTGGCCTTGTTCACGTTTAGTCTTTACGAACCTCATTGACATTCAATGCTGCACTCTGGTGTGAGTCCCAAACATCTTATCCTTTTAACATTTCCACAACATGATCATTCTCAACTTTAAAATCATGAACATACTCTCAACAAAATCTTGAGTCCAGTGTGCTGGCCTCGTCGATGTGCTTTTATAATCTATCAAGTCATAGTTGGCATTTTCTGCCAAGCAGCTCGAGAATTATTTCTTTTAAAACTCCGCTCCGGCTCCAGTTTATCATCTACCTTTACCTTTTTTAACGACCTCATTTCTTCCTTTATGAAAATCTTTCACTTGCAATCGATCACCATCTAAAAAGGCTTCCCTCTTTTACTAAAGTAACTCCTTCAGCTCCACGCTCATCCACAGATTGTTATTATTACTTGGACTTGATTTAACAACCTTGCTGGCGACTTCTTCCGAACTGTCTCCGACGTATGCCTGGAGAGGACATGGATCAATCTCTGTCGATGGACTTGTGTTGTTCACATTCCCCAGGTCACCCTTTTGCCTCCCTGTGCATAGGCTCCTCCCTGTGCATAGGCTCCTCCCTGTACATAGGCTCCTCCCTGTACATAGGCTCTTCCCTGTGCATAGGCTCCTCCCTGTGCATAGGCTCCTCCCTGTGCATAGGCTCCTCCCTGTGCATAGGCTCCTCCCTGTGCATAGGCTCCTCCCTGTGCATAGGCTCCTCCCTGTGCATAGGCTCCTCCCTGTGCATAGGCTCCTCCCTGTGCATAGGCTCCTCCCTGTACATAGGCTCCTCCCTGTACATAGGCTCCTCCCTGTGTATAGGCTCCTCCCTTGTACATAGGCTCCTCCCTGTGCATAGGCTCCTCCCTGTGCATAGGCTCCTCCCTGTACATAGGCTCCTCCCTGTGCATAGGCTCCTCCCTGTACATAGGCTCCTCCCTGTGCATAGGCTCCTCCCTGTACATAGGCTCCTCCCACAGTCTCTCAACCTCCCCCCGCTCCCCTTTCCGTTTCACGGTAACCCCGCCCCGCCCTGCTCTGTCTGTCTCGCCATTTCGGTACCACGGACAGCGCTCCTCACGCAACATGCCGGAGGTAACGTTCAGCAAATCGGGCTTCGGTGAGTCTCGGCTTTGTCTCGTTTTTTGTTCCATTGTTCATTTTTTCGACTTTGTTGACGTGATCGTGTTCCCGCTCCCTTGTAATTCCGTTCGGCCGTGCGCATCCCCCACGCCCTTTTCCCGCTCCGGGTCAATTCTGAAGGAGCATCGGGCCCAGCCCAGGGTGTGAATTCTGGTGTGAATGGTCCGTGGTGTGTTCCACATTATCAGAGTAAAGAGGACGTTGCGGTGAGAGAGGGAAGGTTGTTCGAACGTCTCTCGAATCCCCCACAACCACAACCACAACCCAAGACTATTTTTCAGGCTCAGCTGCCAGGCCTGGTGGGACCTGATGACGTCAGGTGAATTAGGGACGAGAGATCGTGTTGTGAGGAGCACAAAGAGGGCCTCGTTCGTGGGACCTGCACACCACGACGTCCCCAATGTCGAACAACTGAGCAGTGAAGCCGCGAAAAATAATTATTGTTAAAGGGTTGATACACAAAATGTGACAAACTTGAGTAGGGTTGGTGTGTGAGAGTGAGTCCGAGCTGGGTTGGTGTGTGAGTGAGTCCGAGCTGGGTTGGTGTGTGAGAGTGAGTCCGAGCTGGGTTGGTGTGTGAGAGTGAGTCCGAGCTGGGTTGGTGTGTGAGAGTGAGTCCGAGCTGGGTTGGTGTGTGAGAGTGAGCCCGAGCTGGGTTGGTGTGAGAGAGTGAGTCCGAGCTGGGTTGGTGTGTGAGAGTGAGTCCGAGCTGGGTTGGTGTGTGAGACTGAGTCTGAGCTGGGTTGGTGTGTGAGAGTGAGTCTGAGCTGGGTTGGTGTGCGAGTGTGAGAATGAGCCTGAGCTGGGTTAGTGTGCGAGTGTGAGAATGAGCCCGAGCTGGGTTGTGTGAGTGAGCCCAAGCTAGGTTGGTGTGAGAGTGAGCCCGAGCTGGGTTGGTGTGAGAGTGAGCCCGAGCTGGGTTGGTGTGAGAGTGAGCCCGAGCTGGGTTGGTGTGTGTGTGACAATGAGCCCGAGCTGGATTGGTGTGTGTGAGAATGAGCCCGAGCTGGGTTGGTGTGTGTGTGAGAATGAGCCTGAGCTGGGTTGGTGTGCGACAATGAGCCCAAGCTGGGTTGGTGTGCGAGTGTGAGAATGAGCCCGAGCTGGGTTGGTGTGAGAATGAGCCCAAGCTGAGTGTGTGTGTGTGTGTGTGTGTGTGTGTGTGTATGAGCCCGAGCTGGGTTGGTGTGTGTGAGAATGAGCCCAAGCTGAGTTGGTGTGTGTGTATGAATCTGAACTGGGTTGGTACGTGTGAGAGCCTGAAATGGGTGTGTGTATGTGTGTGTGTGTGTGTGATTCTGAACTGGGTTGGTGCGTGTGAGAGCCTGAAATGGGTTTGTGTGTCTGTGTGTCTGTATGATTCTGAACTGGGTTGGTACGTGTGTGAGAGCCTGAAATGGGTGTGTGTGTGTGTGTGTGTGTGTGTGTGTGTGTGTGTGTGTGTGTGTGTGTGTGTGTGTGTGTGTGATTCTGAACTGGGTTGCTATGTGTGAGAGCCTGAAATGGGTGTGTGTGTGTGTGTGTGTGTGTGTGTGTGTGTGTGTGTGTGTGTGTGTGTGTGATTCTGAACTGGGTTGGTGCGTGTGAGAGCCTGAAATGGGTTTGTGTGTGTGTGTGTGTGTATGATTCTGAACTGGGTTGGTACGTGTGAGAGCCTGAAATGGGTGTGTGTGTGTGTGTGTGTGTGTGATTCTGAACTGGGTTGCTACGTGTGAGAGCCTGAAATGGGTGTGTGTGT
>NC_140968.1:4174312-4176812 GCF_056783735.1 Eptatretus burgeri | reverse complement strand
TACTTAACTTACCCTACCGAATTCAAAAACCAACCAAACCAAAAAATCCTCTTCCTTCTGACGTCACGCCCATCAATCATCAACGTCCGGGTGCGGCCTGCTGGCATGCAAACCAGGAAGGTGGGGCTTTTGCCTGCTCGGCACGTTTGGCTTGCTTGTGGTTATGGTTGTTGTTGGTATAAAAACACTTCTTTCATGGCTGGCCTGTAAAAACAAAAACATGGGGGAAGGTCACAAGGGGCAATCACATACTGGGGGAACTTATTCTTACTGCCCAGCTAATTAACATAGCACCCCCCCCCCCCCCGTGTGGTGACACGTAACACTTAAGCTCACAGTTTCCCCACTTAATTCATATCGAGATGTCTCCTACACATCCACAGACCAAGCTACTCCATAAAATCATAACTTTCCCATTAAATTCCTCCATCTACCCCCACAACCGAAACACAACACTCACCACCGAGTTCCAAACTGACTCTGGAAGCAACGTCAGCACAAGCACTGTCTGGCGAGAGCTTCATGAAATGGGTTTCCATGGCCGAGCAGCCACGCACAAGCCTAAGATCACCATGTGCAATGCCATGCGTCGACTGGAGTGGTGTAAAGCTCACCACCATTGGGCTCTGGAGCAGTGGAAACACGTTCCCTTGAGTGATGAATCACGCTTCACCATCTGGCAGTCCGACGAACGAATCTGGGTTTGGCAGATGCCAGGAGAACACCACCTGCCCGAATGCATCGTGCCAACTATAAAGTTTGATGAAGGAGGAATAATGATCTGGGGCTGTGTTTCATGGTTCGGGCTAGGACCCATAGTCCCAGTGAAGGGAAGTCTTAACGCCACAGCATAGAATGACATTCTAGATGATTCTGTGCTTCCAACTTTGTAGCAACAGTTTGAGGAAGGCCCTTTCCTGTTTCAGAATGACAATGCCCCCGTCAACAAAGCGTGGTCCACACAGAAATGGTTTGTTGAGATCGATGTGGAAGAACTTGACTGGCCTGCACAGAGCCCTGACTTCAACCCCATTGAACACCTTTGGGATGAATTGGAATGCTGACTGCGAGCCAAACCTTATCACCTAACATCAGTGCCCGACTTCACTAATGCTCTTGTGGTTGAATAGAAGCAAATCCCCTCAGCAATGTTCCAACATCTAGTGGAAAGCCTTCCCAGAAGAGCAGCTGTTATAGCAGCAAAGGGGGGACCAAGTCTGTATTGATGCCCACGATGTTGGACGAGCAGGTGTCCACATACTTTTGGCCATAAGGACGGTTCATAGGTGCCAGTGAGTGGTTTTGTCAGGTCAGGTCAGGTATGGGAGCATGCACCAGAGCAGCACGTCAGGTCAGGCCAGATCCGATCTGTGACTTGCTACAGGTACCTTGTAAACCTGTACTAACTTATTTCATGGCCGGGTTGTCGGCGACTAAACTGTCTCCCCCGCCACGTTTCCTGGTGAGGAGGGTGTATGGACATGGACACCCAACAGGATTAAAAACAAAACCTGTCAAAGGGCGGAAGAGTTACTCGTGAGCCAACGGCCATCCATATCTAGTGCCCAACTGTGTTTGTGGACCTCCTGTAGCTGGGTTACCGTTTTTTAGGAGGTTGGTGGCAGGATTTGCACTCCGGCCACCGTAAAACCCTTCATTCCACAAAACACATAAAATCGCAAAGAAAACTGAAAACCCACTCCGTGGGAGTGCCTCCTGTGCTGCTGGCCTTCGCAGGGCAGCTCACCAGATGACGGGATTGGGGCAAAGCCTTCGAGACCCCCATTCTTTGATGATGAAAGGAAAAGCACGGGGTAACCTTCCTGGGTCGGAGTGGTGCTGAGGTGTCGTCAACCAGATTGCGGTCTCCTCGGGTTAACCTAAGGCGGTCCCTTCAGTTGGGTGCCTGGAATGTCCTATCCCTTAGGGAAGATGATCACCTGTTTCTGCCATCATTTGAGCTCCATTTTTTGAACAGTATTGCATCACTCTGAGGTTCTGACACCGGATAGTGGTGAGATCATGGCAGGTGGTTCACCTACTATTGGTCTGGTCACTCTGATGGTTACCATGCCCAAGGAGTTGCTGCAGCTGTGTCCAATAAGCTGACTCCAATGATAATTGAGGTAACACCGGTCAACAAGCGTATTATGAGAAGAAGAATTCATCACTCCTTGGGTGTCGTTTCCCTGGTCACCAGCGTAGCCAGGCTGAGGCAGACGAGGCAGTTTCCTCGTCACTCATTTCCTGAAATATGATCTGGCCTGAGCCCTCTGGCCATCTGAGCTCACATTTTGAGCATTGAAATTAGCCAAGAATAGGTTTCTGGGCATCAAAAATGCATTGGCTTCTGGGGGCCGCTCAACGCCCCCAAACCCCTCGCCGTAATGGCTTCGCGCCGTTGGCGCTCGCAACGCTGTGCTTCGCGCACCGTCACATCAACCAAGTTCACCTCTTTTCGCCTCATCACTTTTGGACCTCTGGTTACGCCCCTGCTGGT